>NC_139899.1:1537387-2137387 GCF_905171665.1 Trachurus trachurus
AACGAACCTACTGCTAAGACTATAGGGATTATGGCATTGGGCCAATTTGACAAAATGTTGAACTATCCCTTTAATGCCCCAAAGATTTGTCATTATATTTTATTGTTTACAGAACTTAGCTTCAATTCTTTCTCTTCTCTTTAAAAGGCGAGAAGCCCCACAAGTGCAGCCTGTGTGATTTCCGGTGCAGAGATGAGTCCTACCTGTCTAAACATATGCTCACTCACTCCGACGACAAGAACTTCATGTGCGCTGAATGTGGCTACGTCACTAAATGGAAGCACTACCTCAACGTCCATATGAGAAAACATGCTGGGGACCTCAGGTAGGTGTTGTGGTGTATTGTTAGGACTCTGCCTCAGGTCTTTTCAATCACATCCGACGTAATTGAGTTTTAACCAGCCCTTGCTGCACCCACATAGCTGTTTTCACTTAATAAGCCTGATTAGATTTGTTTTTAGGACTGTGGGAAAGTCTCGTGTCAGATTGACATCTCTCTGACTTTCCCGTTACTTAGGATGATGTGAACACACATGGATACCCTGTATGTTGAGTTCAACTGGAGCTTTTTCAGTCCACGTCTTTGAAAAAGTAACACAAAGTAACATGTAACAAGTATCTGCATGATGCAACAGTTAAGCCCACAAACATCAGGGGGAAAGAGTGTGCTTTCTGTCACAATTATCTGCATTTTTTGTGTAACCTCCGAGAATGAAACCCTGCCAGGTTTTGTTCATGCTTCATGAAATTGGATAGTCCAGTGGAAAAAATTCCAGTTTCATCCTGGGATTATTATTGTTTTGGGGGTGTTTATGTCTTTATTTGAGAGGACAGTGAAGAGAGACAGGAAAGATAGAGATTGGCAGGATGAAACAGGATCGTCTCAGTCTGGAGTCAAACATCAACATGGGATGTGCTCTAACCACTCAACCACTGAACAACCTTAATTAATCAGTGGTTATACATTTGTATACTTTTTGAATTCTCTTTTTGAAGTGGGTTTGGTTTTTTTCGTTTGTTTGTTTGTTTTACTGAAAACAAAATAGTGTTGTGCTGTGTCAGAAATCAGTCCACTATGTGCAGAATTTGCCGTTTTGTGATGCTGTCTGTATGTGTAATTATACCCTTTGGAGTAGATATTGTGCATCAAGAAAAGTAATGTGCAATCAATTGTCACTAATCAAGTGATATGCTATGTATACGGATATATACCATCATGCATTATGCTTATGCTGAGAGAAAGAAAAATATGGTTGAATATGGAGAATGAGCAGAGTACCACCATCTATTGGTCAGAGATGGGAATTACAACAACAGAACAATAATTCCAGCAGTCGGTTGCAAGACCGTTGCTAAGTATAACACGGGACGCTGCTCTGATCAGAGTAGCAGAGAAGAACTATGCAGGATATTTACCTCATATTAAATTTTTACCTTCATTAAACAGTTTAGGACTAATTATGATAAATTATATAGATAAATGACTTGTAACTTGTTACAGGGAGAGTGGAGGCTCGCTTCCACATTGTGGCTGAAAACCAAACCTGTATGATCAGAGCCTCTGACCCGGTGTCACAGCTCTCATCTTGGTGAAAAGAAAAGAAAGAGAGCTCTTGTCGTTGAAAACAAATGCACACGACGAGGAGGAGTGTTAGCAAAACAGCGGAGAAGTGAGCCCCAATGGTGGCTACCAATTGGTACGAGGTAAACAGGAAGTCATTGTCAAACCCGACAAAATTTCTTAAATTGATTAATTTAGACTAAATATATTTCTTATGGAAAAGCAATACTTGTATTCTGCACCCCTCTAAACGCCCCGTGGATGTATTATTTTTGAAAAAATATAGATTTTAATAAGAATTCTCCATATTCAACCTTTAAGATCCAGGATGTAGTGAGCAGGAAGGAGTGAGTGACTTCAGACAACCATATTGCATTGACTGGGTAGAGAGAGACTGAGAAGCAAACCTTCAGTATTATTGGGTTTAGAGAGGGAAGAAGGAATCTTTCCATTTCACCAATGAGCGGCGGAGGCGTACACTATTGTTGTTCTTCCTAACTCCTTGCTTCCTGTCTCCTCTCCCAGGTATCAGTGTGATCAGTGCTCTTACCGTTGTCACCGCATGGACCAGCTAAATAGCCACAAACTACGACATCAGGCCAAATCCCTCATGTGCGAGATCTGCGCTTATGCCTGCAAACGGAAATACGAGCTTCGCAATCACATGTTGGCCAAACACTCTGGAGAGGAGAGACAGCCGTCCGTCTTTAAGTGTAAATACTGCGCCTACACCACCAGCTACAGACAAGCTCTCCAGAACCACGAGAACTGCAAACACACCAAGCTGAAGGAGTTCCGCTGCGCTCTGTGTTTCTACTCGTCCTTCAGCAGCATCAGCCTCTTCCTGCACAAGAGGAAAGCTCACGGGTACGTGCCTGGGGACAAAGCCTGGCTGGAGAACTACGCTGCCAAGGAGAAGGAGAGGAACTCAGCAGAGTTCTTGCAGGATTTTTACAATAAGCCCTCAACAGCTACTGATCCATCCACCGAAGGACATCCAGCATCTCACAAAGAGCCGTCTGGTCCTCCCGATGCAGCAGGATCACAAACAGTGGATGCAGTGCATGTCTTTGAAGTTGTTTCTCAAGAAACTGTTAATGAAGGTGTTTCAGACAGCCCTCCTTCTGAGAACAGTCCAGAGGAGTACTGTACTCTGATTTTGACCACGCTATCTACGGCTGATTATCAAACCCCATCGATGCAGCAGGTGGAGGAAAACTGTCCAGATCAAACTCCAAGGACATCCACCTGTGATCCATCTAAAGAAAAGGCTGACTCCTCTGTAAGTTCAGAGGAAGATAATGAAGCTATGGCCCATGAGGAGTGTGAACTAAGCGACCAGGAAGACAGCTTTAAGCCTCTGAATAAGCCAGCCAGTCCACCAGCTGAGTCTGGGATGTGTCAAACACTCGCAGCGGTCGGTTTAGTTTTGCCACCTGAGCAAAATCAACCAACGGACTCAGAGGTTCGTCTGAAAGCCATGAAGAAGCACGACAAGGACCAGGCAGCCGCCATGCTCCTGGAGGGCCGGGTCCAGATGCTCGTGGTGCCGACTAAAGACGCAGTTTATCGCTGCGACAAGTGCTCGTACGTAGCCTACGAGGAGGCGGCTCTCAAGCACCACTGCCAGGCTCTGTGCCAAGGAAAGATAAAGGAGCTCAAGTGCCAGGCCTGCGGCGCGCAGTTCAAACAGAAGCGAGGCCTCGATAGCCACCGCGCGAAGAAGTGCCCGGCGCGACCGCGAAAAACAAGGACATTTGTAGGGATTTCAAACATACGTTCGGCCGCAGAGGAGAGAGACAAACCGTCCGAGTCGAAAAATAACGTTTCCACGGGCTCAGATAATCAGGAATTTCATCCGCAAGAAGAGGAAGCACGTGCATCTCGTTTAACGATCAGTGAAGGCTCTGATGATAACGCCCCTACACCCACTGAATCAGGACGTCAGATAAAAAGCCCATTGAAAGTCAAGCTCGTGAGGAAACAGTTAGCGTCTCGCAGCAAAGACAGAGGCGTATCGTTGCAGAAAAAGTCTCTTTACACTCAAAAAGATGGCAAATATAAATGCAAGCTGTGTACATTTTCATCCGTCAAGGTCGCAACGGTGGAACGGCACCTCTCAAGCTGCCAGAAACAAATGTTGAAAAGAGAAAATCGGACCCTTTCGAAAGAGAATACCTCTGATGAAGAGGCATTTACGGAAAAAGACAGCTCTGGGGAGGAGGACAATGGTAAAACTAAGAAGAAACGTCCGATCTTCTCCTGTCCAGACTGTGCATTCATGTGCAGTCAGAAAAGAGCCCTGGACAGCCATAAAAAGAGAGGCTGCATGAAGCTAGGTGAAGCCCAATCATCCGTCGACAAGTCTGACATTTCTCTGACCCGTCGCGTGCCATCGGTTCATAAAAAAAGGAAGGGTAAAGCTGCTGACCCTAAACGTCTGCATTGCCAGCACTGCGCATTCACCTGCAAGCAACAGCGATGCATGAAGCAACACGTGGCGCTCAAACACAACGGCGTGAGGCCTCACCGCTGCAGGTACTGCCCCTTCGCCACCACCAGGCGCTATCGGCTGGAGGAGCACGAGTCCCTTCACACGGGAGTCGGTCGCCACGAGTGCGACGCGTGCGACAAGACCTTCGGGGCCGTGACCAAACTGCGCCAGCACAAGGTACGCATCCACGACAAGCACCCCACGCACTTCTGCTCGCTGTGCGACTTCCGTGGCTACACGCTGGATGACGTCCGCCGCCACAACCTCAGATGTCACACGGGGGAGCTGGAGCACACCTGCACTCACTGTGATGCTCGCTTCAGTTCAGAAATCGCATTGAGGAACCACTGTAAGCGCGTGCACCAGCTCCAGGTGCGTTTCCCCTGCAAGCAGTGCGACTACACGTGCAGCAGCGAGGTCACGCTGAAGGCCCACCAGCAGAGCAAGCACCATCAGGTGAAGTGCACCACCTGCCAGGAGTGTTTTGAGACAAAGGAAAGCCTGGAGCTCCATCAGAGAACACATCTGTCACATCAGTGCCAGGTGTGCCCCTTTGCTGCCAAATCGAGACAGCTGTTGGCTCAACACCTGCTGAACGCGCACGAGGAGGGGCCTCCGGAGGACAAGCCTCTCAGGTGCAGCATTTGTCAGTTCGCCTGTCGGCACCAGCTGGTGCTGGAGCAGCATCTTCGCTCGCACGGGGGCAAGCGTCTGTACAAATGCACCGACTGTGAATATTCGACCCGCAACAAACAGAAGATCACATGGCACATTCGCATTCACACGGGGGAGAAGCCTTACAGCTGTGAGCAGTGCAGCTACACCTGCACCGATCCATCTAGGCTGAAGGTAAGCTCAAAGCTATACAGTGCATTGCAAAAGTATTCATATTGCTGAAACTTTTCCACATTTTGTCACGTTACAACCACAAATTTAAATGTATTTAATTGGGATATTATGTGATTTTTTTTAGAAATCAAAGACCAAAACTGAACTTTTTGCCCTACATGCAAAACGCTATGAGTGGGGGAAACCTAACGCTGCAGTCCTTAAAGGGATAGTTCAACATTTTGGCAAATTGGCCCATTGCCATAATCCCTATAGTTTTAGGAGTAGGTTTGTTACCTGTAATCATCGGAGCAAGCTATTTTTAGAACGGCAGAGCAGAGCCTGCTCAGAGCTACACTACGGAGGCTAATGGGATTTCTTGGTTTCCCTCATCAAACTTATCAAATACACAATCCAACAACTCCAAAACGCTCTGGTGGACAAGTTGTGACCTGCACATTCACCACACTATGAGATAATAACGGAACGTTACGAGACAGAGTTGTTTTTGAGTAAATTCATGCAAAACCACTGATGCAGGTTCCCATCTGTGGCAGTTTTTCGACAAGCAGTCTCTGTGTCTCGTAACGTTCCGTTATTATCTCATAGCGTGGTGAAGGTTATATGCCAATGGCCTTTTTGATTTTGATTAAAATATTCTTCATATAATTGCATCAGTTGAAAGCATTATGATTACAACCTGCCTGCCTGTCTGCCTTGCTGTTCACCCTACCATCAACACTTCTTACTCAACTTCCCTGTTTTCTGTAGTTTCTCTGTTGTGGGGAAGTAAAACACGACTTTGACTTCCAAAAACCAAAGCAGGATGACTGATAAATGTTCTTTTGTTTCTGTGTCTTTTATAATCAGCTTCACATGAGGGTTCACCAAGAAGAGAAGAAGTACCTTTGTCCAGACTGCGGCTACAAATGCAAGTGGGCGACTCAGCTGAAGTACCACATGACCAAGCACACAGGTATGAACCATGTGAACAGTGATAATTTGAAGTAGAGTGACTGCTTCACTCTACTTTTCTGCAAAATCTGCAACCAACATAAGATCCCTGAAAGAAACAGGAGAATGTATTTATTATTATTTATTTTACAAATGTTATACTATCCTAAATATGTTTTCATCATAAACCATAATATCAAAAACTAAATACATTAATAAATCAGATAATCACAATTATCAAATTATATTTTCCAGTTTTTACATAAAATAATATTATGCAGTAACCATAAAATGTCTTATTCAGTCAATTTACTTAGTCAACATAGGGTTTACACATGTTAAGACAAAACAGTACTGTACCATTAACTGTAAAATGTGTTACCTTAATCTCTCCAATAGTCAAATAAAATGAATCTAGCATGTTGCCATTGGGTGTATACAAATGAGTGTAAATAACCATTTTTAAAGTGGTTAAATTAATCAAAAATACAGACACATCACATTATAATATCAAGTAAATATGTACAAAAATGAGTGCTCCCAGGAAACATTTCTTTAAACCTAAAATGAAATGAGCTAGAGCCAGAAAACCAGATAATGTAACAGAAATGTAACCATTCCTTAGCGTCATCTTGAGTAATACTCAACACTGAAAAAGAGATCTTCTTATTAAAGGGATAGTTCAACATTTTGGCAAATTGGCCCATTGCCAATAGTTTTAGGAGTAGGTTCGTTACCTTTAATTGTTGGTGCAAGCTATTTTTAGATTTCATATTATTTTAAAATTCCATTAGCCTCCGTAGCGTAGCTCTGAGCAGCTCACGTCTCTGCTCCACTGTTCTAAAAATAGCTTGCACCAACAATTAAAGGTAACGAACCTACTCCTAACACAATATGGCAATGGGCCAACTTGCCAAAATGTTGAACTATCCCTTTAACAAAACAAAATATCATACAAAGCCTTTCCCAATTTGTCCCAACATCTGTAAACGTGGAGTAACAAGTGAATGTATACATTCATTTTTAAAACGTTACCGACCTGAAAGAAACTGGAGAAAGATTCATAAGCGGCCTTTATTGATGTCAGAAAATACATAAAACGTGACCATATATTTCATGTAGTAGTAGTAATTTACAGATGAGATGTATTTGTCCTCTGCAGGAGAGAAACCATATGCCTGTGATGAGTGTGACTACCGCACCAACAGAGCGGATGCCCTGCGCGCCCACCGGGACACGCAGCACTGCGACGCGCGCCCTTACGTCTGCGAAAAATGCGGCAAAGCCTTCAAGACCAGTTTCATACTGAAGACCCATCAGCGGCAGCACAGCGATGACCGGCCGTACGTGTGCGGACTGTGCAAAAAGGCCTTCCGCTGGCCGGCGGGTCTCAGACATCACTACCTCTCTCACACCAAGCAGCAGCCGTTCAGCTGTCGCCACTGCTCCTACAGAGCCAAGCAGAAGTTCCAGGTGGTCAAGCATTTGCAGAGACACCACCCGGAGATGTCGGCAGAGGAGGGGGTGCTGAGGGACTCCGAGGCTGGAGGCCTCACCCTGAAAGAGGCTTTGCAGGGGACCCTGGATGAGACAGCAGCACAGGTGGAGGAAGAGGGAGGAGCCATGAAAGTAGCAGGAGGAGTCGTGGAGGAGGAGGAACGTGAGAGAAAACACTGAGGAGAGAGTTCAGGTTATAGAAGTGTATCAGTCGGTTTAAAGGGACACCAGATGAAGGCAGAGGACATGCAAACTTGACTCAGAAAGGACCCAGGTCCAGAGTTCAAACCCAAAGCCTTCTAACCACTGCACCACCATGCCGCCCTCTAACATTATCCGTCAATATTTATACTGCACCACTTAATTTCATTGTACTCAAGATGAATACAATGAATAACACATTAGTACATTGTTAAGTGAAGGAAAGCGGAACGTATGATTAGTGTGTGTGTGTGTGTGTGTGTGTGTGTGTGTGTGTGTGTGTGTGTGTGTGTGTGTGTGTGTGTGTGTGTGTGTGTGTGTGTGATTGAACGACATGGTGAAGGTCTGAACTTGAATTTAATTTGCTCATTGTATTTGGTGGCGTTGAACCATTCAGAAAATGTATTTACAGGCCTGTATACACACAGATTTACAACACAACATACCTTGTGGAATTTGTACAAGAGTGAATGAGAAGAACTTAAACTGTAGATGAAGTGACATCATGCAAAGATATGAGAACTTTATGATGATAGTTTTTTTTTAATACTGATATTTATATGAATTCTTTCACATTCTATGATTGCATTTTAAAACCGGACACTTTCAGTCATTTCCCAGGCACTTTAGTACATAGTACTGTACATTCCAAGGCATAGCGGTACATTTAGGCATTCAACACATGCAGCAATCCTTTATTTTGACATGAATGAATAACTAAAGTTAAAATGCCAACAGAAATAAATGCAGACACTCCCACTTTCTAATGTCTCTGTGAATTCTTAGTTTGGTCTTCATGGGGTGTCCTCTTCCAGATAAGTCCAACAGCAAAGTTTTGAGAAATACTGCACCGTACTTTGAAACTAGACCTAGTTATTATATTCAAATGTTAAAACTTGTTAAATGTGTAGCCACCTCTGGCCTCGTATCTACAGGTTTAACTTGATGTGAGCTCTGAGATGCTGATGTTGATGAAGATGGACGAGGGAGGAATGGCTGTTCCATCTTTAGATAGCAGATGTATGTGACGGTATCCTGGAGAGAGGGAGGAGATCTTAAACAACAGAGCTACTGACCAGGACTTTATCTAAATATTTATCAAAAGGGATAGTTCAACATTTTGGCAAATTGGCCCATTGCCATAATCCATAATCGAGGCAATTGCAGAGACTACTTACCGAAAAACTGCCCCTGAAGGCATCGCGCATCCGCAGTTTTGCATGAATTTACCTCGAAAACAACTCCATCTCGTAACGTTCCGTTATTATCTCATAGCGTGGTGAATGTGCAGGTCACAACTTGTCCACCAGAGCGTTTTGGAATTGTTGGATTGTGTATTTGATGAGTTTGATGAGGGAAAAAGAAATCCCATTAGCCTCCGTAGCGTAGCTCTGAGCAGCTCGTGGCTCAGCTCCGCCGTTCTAAAAAATAGCTTGCACCGACAATTAAAGGTAACAAACCTACTCCTAAAACTATAAGGATTATGGCAATGGGCCAATTTTCCAAAATGTTGAATTATCCCTTTAATATTTATATTGAAGTGAGCTGTAATCCTGGTGGTTTCAGTGTCAAGCTCTTGGCTTTCTGCTCACCTGCTTGGATGCAGGTGAAGGGAAGCGTGTACTGTCCAATGAAGTCATTCCTGGACGCCTTATCATAATCCTCCGTTACAAAGCGAACCAGGGCCAGCTCAGGGTTGTGGATGACGAAATTTAGAGTTTCATCCCACACTGGGTTAAAACCTGCAAATACAGTTAACAAGTGAACAAACTTTCTCTTAAAAGAATAGTTCACCCAAAATTCAAATTGCACTCTATCTACTCACCCTCATGTGGACTATGGGCTGGGAGAAGTTTCAGAGTCCTCCGTGGCTTCTCTGAGTTACAGGGGGTCTCGGTGTAGCACTGCATGTCCATATGACGGTTGCAAATGGATACCACTGGAAACATCCAAATACCTCCATGTATGTAATGTCCCTCTTGTATTGAAGCCCCGAAATGCGAAATTGTTCCGAAAAAATTTAAATAAGTCTATATTTCAAGCTTGTTTGTAGCGGAAGCTTCTCTTCCTGGTCCGTCCAAATCTCGCGAGATTAAATCAATACAAGATGGACATTACATACGAGCACTATGGAGGTATTTGGACATTTTTTGGTGTGTCTTTTTATTACGAAGAAAAGTGGTATCCATTTGCAACCGTCATATGGACATGCAGTGCTGCACGGAGCCCCGCTGTAACTCAGAGAAGGCACGGAGGACTCTGAAACTTCTCCCAGCCCTTAGTCGACATGAGGGTGAAATTTAAATTTTGAGTGACCTATCCCTTTAATAAACCCCCTCTTATTATCTGAATCATAAATGTAAAAGAAGTACACATATATTATGTACAAGAACTGTTTCTCACCATTGTTGTTAATGTGACTGGTCTCCTCCTTGGCCTGGTCCTGTGGTACTCCATAGATCTCCACTCTGACCAGAGGGTCTACAATAGAGCCCTCCTTCTGATTCACCTTTGGAAGCTGCTGCCCACTTATCACCTGATGGACACAAATGTATTTGTATATCAGGTGCCATTTGTCTTTCCACAAACCCATCTGGACATGTCATGTCTCTTTTTAAACCTGTATGGACAGGCGCAGTGGTCTGTAGCCTTGGCGCTCCTCTGGTTTCTCTGGACTGAACTGAGTGTTGCCATCTGTCATGAAGTCAGGCTTGAGGACGTAGCCACAGCAGCCGTTCTGCCTGAACAGCCCGTCGTTCAGATCCATCTCTAGACCGGCAGTCTGGAAGTTCAGAGCCACTTCAGAGAAGAGAGATTAAACAATACAATTAAGTTTTTCTTTCCTAAATGCAGCTGGCAGCATCACATGGTTTCCCAGAATAAGTCCTATCTATGCAGCTGTCAGAGTTTATGAGAGAAGTCTTTTATCCAGAGCAGACCGGAGGAGCCCGTCCAGTTGTGGGGCTGCTGTTCTGTATTTGAACCTGTTGGATCTTCTTAACGACACTGTCACCAGAGGGACAAGGGATTTATTTACTATACTAGAATGTATTTATAGGTAACACTTTATAATAAGTGCCCACTGCATTAAAGGGACAATGAGGAGTTTGTATTTGGTTATAAAAAAAAGTCTCATTAATGTGGATGAATCTACGTTACCCACACTTGTTAATGGCTCCATTTTCGATAAATATATCGTTTTGTTTTTATCGTTATTTTGTTATTATTAGTGGTAATAACGCCGCCGAATCCGAATACCGAATGTAGTGTGAAAACACTTTGCTTTCCAAAACTCCTCATAGTCCCGCTAATAAATACTGAATTCTTCATTTATAACACATGAATACTCATTAGTATGTAGTTTATAAATACAGTTAGTGCTTATCAATGACGAGTAAAACATTTTCAACTGTGTTTGTAAACTACATACTAATGAGTATTCATGTGTAATAAATGATGAATTCAGTATTTAAAGCTGAACTCATTCTTAATAATGTGTACTTATTTATATAAGGGTGACATATGGCATCAAAGGAGGACAATACCTCTACCCACATGACATGAGAGGTCACTGAACATTTTGTTTCAGAATGTGATAATAATGTGATAAACAAACATAATTCAAATGTGTGTATAAAATATATCTTCTTATTTATTATTTTGTCTTAAAGCAGAAGTAAGCGGAATATTTGTGTTAATATAAGTCTTAAATAGTTCTATCTTCCGACAGCAATCACTTATATCGAGTGTTTGGTCCAAAACACGGGTCTGTCAGTCACTCTGCTCTGCTGTAAGCCGAGGAGAAAACTTTCCTTGTATCCTACAACCTTTATCCAATGAGGAGAGAGAACGGCATAAAGGGGCGGTCCTCTCTGTGTGTGCAGCCAAGGGATGCGCGTGAATGTCGTGATGTAGGGACGAGGGCGGGGACTGCTAACTCCATCCGCTGACAGGAAGTTAGACAAAACCACCGGATCGCTTACTTCTGCTTTAATAATATTCTATTACAAATACTGCTTTCTTTCTACTGCTATTGCTATCTGCTATTTATTATCTGTCCTATGAATTTCTTCAACCCAGTAAATTTGTAAACCCACTACCAGTTGTGGGAATATGTTAAGAAAGAATGGAAATGCAGGTGGTGACCTAACACTTTGTAAAGACACTTGAATGCAGCACTGTGCATCAGCACAACATGTGGATTAACTCCAAAATAAACACAATTATCACATGTGTCTGACTCTGAAAGTGGCTGAAACATCATGTCAAACACAAATCAACCTGAGATTTCAGAGTGGAAACCGAGACTAGAGTAAAGTCTGCTCCATCCAGCAGAGGGCAGCCTCCCCCTCACCTATCTGGCAGCCCACACTCCACATGTCCTGTGGGTTGTAGTTTGAGGAGTCGGTCCTGAGGCCACTGGGGTAAATCCTGCTCAGCTGCCGTGTGTTGTACTGCACAAAGTCTGTCCCTGGATTCACAAGAATGAAGCATGAACACGGACACGTCAGCTGTTTCTTGTTCATAATTACAGCTATAAATCACATGACTGTGTAAAAAGAGACGACATCAAAGTCAGAAACATAAGTTATCTTATCAGAGGAACGTGATGTCATAGTTCCCCACCCTTATCCTACATGCACTGCCCCCCCCCCCCTTGCTGACGGTACCTGCTTCCTTAGCTAGCCTCTTGGCCTTGGATTCGGAGAACGAGGACATCTCGTAGCATTTGCTGTGTAGACGGGAATGCTCAAAGCCATGGAAGTGCACGCTCTTGCAGTAAAGCACCAGGTCTGACAGCTCTCTGGACAGCTTGGACTTGGATTTCTGCAGTGGAGGACAAGATGCATAATTAGCCAATCAAATAAATCCTATTCCATCCCTCACAAATTAGAGGCCAGTGATAAAATTACATCTACCCTGTAATTTGTTTACAACTGAAAATAAATCACAAACCTGTCTGAAAAAAGTCAGCAAATTAGAAGACTACATAATAACTAGCCAGTACAGCTGATAACCAAAATCATATAAATAATATACTGCTGAATATGGAATAATGAATTATGTAACAAGAAGTTGTGTCAGTATAAGAAGAATTGGAACAGGATGGCAGCTGCTGTTTGGTTGGAAATTTTCATATTCTGGACAAATTATTGTAATTATTACAATATTTTCCACATTATTTGTGATAGGATATATTAAGTCATTATTATCCTATTACTGACCTGTAATTTCACAGGATTAAACTGTCTGAAGAGAAAATATCCCCTACTGCTGCTGGTTTAATAATTCTGGATGAAGTTTTACAGAGGGATATTTGTGATTCCCTCTCTCAGCCCCATTAGCTCTAATGAAACGATTAAAGCCACAAGTGCTTCCAGTTAATCTCTGGCTGCTCAGCAGGGAAATAGGCTACTGTGGCTGCACTGGCCACTTCACTGACACACATGTAAAAATTAACACTCCTGCCAATAAAAGGTTCTTGGTTAACCTGCTCGGTTAAATATGAAATGCAGATTTGGATATTTTCACAGAGAGCTGGAGGTTTTTTTTCCCACAGGACGAGAAGAAGCACATTTTCTCACTTCACTATCGCTCTTCTTTGTCTCATATCTGTCTTTTAAAAGCCTGTTTCCTGTTTTTTTTCACTATCTTCCTCCACTCTAGCCTCCTTGTCTTTGTCCCAACCCAGTTTCCTGTCTCTCTTTACTATCAAGCTCCATTCACCCCCGTCTTGCTGCACTATCGCCTCTGATACCGTTCACTGTCTCTGCAGATGATCTTTCGTCACTTCCACTTCAAGGCAAACTGAAGAACCGTGGTTCAACAATTCTAGAAGAAATGAAATCTGTCTGACATTACACACCAAGTGTTGTGTCACGTCTACCTTGTTGTTCACGCACTCAGCAGGCGGGTCTTCTGCAGACGGGCTGTCAGGGTCACCGTTTGCCATGTCTTCGTCATCGCTGACTTCATCCGTCAGGGTTTCATCAGGACATATCTCTAGACCGCCAATTTTCTTGGCTTTCAGCAGAATCTTCCCCTTCAGTTCCTATGATGATGATGAAAACCAATAAACTCTGTTCTCTTAATCAGCCGGTGTAAATGAGACTTTAATTTCATCAGAAACATAAAGATGCTGAATGAGTCTGGAACGTGGGATGGACCAACAGGAGGATGGACTCGGATGTAGGTGGTCCATCTCCATGCACTCTGCTGTCTCCTAACTAAATGCAGCTATGTGCTGCTATTTAATTTCCTCTGTGAAATTCTGCATAGCAATTATCTACCATTACTTCAAGTTCATATTGATTGTTTTAAGTGCTCTAATGGGAAAGGGTTTGGAAGTTACAGTGTACAATTGCTTTTAGAATCAGGGTGCGATGGATCAAACAAGAGACCATAAATCTTTAAAAAGCATCTGTATTGTTAATGGTGCCTCAGCTTCCCTCATACGGGCTGGGACCTGGGTACTGTCTGAAAACATGTTATACTCTATACAACTGTTATAATAACTCAAAGCAGATTGTTTACTGAAACTTTGTATCAAAGGTGAAAAAACATCAGATGGAGAAACTGTTAGAGGTCACTCACAGTCACAGTCAGGTTAAATTTAAAAAACAATGTTAATGGTGGCAACGTTAACGTTAAAGGTACATTGTGTAGGAATTACTCCCATCTAGCGTTGCGGTTGTATATCGCAAGCAACTCAATCGTATTTTTCATGCTGCATTCACATGAAATTGGGCAGACGGCAGACGGACAACAGCCGCTGCACGTAACGGCATAAACAAGCCTCTATGTAAACAAGTGGTCCGTCAGCACGAGGCAAAACAATACACGTGACAATATGTTGTCATGGCGATGTGGTATTGTTTACCTGACCCATGTTTTACCGGCTTTCTCTGGACTTCTGTGACTAAAATGACATCTGGTTTGTTAGCGACGGCCGTCTGCCCGACTGCAGGTGAATGCAGCATCAGTGTAACGCTCCATTCCTCCTCACTGCGTTACCACGGTGACTTTCACAGACGCCACCTCCACCTGAGCCGACAGCTCCGGTGTCTCCGCTGAGTTTCCGTGGTTTCCTACCGTCACGCTGCCACTGAACGTAAAAACATGGAGACACCACATGGCAGCAGCACCGAGCTTACCCGCTCCATGGAGATATGAATGATATGAACGGCTCATTCAGAGCTGAAAGGAACACTTCACTTTGTTGATGGGGGGATTACTGATTAATGAAGAACATACTTTTGAACCAAATAATCGATTTTCATGAATAGATAACAGGAGAAGTTACACAATGTCCCTTTAAAAAAGAGTACTGTTGCTAAGGATTTGCAGGTGAACAAATGTACAGCTCATGACACCAGGTGGAAAGTTAGGCCGTCACCAGAGATCCCTCTCTGGGAACCATGAATGCCTGGGCAGTATCTTAAGCTCTGCTATTGAGACTAAAATAAGACAATTTCTATTGGATGCATTGCCGTGCCATATTGTATTAACATCCTCCTCCTGACTCTGGTGATCTCCTGGCATTTCCTCCAGCACCAGTAAGATGCGGATCATCACACACATCTAAAAATATTTCCACAGGTGCCAGATGAAAAGGTTAAAGAAGACACAAAGGGAGAAACAATCAGCTCTGTGGTGCTTGCTCCAGAATTTTAATATAATAGCTACGTTCTTGGTTTAGGCGCTGCATCACGGAGCAGAGCAGGTATTACACCGACTCCTGACTGGGGATCTTGGCTTCAGACTGAGCAGGTCGGGGGCGGGGCAGAGATAACAGTTTGAAGCTAGAGGCAAATTTCATAAAGTACAATTTTGCAAAAAGCAAGTCAAATATAATTCATAAATGAAATAATGATAAGTGTAAAAACCAACTAAATAGCAAAATACATAAGAAAACCTGTGTGTGGTGTCTATATATGGCCACAGTGGCAGACAGAGATCCTCCCAGATGTTGCCATTTTCCGGTCTGGGAGCTATTACCAGAGTGCGTTGGTCTTTTTTCCCTGTTTTTATCTCCACTGGCATCACTACAAAGTTTCATGAGAGGTTGAAAGGAAAAACAAATTCCAGTACATTTCATCCTCACAAGAGAACTTTGGAGGGAAAATAAATAAATAATGAAAATAATATATCAAACCTGTGGAGATGGAAGCTGCTGAGGAATCTGTCCATCCAGCAGGGTGGTCAACAATGTGTCTCCCAGGATTTGGCTGAGGTGCTGAGCCATGACGGTCTGCTGCTCCACACTACAGTGATTCTCAAGAGACAGGATGACTGGGAAGTCTGACGCCTGTCAGATGAGGATGTGAAAACACCACACACAAGTTGCTTGTTTTAATGCATGTTGAAATTCCGTCAACTCTGGCAAACACAGTGGGATAATGACATTACAGTATTATGTCTCATTTCCATTCAGCATCAGGAAGCTGAGAGAACACTGGTGCTCTCAGCTTCCTGGTTCCTGGTTCCCTGGTTCTCTCAGCTTTGTATTGTAAAGACTGGTTTAAAAAATATATGTCTGTGAATTCTATTTAGATTCCAATACAAGCACTGACCAATGTCAGCAACTCACTATGAAATCTTTTATGTTCTTTTAAGGTCTTACTCTGTATACTGTGTTTTTCTTAACTTATATTTCTTTTAGTTGTTCCCACTGCTTTTTGCAGGGGACAATAAAGATTTTCTGATTCTGAGGCTCGCTTGATACCAGTCATTTTAAAGTCATAACACACTGTATATTGTAAGTGAACAAACACTTTACAAGCATTCGATGGTCGTGCTTCTCACCTTGAAGGCATATTCTTTGAGTGTAGAGATGATGTCTCTGAAGAGAATCTTGGATGTTAAAGTGTGACCATGGTACACGACCGGCTCTCCATCGCTGCCGTCCCAGGAGTCCACCTCCACACAGCGACAGCCTCGTTTCAGAGCCCTGGGAACATAAGGAAGTCTAAGTTAGGCAAGGCATCTTTATTTATATAGCACAATTCATACCAAGGCAACTCAATGTGCTTAACATAAAGACAAAGAGAGTTAAAAGCAGGAGCAAAGAAGAATAAAAAAGTAGAATAAAACAAAATAGATAAAGTTTAAAGTTCTTGTTTTCTTGTTATTATATGTTTCATCATCTTAAATTTTTTGAAATAGAGTATAATATTGGTGTTGATAGTAAGCCAATGCAATTATAACAACAGAGAGGGGCATGGTACTATAAGTTTTTCTTCATCCTGCTCCTTTTCATTTATGGTGACTATGTGTATATTGTGTAAATATGTGCAACCATGTGAAGTATGTATACCATGAATGGAATAAATCAAAAATGGAAGAAAAAAAAAATGAAATGAAATGAAATTAATTAATGCTGTATCTATTAGTATTGAAGGCAAAAACAAGACTGAATCATATGACAAACTCTTCTTGTGCCTTTTTGCTGGGTGCTTAGTTTTTTCCCAGGTTCACCTGCTATCCTTAGCTCTAAATCTGTTTTTATACAAAGTCTCTGTCCTGTGTGTGTCTCATGTGTGATGTGTGATGTGTGTGTGTGTGTGTGTGTGTGTGTGTGTGTGTGTGTGTGTGTGTGTGTGTGTGTGTGTGTGTGTGTGTGTGTGTGTGTGTGTGTGTGTGTGTAGTGGTCCTCACTGGATGTATGCCTCCAGGCTGCTCTGTCCTCGGAGCTGGTCCTCCAGGAGGTAGGTGTTGTGTGAGGAGGAGATGAAGTAGTGGCTGAGCGGCTGGCTCATGTCCTGATGGAGACCTCGACTCTCAGGTTTGAAGATGGAGCCCTCCTGTGAGCACAGGTACATCTGGAAGCCATCTAGCGACATGACGCCCTGCTTCTTGGCTGCACAGAAGAATACAAGTGGAGTTGGCGCAGAATAATTCTGATTTATTCGGCCATACATTTTTTTTAAAAAATCATCACTCAAACTGTGAATTTCCAAAATTTTAAATTAAAAAATCTTCCATGGCATTAATAAAAAACCTTTCCTGGGGTGCCGGGTAAGGTTTCATACATAGTTTAATGGGGTTTGTGTCACATTTATTATTAATTCAAATATACTTTACAGTAGCTCATAAAAACTCAGTGTGTTGTAACACAGTGCAGCAACACACCTCCACTCTGACCGTGATGCATACCGTTTTGCTGTTCATTCAGTTGTAAGCAGTGTGTGTGATTTGGTGCGCTTGGAGTGTTTTGGGGGCCACTAACAAAATCCTGTTTAGGGCCACCAAAATCCTAGGGCCGGCCCTGCTAGGAGGATACATTTCAATGTAGAGTTTTCATCTTATCATAGTGTCATTATCAAGCCAGTACAAAATAACTAACAGGTTCCTATCATCTTCTGCTCTATTCTATTAGCATATTTGATTGCAAAGCCTTACATCTCTGCAATTGCCAGTGTACAGATTTTGTCCAGGCTTTTGTAATTTCCACAATCGTATTCACCACAAGCAGATATTTTCTATACTGTTATGTCCTGTCTGGCACTTTATTTGCGATGTATTACTCTGTTAATCAATTATCATCAAAGGCAAGAAAACAAAGTGCCTCTGCTCTCTACTGAGATGATGTTAAAGATGTACTAATCAGTATTAAAATGTTTTTCTCAGTCACAGTCTCCTTTACCCGTCTCTGATGGTTCATAGCGATCTATGAGCTCCTGGGCGTGCTGGGCGCTCTGCTCTCCCTCATGCTGCGCTGTCGTCAGGAAGTTCTCCAGCTCCTCCAACAGTAACTTCTCCCCATCTCCAGAGTAGTCCTGGAACACCTTCCACACCTCATCCCTCTGAGTCAGCATCTTATAGAAGTGGACAAACTGCTCAATTTCCAAAGAGCCACTCTCCGACTTATCAGCCATCTACGGGAATAAAGGAATAAAGGAGTTGTTTATGTGTTAGGTGAGGTCCTTTGACAAAGAATGTCTCTATTCTAAGGAAATATTTAGCACTGGTCTTTCCAGATTATACGCTTGACGGCTCAAACTTGAAGGAAACTCAATAAAAGCAAATTCCCAGACAACAAAGTCGACGTGATTCAGATTAATCACTAATTCTGCCCCGTCTTCTAACCCTCTCATCTTTAACCTTCAGGCCAGACACTCACCGTGAAGAGATGGAAAGCATGTTCCTCGTTCATGTCTACGTTCATCATTTTCAGCAGTTTCTTCACTTCTTTGAAATTCATCTTCCCGTCTTTGTTTTTGTCAGCTTTCTGAAACCAGTCCCAGACCCATCTGAGAAGGCGCTGAGGAAAACTGACATATTGTTTGATAAAAACTCTTGTTTAATAATTGTATTTTTCCATTTAGAACTTCAGATCAAGTCAAATCAAATCACTTTAAACTATCCGTGGACTTGTATTAGAAAATCATTTAATTGCTGAAATAACCTGATGGATTGCACAAACCTAAATGGAGGAGAAAAAAAAGAATAAACACAGTTGTTTTTGATTCCTCTTAAAAAGTGGAAGGATACTGGTCCAGCCTCTCCTTCTCATCCATTGTTTGAGCCTTGTGAATTAACTTGCGGACGCCCTGGATCCAGGCCCGGGCTTCCTCTGGGGACTCAGCTACAAGGTCCAGGTTGCCGTGGCGACCGTGAAACACCAAGGTGAAGCAGAGGTCAGCGGGGAACTCCTCAGCGATGCTCAGCAGGACCTCGGACTGGTGGCCCTCGCGCACCGTCTCCAACTCGCTGACTGAGACTGAGACAGGATCAGTCACGGTGAAGACATGGTCCAGCGGAGGATTACACCACTTCACTTCACTGATTCATTTCATATGCTTCTGTGTGCAGTTTGAAGCTCAACCAAAATGACCTCACTCCAAATAACTGGGGGGATACAATGGGAGGTTTGGAGTAACATGCAAAATCATAACAAACTTGAACATGATGGTTATTGGGTTACAGACTCATGCTTGTGTTCTGTGTTTCTACTATCTTCAGCTTTTCTGTTGCTGTGCACACACTTTACAGTAAAATGACAGTAAAATAAGTGAAACAGCTCGACACCCTCTGTGTGAACTGTACAGGCGCTCAGCCACCCTGATCACCGAGGGCCCCTCCCTCACACCCCCGGCACGGCACCACTCCTTCATGTTTGGCCCGTAAAAAACATTTATAAGCGATCTGTCATCCCCTCTGCAGTAACTGCTCTAGAAAGCACAGAACTGACTAAACTGTGTCTTTATTCGTTGTGGTGTGTGTATTTTTGAACGTGTTTTAAGAGTGATAAATGCCTCAGTGTGGACTTCAATTATAATGTCTCATGGAGCTGTTTATAAAGACAAATGTCTGCTCTTTTTGCTTAGAACTACGACGGAGTATTAGGGCCACATTGGGGAAAAAAAAACACAGACTTAGAGAATAAAGTCATAAATTTACGAGAATAAAGTCGTAAATTTAGAAGTTTGTTATTTTTTTATTTGTCAATGTGGCCCTAATACTGCGTCGTATAGAACAGACAAATAAATCTAAATCTATCTATCTATCTATCTATCTATCTATCTATCTATCTATCTATCTATCTATCTATCTATCTATCTATCTATCTATCTATCTATCTATCTATCTATCTATCTATCTATCTATCTATCTATCTATCTATCTATCTATCCATCCATCATCCATTGGACTCAAATGAACCTCATAAAGCAACATTCTGATTCTTACAGTAAATAACCTCTTACAGTAATTGCTTTCCTCTAGAGAATTAATTAGCTAGCTTAGCTTAGCTTAGCATAAAGACAGATGAAATAGTTTGCCCCCTCTATCCAAAGGTAACAAAGTCAGCCCGGTAACTTCCTGGAATCTCCACCGGTTGCGTGGGAACTGGTCCTGGACATGAAATAGAGCTTCACATAATATTTAGTTAGGACTGTGGGGATAGGAAAGAGGCCTCTACTCAGCCTGGGAGGAAATTCTGCATCAAATACTTTTTTTTTTCAGCTTATCCTCTCTTTCTGGGATTTGTGCCTCTATTGTGTAGATCATAAAGGGGCAGACAGGAAATGACATGGAATAAAGGTCCCTGGCAGTAACAGAATTAGGGGCGGGGTTACAGGTATATGGTATGAACCTAAACCATTAAAGGTCCAGTGTGTAAAATGAGGGGAAAACAGTGACATCTAGCATTCAGATTCTATTATTTATCTATTAAATAATTATATTGTTTATTTCTCTCTGGTTGGCTGGATTTTCCATTCTGTACAAACATGGCGGCGCAAGATGGCGATACTCTCTAAGCAAGACCCTTGCTATATAAAGAAGAATTTATAAGAATTATAAGGATATGAAAACCAAACAGATTTTATTTTATAGCGATTATACCCTTATACAAATATATTCATTGGTAGTATATTCAGATTTTGCCAATAAACCTTGACAAATATTACACACTGGACCTTTAAGCAAGAATCCAAAATGTCAAAGAACTTGAAATTCATAGAATATAGTTTATGTGCAGGGGAAATCAAAAGGAGTTAATATGTCAGCAAAATCATGCACGCAAACACAAGTCCACGTTTCCCTACTCACAGGTGGAGTGGCCTTTTCCCGCCCATCTGGATTTGTACCAGATTGTCAAACCGTCCTCCAGAAGGCGGAAATGTCGCTGCTTCTTCCAGGAGCGGGACTTGACTTTCCTCAGCGTCGCGCCCGCCATCATCACCTTGACATCTGGGTCATCTTGGATACCTGCACAGAGCCATGCTCAGGTTATAATGTGGATACTACACCATCAGAACTAAAAGGACACAGAGGAGGCTACAAGGCAAATAGTTACAGTGATAAATCACTTTACCTAATTAGAATATGGGTTTAACACTGAACATATATGAGACCATCAATCATCACAATATGCATCTCCAGTCTAAGTGAATAACATTTACTCACGAGAGCATTCAGGATCCATCGCTATCCCTGAATCATGCCAGTGGAAATTTGCTGTTAAAAAGAAGCAGATGTGAGTGAATCCTCCCAGATGTTTTCTCCCTGGAACCAAACTCAACCTCTGTGTTTATCTAACTTCTCCATAAACTATCTGAAAACAATTAATCACAGTATAAAATACATCTTCACTTTTCATCTCTGCTGCACACCCTGGTTCTTATTGTTAGTTACGCAATCGTCATTCCTCTCTTGTTGGACGGAGCCGGAGCAGGTCTGTTGTACAACAGGTTCAGTATATCACCCACAGGAACGTTGATAGGACATATGAGGAAGGATATTAGTACTTCACTTTGCTCATAGAGGATTTCCCCACTGATAAAGACATGTCCATCCATCGCCCATGATAAGCAGCCATCCTCTTATTATTATTACTTTTTTTTACTACAAGATCTGGGCTCAAACCTTCTGCGCTGGCCAGTAACTGCACAGCTGAAGTGTCCCTAAGCAATACAGCTGAATACTTACCTGCTACTGTTCAGCTGCTGACCCTGACATCTGCGATGTGGAACTGGGACAGACACAAAGTTCCCAGTGAAGTAGAAACGGAGAGGAAACTGACACAATGTGCTGGTATGTAGCTAGTAGACTGGACTTCTCTCTTCAAGATTTACAAGTCAGCATTGAAATCTGGATCCTGTCACACGATTGAATCTTTACTCATTAGCTGATTAGCAGCGAGCAGAAGCAGACAGAGAGGCCTTGTGTGGCAGCTCACAGAGAAACCATACACTCAGCAGTCTGTGCCTCCTGGAGCAGACTGACTGATTGATTGATTTTTATTCATCTACATAAAGTCAGGCAAGATTATAAATCAGTTTTTATATCACTGAAAAATCTGCAAAAAAATAAAACCTATATGCTATACTATTTCTATATTGCTCTCAACCTGACCAGTATGATCGAGTGGAATATGCAAATAATAGATGCTGCATTGTTTTTTGACAAAAGTAAAATTGGTCATAACAGACCACAAATGAAGAATTGTGGTGCTGTGTTGCACATCATTATGTCATAAAAAAAAAAATTCTTTGTGAAAATATAATCCAAAATGATCATTTAATCACTTGATGACTCACATTGCAATAACTGTCAAAACAATTGGATCATAATTACTTCCCATACATGTTATTCCGTCCAACCAACAACACCTACTGACTGTGACATTTGTCACACACACTATGTACTGTAGTAGCCTACCACCAGGCTGACACTTATGAAAGGTATGAACAGCTACTATCTAGTAAGTAGACACATTCATGTCCCCATCACAATTAATTTTAATGATGAACTTTTCATCCTCCACAATCCAGGATCAAAATTTAAATTAGTTCAATACTTTGACCAGATATGTACAAAACTAGTGGCATTCCCATCAGCCACTGATGCAGTCTAAACTCTGATAGTAAACTTACAGTACATGTAAAAACCGCCACTGTTAGTTTGCTGGAATGCTGCTAAAATTAACTCAAGGTCCTCACGGAGCTGTTAACATGTGAGGAAGCATAAAACTCACAACATGCAGCACATAGGAGAGAAAGTGTCTCATTAAAAGCAGAGAAAGTAACGTAAATCAACATAAACATACAAGTTCATTAACTCTTTATATCTCTTATCTCTGTTGTCTGATGACTGTGGATCAAACACTGGGAGGTTTTCTAATGTCTGTTTATCTGTATTCCTGTCCGAGAGCGATCATTTCCTTTCATTGTCTCCTGAAACAACACCATGTAATCGAGGGGCTGTCCCTCCCCCCACCCTCCTCCCCCCCTCAATGCCAGCCCTCCACTCACTGGCAGAGTAGTTCTTCTCACCACAGTATGACTGACAAGGAATGTATTCACAGTTGCTCAACAATTTAATATCACTTTTCCCGCTGAGGAAAGAGACTTGACCATGAATGTGAGGCTGATTTTCCACTGCTCTTTTGCTCCATAAATGTGCACTTCACTTCAATGTTTGGCGTTTTCTCGCCACATTTAATGCACTTTTTATTTTTTCCGTGCCCCCCCCCCTCCTCCTTCCTCTGCTTTTCACAGATTGTGCTGCAGAGAAGTTTTGACACACCCTGCTTCATTCTCCAAGTCCAGACTTTTAACATCCAATTAGCTCGTGTTACGTTGTTTTATTTTTGGAGTTGTGTTTTTGGACTGCCTGGGGTGATGAGTCACACACGAGGCCCCGGTTCTGGAGGGAGTTGACTGACCACACGCACATGGACACACATATACACACACACGGAGACATGACTCATCATGAGGAGATCTGACAGGATGGAAACTGGGAATAAACAACGCAGACATGAAGACTGACAACTTTACACTTACACTCTATGAAGCGTGCATTTAGCTTTTTCAGTTTATTACTAATAAGAGTATATGCCATCCCTCCCCAGTACAACAACGTGTGATATGAACATACCATTGCCTCCTGCACACAATTATGTGGAGAATCCAATCCAACCCATTTATAAACTTCAAACCACAGCAGAGAGGGAGGTTTGTGGGGAGTAAATTAAAACCAGAGGCAGAAATATGAGACACAAAAGCATCACTTTGCAACTGCAGCTACAGAAAGACAACATGAGGAAGAGTAATACTTACCAAATGTAGAGATTTTCCTCAAGGGTGATGAGTATGAGTCAGACCCTCAGAGGTGGGCTCTCTCCAGGAGACGGCCTCATAGACTGAGTGGTCAGACCCTGGACGGCCGACTACAGACGGAGCGTGTCAGTGTGTGTGTGTCTGTGCGTCACTCTGGCCCTGTCTGCTGAGATCCAGACTCAGTGAGAGCCCAGGGACCGTTAGCTGAGCTCAGCTGAGTGTCCAAAGGGGAAATCTGTCTCAGCCTCTCTCCTCCCCTCTCTCTCTCCACTCTGACTCTGACTCTGACTCTGAGAAACCTGATTCCCTAGTCGCTGCTGCCGCATGCTGGTATGCTCCACTCCCACCACTCCTCCTCCTCTCCTACATCCCCTCCCTGTAGCCTTCCTTCCTTTCATTCTTGCCACTCCCTCACTCCACCATCTACAGACCCCCCCCTTCTCCTCCTCCTCACCAACACATCTGGTGAAGGCCACTCCTTAACCTGCTTTGTTTCACTCCGTCCGTCTTCCTCTCTCATCCTCCGGCGTGGTGATTGTGAGTCTCCTGCAGTCTCCTGTGTCCCTGATAAAGGGTAACACAATTGTGGGAAAAGGTCTCCTGTGAGCCAAATCATAAAACAATGAGAGTTGCACATGAAACATGAAAACGTCCTTAGTAGAACTAGAATCAGGCCAAATCTGATATCAGGATATCTGATGATATCAAAGATTTCAAGAGCAGGGGCGTAACCAGACATTTTTGATAGGGGTGGCACTGATTTATGGTGGGGTGGCATGAAGCGTGAGCACATGCACACACAAACACACACCCACACAGGTTTTGGCCATACCCATATCTACTTAAATTACTAACACTGCAAGAAAAACTAGACTAGAAAATACAGAAAATAGAAAATTCAAGAGTGGCAACATACAATTGTGATAAAAGACCTCAATGAGGAAAGAATTTGACAAAAGCCAGTATAAACAATGTATAAAATGCCTCTGACTGGGCATACAGTATAGCCCAGTCCCTGTATATGTCACTGTTCAAGAGACCTAGGGAAGACTATACTGTCAAACTTGGCAGTGTGCCACACACTGCAGAGAGGAGCTGTGATTTGTAGACGACACTTTTTATTACGCTGATGCTCTAATACTGTCTAATGTAGTTGAACATACTTCTAAATCACAAATAGCAACACAAAGATCACAACAAAAACATCACTTTCCTCATTTTCAACCCACTCACAGTAATGCACTCCTGCTTCTGCAAGGCTCCCCGGACCAGGCCCGTAATGACTTTAGCTACTGCAGCTTGTCTCATAAAAGGTAAACGGACAAAAAAACAACAATACGTACTCAGGATGGTCTCCCAAAGGGATGAGATTTGCTCACAAATGGAAGGCCGGGATGTAGGTGTGTCCAAGATACGATCACATCCATCTCAGCCGCTGTTGAGCATTAATGGAACCGAAGGGGGGCAACTGTCTGTTAATGTACCGGTAAAAGGAAATGAAAGCTCATCAGTTTAAGTGTTTCTGGCTGTTAGATGGAGCACTCAGGTGAGCCACTTTTCTATCAGACAGAACAAGAGGTTATGGAATTATATTAAAGATAACTTTGACGGCAATTTTGTTGTTGTTTTTCAGCTGCTTCACTCGGCACAGAAGATCACCATTCACATGATCTTACTGACCCAACCCTGGATCAGAGAAACCAGGAATTAAACCATCAACCCGGGAATCCCACCACCTACCATAGTCCCCCTGACACTTTACTGAAATATACCCTCATTAAAAAATGTTTTTGCTTATAAATGATACCCTGCAAAATACTGGAAGTATTAAGGGTAAATGGGAACTGGCATTAAATGCTATAATTACAGATAATGTATGGGAAGAGCTGTGCACAAATTGTTATAAAGGAATTAATGGTCAGCTATGGAAAGAATTTGACTGGACATTAAAAAGTAAGGTATTTTAATACACCTCTCATAATTTCATCATATGTGAAAGAAGCTAATGTGGAACTGTGTTGGAGAAAATGTGGAAACATTGGACACCATTCACATGTCTCTTGGGACCATCCAGTAATCCAATTCTGCTACAGTTCAGATCAAAGATACTTTTCACGAATACCTTTACTGATTGCTAAGAAAATGATGACTGTGAACTGGAAAGATACAAAACCACCGACCATAACTCAGTGAGAAAAGAGACTGAAGAATGTCAGCACACAATGGAGTGAGTGACTGCAAGTCTCCAACTGAAAAATCGACACCTTCGAACAGAGCTGGAACTGTGTTACTCTGTATGTGGGTGACTGATGGTATAAATATCTGTTTTCTATTACTTTTATTGTATTTCATGTACTTGTAATATTCTAATTCATGGGGCTCCTATGTCAGTGAATGTTTTCTTTTACAAAAAAATGAATTTTAGGTTTACTTTTGCTTTTAAGCCCTATATCATTACAAACTGTAAATCTTTGGCTTTAGAACTTAATGTGTAATTATTCTGATTTTTCACAACCTATATACGTGTTGATAGCTTAGTCAAAAATAAATCAATAAGTCAATAAAATAGTAGATGTAGCTATACTCCGGATTCCCCTTGTATCTATCCTTATATTGATACTTTTAGGCATTTTAAATATGGATGCACATACTTGCATGCAAAAAACACCCTATGCAATTATTTAGGCAAATATTTAACAGAGACACAATGATTCAGCTGGAACGATACTGGTTTTACTTTTCATTTTCACTTAAAAATATAAAAAATGATGCTGTGATTTTGGTTGGGTCTTGTACCAGACACATCCCTTTAGGTCGAAATATATTATTTTCAAAATAAGTCTCGGCCCCTGCAATGTGGGTATTTGGCCATACTATAAGTTTAAATACATTTGATTTATTATGCAGCCCTAATTTTATGCATTCAGTGTATAAACTATTATTTTGATTTTATTCAGTTATGGGTACAAATTAAATTAAAGCAGAAGTAAGCGGAATGTTTGTGTTAATATAAGTCTTAAATAGTTCTATCTTCCCACGGCAATCACTTCTATAGAGTGTTTGGTCTGAAACACGGGTCTGTCAGTCACTCTGCTCTGCTGTAAGCCGAGGAGAAAACTTTCCTTGTATCCTACAACCTTTATCCAATGAGGAGAGAGAACGGCATAAAGGGGCGGTCCTCTCTGTGTGTGCAGCCAAGGGATGCGCGTGAATGTGGTGACGTAGGGATGAGGGCGGGGACTGCTAACTCCATCTGCTGACAGGAAGTTAGCCACAACCACCGGATCGCTTACTTCTGCTTTAATGTCTTATAGTCAGTTTTTTTTTAGTAGTCGTAAAAAATAATATGCATCCATCCTTTTTAAATCAACATTTTATTCAACCAATTCTGAGGGAGCTCTTCAAAACTTTGTACGTCAAAAACAAATAAGCAAATACCAATATTATTATCCTCAAATATAGGTATCAATATTAGCTTTGGAAATCTACCATTCATCAGACGCTCTCTCTTTCAATCTCTAAAAAAAAAAAAAAAAAAAAAAAAAAAAAAAAAAGAAACAGAAAAAAAAAAATCTGTTGTGACAGAAGCTTCATGTGGACGTGATGCACTGACAGACAGATCTGTGGATATGAATTCATCCAGAGCCAAACATCCTCCTGTATCATTAAGTCCCTTATGCTTTGCTGGCAGTCTTAGCACCACATTTTACAAAATACAAAATTGTAGACAGCGTTGAGGGAGTCCTTCTGTGTCCACTGTCAGTGCACGTGTTGTCCCCTGTCACTGCGGGGCCAGTGGGATGCCTCTAGCATCGGTGACCTGGCCCTCCTGCAGGTTCTTGACCAGCTGAGCGAGCCAGCGCTTGGTTGTGGTGTCGTCCTTTAGCACCTGGGCGAAGGTGCTGTCTTTCAGCTGGTCGGGCAAACACTGGCGCAGGGCTTCTCTGGCTCTGGAGGAAGAAGACAACCACAGTCAGTTCAGTCAACAGCATCGTGCTATAATGTAAACTAATGATGTGCAGATTGATACCCAAGTATCGATACTTCCAAACCAAACGTGTCCGTTTTAGGATCGATACTCCTAAGAAAGTATCAATACTATCATCAGTCTGACTCTGCACTAATCTGGGGTTAACAACTATTTTTATGGCAGTAGACCGTTATTTTCTTCCACCTCTTAGGCAAACTATGGTTGGGGAAAATAATTTGCACACACAGCCACACACACATCTCAACCCATAGACCTCATGAGAGCAGGAGTTTGGATGTTATTCTTGAAAAAAAGTGTTTCTAATGAAAGAATAAGAAAGATAAGCTGTGATTTATTTGCTGCTACCTCAGATACATTTTTTCAGACTATTCCTTTAAATGTGAATTCAAATGGTCAATGCAGTCAAATTTTCCTATATTAATGCCATAGAATTGTGTGAAATGCACTTTCCCACATACCATGGTTACACCCTTGCATTTAATGTCTATTTTTCAGTGTATAATTGCCACTGACAATTAAAACTAAACCAAAGAAAGGTAGTCTGTGTTTTAGTGTCATTGCAAAACTATCATTTGAAACTGTCTGTTCTTTTGTTTCCCCCCTCTTCATACATGAAGCTTTTGTAAAATGTATTGGTATCGGCAATACATAAATCAGTGATATTGCACAATCACTAAGGTAAACAGCCTCTTGTGTTGATGGCTTCATGCTGTAGAGAGGGTCAAACAGCCTGTACCTCTCTACATGTGTCAAGATTACATTCACACACATGGGGAAACTTAAAAGAGGAGAGGCTATTCTATAGCTGGTTACCAATCTGGTTACATCTGCAATGTGCTTTCCTGACATGCATTATTGATCACTTAAAGGGATACAAGCTATAATGGACCGTATTTTAACTATCAGGCCAATAAACTATATCAGTAAACGTCGATAATACAAGGCTTCCCACAGGAGCCATGTATAGCAGATCCATGTGGGAACGTGCAGTGCTGTGGCTCCTCAGCTTCATGTAGACTCTGTTGGGTAAAATTCAAATCCAGCTGCAGTTTATCAAACTCTATTCAGCCTGACGTCGCCTGTGCACTCTCCTTTTTGCTTTTGTGATCAGTTTATCTCTCCTCCCTGTCCTCTGAGAATATTTACTTAGTTTAAACAAAAGTGTGCAGTAACGTGAGATCCAGCCTTTGCTCACTGACATTAAACCAAACAAAAGCAGTGTAACGCCGCGCCCCCCTCTGTGTGATTTTATATAATATTCCAGCACTGCAGAAGCAGAGGTGTCTTGCACCAGGACAGGGCTGGTGTCTGTCCTGCAGTGTTGGGTGTCTCTTTTACAGACGTTGATCTGGATGGAACAACAATGTCCGCTCTGCCCCCCTTTCTGTGTTCTGTGTACCTTTCATGCAGAACGACAGGGTGCAATTCAGCAGCAACAGGACCACCTTGAACAGGCTGTGTAACCGTGGCTACTGACAGGTGCAGAATCACAGTGGGAGAGTGTGATTTCAGACAGAGCCAGTGTCACTGCTGTTAATGTCATGTTCATAAAAATGTGAATCATGGAAAGGTAATTATTTTTAATTTAAGCAGGATTGGTCTGTACTTCAGGTGAGGAGGTTTATCTCCACTATTGAAAAAAACATCAGATTATGTGAAAACACTTACAGCAATAAATTAATTATTAGATCATTTCTTTCAGTTTGTAGGCAAAAATTAAGTTCCCACCACAGACTGACAAAGCCATTTAACCAACACACTGTTTCAATGGCCCACAGCTCCTCCTAGTGGCATCTACTGACGATCAACATCATCTCTGTCTGGTTTTAAAGCCCCAGTATGTAACTTATTTGGCCTTTTATTAGCAAAAATCAAATATTGCTTTCATAAATACGTATTTCACTGAAGTCGAAACACACCCGCATTCAAACGAAAGCTTTCTGGTACCTTAGAATGAGTTGTTACAAGTCGTTACAAATGCATAAGTGGGCGACGCACCGAACCGAGGCGGCCATGTTGCATCACCATTTTTTACGTTGAGTGGCAGCGTGACCGTAGGTAACCACGGAAACTCAGCGGAGCTGTGGGCTCGGCCTGTTAAAACTGTCACCACTGTGTAGTGTGAGGAAGGACGGAGGCACTGGTGTTGCATTCAGGTGCAGTCAGGCAGACGGCCGTCGGCAAACCAACCGGATGTCATTTTACTCCACGAGAGAAAGACGGTAAAACGTGGGTCAGGTAAACAATACGACATCACCATGACAACATATTGTCACGCATGTATTGTTTTGCCTTGTCCTGGCAGACCACTTGTTTATCCTGTTACATGCAGCGTCTGTTGTCTGTCTGACGTCTGCCCGATTTCACGTGAATGATATGCAACCGCACCGCTAGATGGGGGCAATTTCTACACATTATACCTTTAATATGTTACAGCTCTGACTGTTGACCGTTTACACAAATCACCACATCTAAAAATAGGCAACAAGTTTCAGTATAATCCCTCTGCTGAATATGGCTCTACCTGAGGTTATCTGAGAGGCGAAGGTAGCAGCGAACAACATGCTTCAGCAGACGTGCTGATGGTTCCTTGGAGAGCTGCAACACCATTTTGCCCTGCACAGAAAAAAAGAAAAGAAAAAATATGCAGATATACTGACAGAATATCTTTTAAAACTCATGCCAAGTGTCACACTGTGCTGATGACTAGGAAGGTTGAAGTCAATCAATGTCTGATGTTTCTCAAGGGACACTTACAAGGATCATGGCCACATGAGAGAAACGTTCATAAGTCTGACATATGTAGGCCAGCCCTGTGTCATCCAGAAGAATCTTCTGCAGTATAAAGGTAGCAACCTGCAATACAAAAAAGGAGGGAAATAAGCTGTAAAATCCTTTCAGAAAATAAATATACTGTTTCTTATCTATAATTTAAGAATGAACAAATACAGTTTAACTGAAACTAATACAGTGCTCCTGAATTTCAATGGAAGATATTAAACAGGGTTAAACATTTGGACCAGTGGTTATGAAGGGAAGAATATTTTGTGGAGCTACACACGTTTTAAACAAACTCATCATATTTGGAATATGTCTGTTAGAGGAGTGTTTGAACAGCAGGTGTAATAGTAACGTACCGTCTTAGAGAGTTCGCTGCCCGATTCCATGATGCGGAGGCACAGGGGGATGATTTCAGTGGTGAGGAGAAAGTTAATCACTTCTTGTTCATCAGTTTTGACCAAGGCGCCTGCAGTAAATGAAGACAATAATGTAGACATGGTTTCGGTGTAAAATAAATAAAAACACCTAAAACAGAGGTAGAGTTTACCTATAACTCCGAGGCTGGTGAGGCGCAGGTACTCAAAAGGCCGTGTTTTGCTCACAGTGTGCAGGAAGGGGTAGAGGAAAAGAGGGATATGAGCAGCAAGAAAAGCCGACCTGGAGAAGGACAAAGAATTAATGTGACTTGACTTAAATATCACAATAAACATCAAAACATAAACTTCACTTTTATTTTTATAGCCTTGATCAATGAAGAAAGTTAAACATTTTATTTACCTTACACTCAGAAAGAACAGAGATTACAGCTCGACTTTCAAGGGAATAGTTCAACATTTTGGCAAATTGGCCCATTGCCATAATCCCTGTAGTTTTAAGAGTAAAATTGTTACCTTTAATTGTCTGTGCAAGGCAAGGCAATTTTATTTGTATAGCCCGTTTTTACAAACAGTTTGTCTCAAAGGGCTTTACATGGCATCGTAACAACATCCTCTGTCCTTAGACCCTCACATCGACTGAGGAAAAACTCCATGGAAAACCCTTTTAACAGGGAAAAATCGGAGAAACCTCAGGGTGAGCAACAGAGGAGGGATTCCTCACCCAGGACGGACAGACGTGCAATAGATGTTGTTACATACAAGACAGTTTACAGTTTATCAAGCAAGCTATTTTTAGAACGGCGGAGCAGAGCCGCGAGCTGCTCAGAGCTAGGACTACGGAGGCTAATGGGATTTCTTGGTTTCCCACATCAAACTCATCAAATACACAATCCAACAATTCCAAAGCGCTCTGGTGGACAAGTTGTGACCTGCACATTCACCACGCTATGAGATAGAGTTGTTTTCAAGGAAAAATTCATGCAAAACTGATGATGCACGCTCCATTAATTTCTCATAGCATTGTGAATGTGCAGGTCACAACTTGTCCACCAGAGCATTTGAGTAGTTTGAGTGTGTATTCGATGAGGGAAACCAAGAAATTCCATGAGCCTCCATAGCGTAGTTCCAACCAGCTCGCGGCTCTGCTCCACTGTTCTAAAAATAGCTTGCACAGACAAACCTACTCCTAGGCCTGGGACGATAATCAATAAATCAATTAATCGCACGATAAATGAAAATGACCTCGGTCATTTTTCCGGCCTCGATAAATCGCCATGTGCGCACGTAGGCTATTTGTTTTCCTGGTCTCTCCCTCCAACCAGGCTGGATGACAAGAGGCTTCACTCTGTGCATCGGTCTCAGCACCTGGGCGTTTGTTTTGCAGAATGAAAGGAGTGAACCCTCTTTTCAGTCATCCAGGATCTTTGTTTCCCAGAATGCATTTGGCAGCAACCGGCAGCGCTAGCTGTAAAGCTAAGCAGCTAAAAGCTATTTTACCATAATTCTTGCTGCAGCGCTGTTAACACGTCACTTTTTAAAGTTTTAATATTTTTTCATGCCAGAAAGTCACAGTTTAGATCCCCAGTCTGTGGTCAGTTTATCCACATCGCCTGTTGGGAGATTTTCTCCGACGTTTTTGGAGCTAATGTGGTAGCAGCGAGCAGGAGGAGCGGGGCTTCCCACAGTCTGCAGCCGTCTGTCTGCAGCAGCTCACGGGCCGGTCAACCTCCGTCATTGGGGGAGAAAACGACTAAGAAAACTTATCAGCAGGTTTTTAGAGGTTTACCACCAGCTGGTTTAATACTTTTTAGGAGATAAATGCTAGTCTCATTGATGAAATCTTACATCTGTGGAAGTCACATTAGTTTGTTTGAATGAAAAGTGGAGCTTCAGGTGTGTAACGTTATTGGACAGAAGAGCTGCACTGCACTGTTTATTATGTTTTGTTTATTTTATTTATTTAGGATAGTAGCTATATAAGTTCTTGTCATTCCAATTACAATGGTTAAAAAAAAATACTCATGAGAAATAAAAGTTTATCGCATTTAAAAGGGTCTACTTGCATTATTATGAAATACTATTATTATATTAGTGGTTAATTTGTTCTCAAAAAAATGTGTCAATAATATCGTTTATCGTCAATAATTTATGGGACAATATATCGTCCAGCAAAATTTATTATCGTCCCAGGCCTACCTACTCCTAAAACTATAGGAATTATGGCAATGGGCCAATTTGCCAAAATGTTGAACTATCCCTTTCAGATTTAAGTCTTATTCCCCCTGTCAATAAACCTTAAATGTTTCTAAAGTACAAGATTAAGAAAACAAATTTCCAGTTATAACTTAACTGGAGATGCAAAATAGCTTCATTGTCAGATCTTTGGCATTACCTTTAAAATTCACTGAATAATCAAGAAATTCCCATCCCTATAAATGTATGCCATTAACATTTTCACCTTTATTTGACTCAGAAACAAGTCATTTACAAAACACAGAGCAATTTTCTGTTACACTGAATTCACATTACCGTGTCTCCGGATGTGAGGCGACACACTGCAGAAGTGCCAGGGCGTTACACACTCTGTTAGACTGGTGAGCAGTAAGCGTGGGTGGATTTATAGATGGGTAGATGTTCACTATCTCCTAATGAAAAAAAACAAATGCAGAGAGAAATCAGTTAAATATATTAACAGGGGCACACAACAGTGGATGGAGACACAAGCAGTTACCAAAGAGATTAAAAGATTCTGAATGGGACGTGGGACATACCTGCAACAGAGCGGCAATAGTGCCACAAGAGTGCCAGAGCATCGGAGCAAGGTCTGGTACTGATTCACGTTTCTTGCTTAGTTCAAGCAAGGCATTTTCTCTGGTTTCTGGACTAGACAGTTCATTGATCCATTGGTAGATCTTCTCCCGGTCAACCTGGGCCAGAGCTGTGACATTAGTCACAGCCTATAAACGGAAGGGTAGATAATGCATCATTCCCATCAAGGTAAACATCAATAAAATGGGATGAGAAATTATATATTCTGTGTTTTTGCACTTTTTTGTTGTAAAATTACTATTAGAATCACAATCTAGCATCACACAATGTTAATTAAGGCATTTAAAATTACATCTGAGTTTATAGCTACGATAAGCTGTATCCTGTGACGTCACTGAATTAATTGGTTGGTTTGCTGAGCTCCAACTGTAATTATGATTAGGCGTACAATGGGTTATGTCACAATCAAAATGTAATTCTATACTTAGTCGGTGACCCAGTCATTTACAAACTGTGCATCCAAATATAAACTATTCATTTCAGGTTTTAGTAAGGTCTTTAAGTTTTTTAAGACACCACATGTCATGGCGAATTTGGAGGAAACGTGAATAAACTCATGAAGCCATAAGAGACTTTAATAAAGAGCTGGACATGTTACAAAATAACAACGATTTATATTTCTGTTATGCAGGATTGAATGGTATGCTTTTAATAGATACAAGCAGTTTAGAAGAGAAACAAAAGAATAAGTACGGGGGTTAGGGTTATTACGTATTCTCGGTAGCGCACCTACACCGCCGTATACTAAGCTACTGTGACTTTGGATACTTACTGCTCCCGTCGCCAGCATTATCTGGAGGTCTTGGTGGTCCCGAGGTGTAGTTAAAATACTGTATCACTTGAATTGTGTCGTAGTGGCAAACTAACGCGACTCCAATGATACAAAGTTGGTGTAACTAACACAGTGCGGACAGCTAACTTAGCGTAAGCTAGCTGCTAAATGTCTTGACGAGTGGAGTCCAGTACAACAGCATTGCAAGCAACATATCTTAATTGAGATAATATACTAACAAAGCGTGAATATTTACATTTAAAACTATTAATAAAACCCTCTGGAAGTCAACACGTATAACTCCTGGTCAAATAACAAAATGCAGCGGAGGTTTTTCTGTTTAGCAATGGAGGTAAACGGAATACAAATACATGAGTGAAGCATCGCGAGAGGAGGATCGGACGTACTCTCGGTATTCATTTCCGTTGTAAAATTTCACATTCCCGCCATCATCGCGCAGTGTTGCGAGGCGTAGTGTGCAGCTCCGGTGTCAACAACACTCATACTGGAGAGCAGGTGAATGCCGGCAAAACAAACTTTCTGCCCTCGGAGGACCCGCGAGGACGATACTGTGATTTAAACGTTTCAAGACGAGCGCATATCACCGACAGGTAAAGGAGTGCGAGCAAGTAACCAAACTGTGACACTGTTTCATCACCAAATTACAATCAGGCAAATTAGCCAGTTAGCTAGCGCTCGCTAGCCTGCTAGCCGTCTTGCTAATGTCGGCCTCCTCCATCCATTCAGCGTCTGTACAGGAGTGGACGACATTATGTGCATCCCAGACATACGGCTGCCCGGTCGGCTCTTAGTAACTTTACTGCTTTTTGACATTTTTCGTGGTTGTGGCCGTCTTGTCAGGATAACATTAACGTCGCTACAGATGATGGACGCTGGTCGCTGTGTGTTGGGCTCCTTGGCTCGTTTCTGCTACTGCGATACAAATTGGCCATCGGGCTAGTTTGATGGCTAATACAAACAGGCTACACTACACTGGCTGTTAATGGGACCGCTAGCGACTTAACACACGCCGCGAGTTTAGTTAAAACGTCCAACCTTGATAGTCAAAATTGTAACGTTACTGAGATCTTATTTTATGTACTGTTAGCTGTTGTGTGGCGATGCTTTTGATTGACTTGGAGTTTGTTGTGACTTTAAACTCACTACTAAAGCTGTGGTCAACGTGGGGTAGTTATTTACGTTTTTTTAATAAGATCAGTAATTAAAAAAAAAAAAAAGATGCGCAACAGCTCTGTAATCTGTTACTCCTAGCAAAGTACTGTGTGTTTTGGTAAGATGAATGATATTGGTGCTAATGTTTTCCCAATCAGTGAGCTTTAATATCAAGCTCACTGGTCTACTGTAATGTTAACAATTTAAAGTGCCATGACAGTACTGACAGTTTGCACCTGACCTAAAATGTTTAGCTGTTAAGGAAGTTATGGACAGTGTTATGTAAACACACTGATGTGGTCAAAGCATAGTAAGTTAGTTGTAATACTCTCTGTGGTGGCTGCACATTGGTTTGATTGTTGACGCAGATTATATCATTTCTCTTGTTCAGGATTTGCTGGATCACAAGTCCCAACCTCCATAGTGCACCAACTGGATAGTAAGCCATGGCAACCATAGTGCCCAAACTCTCCAGCGGTGGTGCTGTTAAGATCCGCTTCACCAGCCTGGACCTGGGTACCACCAGATGGAAAGAAGGAACTTTTGAAATCCTGGAAAAGGACAACAAAGTCAACCTCTGTCTACGGTTCAACTGTGGTGGAGCATCCAAAACTTTCCAGGTTTTGTGCAGTTTTTTTTTTATTCTTCTCATCTGCAGAAGTAGGATCACTCACTGTGTGGATATTAGATGATGGGATAGCTAATTGTTGATGCATGCCATTTTTATGAAAAGACAATACACACAATTAGCAAAATATACCAACTTATTTTAAGCCTGTCCTTGAACTCTTCCAGTATATACTTTGTCAGTTTCAAGATTTGCCATAATATTCATAGTAGGTGTACTGTCAAATAACAAATTCATAGCTAATTACGCTGTGGCAGAGGATGTGGGCGGTCCTTGCCTGTCCTACAATAAAGAATCATCAAAGGGATATTGAGAATGTGCTGGCTTTTTCTCCCCTCTCGGTCCTTCAGTGTGGTCAGGACGCATAGGTTGCAAGAGTTGCTGTGCCAGTGACCCATGATATTTGTTAGTTATGATGGAATGAGAATGATCATTATTGCTATGTCTCTGCTAATATCACAGTTATATTTGATTTGCTTTCTTTTTGTTTTGGTCACTGACTAGTTTATTGTAGTGCTTATGGCATAATTGTTTTCATATTTATTAGTCGTCTTACTTTCATCACTTAGTTTGTGAATGAAAGAGTAACCCCCACCTGTCCAAAAAGGCTGTGTATTTATTAATGTTCTGTCATCAATGTGAACATCTATATCACACTGAGCAAATGGAGACCAGTAGACAGGTGATTTTTGCTGCCTGAGGAATGTTCTGCCATGTTTCTATTAGCTTTCTGACAACCACCACCTTTCAAGACTACAGTTCATGAGGTTTAAGACAAACAGTCGTTTATATTTTGTGAGACCTCACTAATGCAATGTTCATTTTTAATTACCGAAGTCGTAAATTCTAGGTGCATCTGTATATTAAATATTTTGGTAGTTAATAAGCACATAAAATAATTAAATTATTTTTTTGAAAGACTGCTGCTCAAAGTATTTGGAAGAAAAAATTAAATGTGATACAATCATGAAATGTAGTGAAATTTGACTGAAATGTTTTTTGTTACCTCAGCTGAACCAGAATGTGAAGAACATTAACCAGAGCGTGAACCGAATCATGCTGACTTTAAAGGACAACAGTGTCATCACCTTGGATAAGATGCCCACATCTCTGGTTCAGAAGACAAAAGAATACCTGGAGAAGCTGAGGCAGGCAAAACCAAGTAAGTATTTATTTATTTATTCTACATTTACCTGTCACTGCAGCTCTGCCACTGTCACATACCGTAGATGACCAAATAGTCGCCCGCGTGCAAATACGCGCCTGTGCTCTAATAGCCGCCAGGGTCCGAGCTCATTTGGCATAATAAACGCCGGTTCAATTAAACGCCCGGGCGATTAAGTGTTTACCATAGCCTTGCACAGAAAACAAAAGTTTTTTTTAACAGCGTATCACCGGCTCTCACCTCTTCTGTCAGTCAGCCCCTCCTCTCGCTCTCTCTCTCACATGCAGGCGGACACACACACACACACACACACACACACACACACACACACAGACACAGACACACAAACACAGGTGCGCTAGCGGGACAGGTTGTGCTGGACTGCTAATAGACAAAGACAAATAGATAAATGCACTAATGTACAGTGTTGAAATGACCGCGATCGACCCCCCCCCCCCCTTTATCGTTCATAATTGGCTGCTCTGATCAGCTCCCTGTGTCGCAGTAACGCAGGCATGCTGTCTTTATATTTATTGTCTGATGTCAATAAAGATGTGTCGGGAAAAAAGTCGTTTTGTTCCAGTGGTCCTACGGTGACCTCCTTGTTCTTTGCATGATGGTCTGGTGCTGCTCATTGCAAAAATAAATTGTAGCCTGTTGCAAATACGCGCCTGGTTGGGGTCCAAGTCGATTTAGCATATTAAACGCCCGGGCTACTAAATGGTCATCTACGGTATTTGGATATTAAGCATTGTTTTCTATATTTTTGGTCCATGTGTAATGAAAATAGTCATAGAGCAGGGGTGTCAAATGTGCGACCTGTGGGCAAAAACTGGGCCGTCAGAGGGTCCGATCCAGCCCCTGCCATGTGTGAAGGGAAAAGTTTTGAGTTCTCATTATTTCTGGGTTATTATACTATTATTTTGAACTGAACTAAAATGAGTTTGACACTCCTGTCATAGAGCCTAGGGGAAACCATGGACAGAACAGAAGGAAACACAAGTAAATTTCACCCTATTGCATGCTGACAATCTGTCAAAACAACCATTTGTGTATTTAAATTCAGCAGTTAATGATAGACCCTCACCTGCTGTAATAACAAAGCATTAAATGACTGTGATTATTATTTTCTCAATTTCAATTCATATCCCAACAGTCACAGTAAATTGTAATAATGCTCTTACTCCCACATGATCTACTTCATGTGAACGACATAGAAACACAGTAGTCCTATACAACAATGTTTATTTTAGAAATTACAACATCATACACAATGTTGATCAACAATTCATTAAAAACATTGCTCAACATATTAAAATAATCGTAAGGTGTGACTTTATAATTCTACACTATTATATTATATTAGTGAGTTCTCACTCTTTCTCAATTTTGCAGTATTAAAATCATCGCATGGAAGTGCAAACTTCAGTGTCCTTGGCAACCGATCTGTGAAAAATGAGACCAGTCCGTCAGGGGAGAGACAGGTGAGCACTAACACAACACAACGCAATTGTTGGTCATTTAAAGTTATCCAGACAAACTTAACATTCAACCTAAATGTCCAGACTCCTAACATCTTCCAGACAACACCGAGGCGTCAGAGCGCAGAGGGCCGGGAGGACACGACACCACGGAAGCCTCTGGGCAGTCCAAGCAGAGCAGCCTCCACTCCCACCCGCACTGGGCTCTCTGAGAACAGGTATGATGTGAGGTACACATTTTAATACTGTTTGGAGGAGATATTTAGCTGTATTTAAAGGTAGATATTTTATTCATTAAATGTGTCTAATTTAAGGAAACAATTTTATTCTAAATATTAGATTTTGTGTGTAGGAATTCTTTACATACATCTAATCAAACGAGGCTCAGCATCCCAAATCTGAAAACCTGTATGTCAATGCTTTATTTATGTGATACAAAACATGGCTTTTGTTAGTTTCTATCCTCTTTTCTAAACTCTTTACCTCGTTTTCATGCTTCTTTTGTGTCTATTAATTGAAGTTAATTGAATGACCCGTGGGTGTGATACTGTGCTGCAGAAATAACATTGCTCTCTGTTTTCTCACTTTTGTTTTTTTTAAGGAGCGAGAAGAGAAAGAGACTTCTTAACTCTGAAAGTGACCTGACTGAGGATTACCCCAAGGAAAATGACTCCTCAAGGTCAGAGCAACACTCCTCACTACCCAGACTGAATGTTACTGGTGCTGGTGATGCAAGGGATGATTTGAATGGAGTCTTTTCTTTCTTTTTGTATTTTTTTCTGCTAATTTTTGAGGAAGAGGAGTACTAGAGAGTTAGTTTATAGAATAGTATGTAATTACTATTACATAACTTCTGCCTCTGGCAAAATGGAGAAGTGGAGAATGATTGATAAATGTTTTAGTCCAAACTCATAAAAAAAAAAATTAAGTTTCTACATTAAGATAACTTAAATATGTCCACATTTAGCAACAACAAGGCCACGTCGGACCCATCCAGGAAGTTTATGCTGAGCTGCAAAGAGAAGTTGAAGCAAACGGAGGAGAACAGGAGCTCAGGTAAACTTTGTCCACAGCTGGTTATGTCTTTGATTACTTGTGCTTCATAAACCTTAACATGCATTGTCTTTATCAGTCGGGTGTTGTTTTGTCTAGTTGTGTTAACACTTTTACTAGAATCAGGAGCATTTATCTTGTTGGTTCATTTCCAGGAAATATAGAGCTTTTTTTATTTATCATTTTGACCAAAAGTTTTCCAGTTTTGAGTGGGACAGAGTTTCTTATGTGTCCGGGCACTTCTTCCCTTTACCCCCAGCTCCCCTGGGTTCAACGCCCCTTCAGCCATCATCGTTCTATGGCAGCCGATCTGTGACTAAAGACTACAGCCAGAGCCATTTGTTTATGGACAGGTGAGTGTCTTAAGTGTTCAGCCACAATGTCCGGGGCTAAAATGTTAAAATGTAAATAAAAGGGTCTTAAGCGGTTAACCGGTCAATAATAATAATTTTTAAAAATTCCCTCAGGCCGTCCAGTACAGCACAGACCTCTTCGGTTAAGAGAAGCCTCATGCTGCCCAACCACTCCACTCCCTTCAAGAAGGTACGGCCCTCTCTGGACTACGGCGGCTGGAACAAGCAGAGGCCCTCCACTCTGGCACAGCCTCAGCCCCCTCTGCAAGGGTAAGAATAAACCAGATGGGCTTCATTAAATGTGAACAAAGAATGGGTTGCATATGCTGCGAGTGTCTTAAAATCCTAAAAGCTACTGTCAGTTTTCTTTTTGGCTTTACCTTTATTCAGTAAAGTAATGGCGTCAAACATTTTCGTGGCATTGTGAAAATCAAGCGTATGTTTGCAAAGCAAGTTTTTATTATGGACTCCCTTTTGGATTTTTCATGGATTATGTAATGTTATAAGATGCCATGTAATGTGAAAGTCTCTCAACATGTGTTTTGCAGATTTTCCAACCTGGGAAATACTTGTTACATGAATGCCATCCTGCAGTCTCTCTTCAGCCTCCCCTCCTTCTCCAATGACATGTTGAGGCAGAGCATCCCATGGAAGAAGGTGCCCATCAATGCATTGCTCAGGTACTGCATTTAAGCTCATTCAGCCTCTGTGGACAGCTGCACATTGTGGATAAAAAAAAAAATCATGTATGATGCTTTTTTTTTTTTATTTAAAATCTGCATCTCCACTTCCTGCAGACGGTTTGCTCACCTTATGGTCAAGAAAGACGTTGGCTGTCCAGAGACGAAAAAGGACCTGTTGAGGAAAGTGAAGAGTGCCATATCCTCCACAGCTGAGCGCTTCTCTGGAAACATGCAGAATGTAAGAGGTTCCTCTGGGAGCAGTTCACACTGTGTGCTGCTACTTGAACTAGTATCTGAATAGATCAAGACTTGTGTAGATGGAAAATGTTGCAAAACATAAATCTTAAGCAGATAATCCGTATTACAATTAGATGTGAATGGCCATATTTACAGGATGCTCATGAGTTCCTGAGCCAGTGTTTGGACCAGTTGAAGGACGACGTGGAAAAAATGAACAAGAGTTGGACGAATGAAGCTGCAGCCTCGTCGCTGTCGCCCGTGGCGTGTGACAACGGCCAGGAGGCTACGTCATCCACAGTCAGTCAGCCGGGCGAAGAGGCCGACACCTCTCGCATCTACACCTGCCCTGTAGCCGTTAACATGGAATTTGAAGTGCAGCATACTATCACCTGCAAAGGGTGAGGCCTGTGTCTCCTGCTGGATGATCAGAATTAATATAATGTATTTGCCAAAACTGTCCATTGCTCTGGAGAATATAACCGGTATGTTTCACCTTCTTGTTTTGCAGCTGTGGCGAAGTGGTGACCAAACGAGAGCAGTTCAATGACTTGTCCATCGACCTGCCACGCAGGAAGAAAACCCTCCCACTCCGCTCCATCCAGGACTCTCTGGATCTCTTCTTTAGGGTGAGGCTTTCACACGCACAGATCAAAGCTCTCATCGTTTTCCTCGGAAAACTTCTTATTCGCCAGGCTTGTTGTGTTATTTCTTTTCTTTTCTTTTTTTTTGAAAGTAACTACTCCAGCATGAAACAGCATCGATTACGTTTAAACATCTATCTGAAGTTACCTTCTCCTTTTGCAGATGGAGGAAATAGAGTACTCGTGTGAAAAGTGCAATGGGAAAGCAGCGACTGTTACACATAAATTCAGCAAACTGCCCAGGTATCCGCTCAAGTCAAAGACACATACACACATTGACACTTTTTTTTTTTTAGAGCTTAGCATAAACATAATTGTAGTATCTGCCGGGTGTGAGACAAGAAGCGCTTAGAACTAAAGCTTTTTTTGAACGTTCTCTCCCCACAGAGTGCTCATCCTCCACCTTAAACGCTACAGCTTCAACGCTCAGCTGTCTCTGAACAGCAAGCTGGGCCAGCAGGTGGTGATCCCCCGATACCTGACCCTGCTGTCCCACTGCACCGAATCCACACGGCCCCCTATTAGTCTCGGATGGAGCTCCCAAGCCTCCGTGTAAGACACCTTAAATCTAAAATCCTAAAACAAATGAAGAGAATATTTTGACAATCTGGGTAATTACATCCTGAGCTGTTTAGTGACTGAGCAGGGATTAGGTTGCCGAGCTTTGCGGTTGACCTGGATGCATTAAATTTAGCTCCACTGGCTGAGGGATGATGGAAAATTAACTTGGAGGAAATAATTAGGCTTCTCAAGGTTTTCTTTGTTTTCCTCAAAGGTCCAGAACACTCAGGACGTCACAGTTGGTCAACTCCTCCACTGCACCGCTCCGGTGAGTGTTAGTAATTCTGCAGGACAAATAATGATGTCAAACTGCTAAAAGGAAATATATATATCACATTGAGTAAAGCTCTGACAAGTGTAACATGTTCTGTACGCATAAGACTTGATTCCTACTTTTAGCTTTAAATGTAATCACTGAACTTGGCTGTGAACACTTGCTGTGTGTGTAGAAGGATCGGAGGGAAAGCCGCAAACTCCAACTGCACCTCCATCCTCGTGGACTCTGACTGTGAGGAGGAGCTCAACCGAAGGGTGAGCACAAATCGCAAGCGTCGCCTCAGCAGCTGTTTGCCTGATGACGACGACCGACAGGAAGAGGTGAGCCTTTAAATCTGTAAAATGTATGATTCGACCTCCTCTTTTTTTCTCTGTTGCTGTTTTTGACACTGTTGGACGGGCTTTCAGAGAGCAGCGATGGACACGGCAGACTTAATAAATGACGATGAAATGCTCGCAGCGGTGCTGGAGATGAGTCGTCAAGAAGCTGGCCTTTCTGCTCCGCCCCCCATGGAAGACGAACCAACCAGCAGCCCAGACACAGGGTTTGGGGACACGGACGCACACGACCTGGCTTATCACACAGATCTGTTGGAAACGGAGAGCAAACAGCCTGCAGGTAGACCATGGCCTTGAGATGAACATCCATAGATTGGGAGGGAGACAGCTTTTTCTTTTTCCTGCCAGGAAACTTTGTTCAAAACTTATGTGGCTTTTGTACACTCACAAAAACTGGGTTAGCTGAAATATGAAGATGTATTCTCAAATATATTTTCATTTAATTCAAATGTCTGTGTGAAGTGGAGATAACCTCACTGGTGTTCTAATGGATTGAAGTACATGCTGATCTTGTGTAGATGTGCTGGATTCCTTGGACTTGACCATGGATGAGAACAAAGAGAACCAGACTCCAGAGGGTGTGCAGCAGCAGGGCGAGCTGGACTGGGTTCAGCAGTACAGTCTGGACCAGGAGAGGGAGGAGCAGGAGCTGCAGCAGGCTCTGGCCCAGAGCCTCCAGGAGCATGTAAGATCACAACCAGATGACATCTGCAGAGTTTTCCTTAAACAACGGAGCAACGGCTCTGCACTCTCATGTCTTTTTGGACTTCAGTATTACCGTAAATTCCGGACTATTGAACGCACCTGAATATAAGCCGCACCAGCTAAATTTGAAAAGAAAATAGATTTTGTACATATATAGGCCGCACCTGAATATAAGCCGCAGGTTTTCATGTTGTAACATGAGATATTTACACAGAAAGACAGTAGGGAACTATGCAAGTCCGCTCGCTTTTCCGTTGTTTTGGTTACGCTCCTAGCCATGTGCATTTGTTGACAATGAAGCCAGCGAAAAATCAATACATGGAGCGGTGGATAACGTTACATAACAAACGATGTTACGGCATGTGTGTTTGTGTAGTCTTAACCGTCATGAACAAAACATTACGGGTTACGGAGCGCGTTTGTGTCGCGGTGTGCAGAGACGAGAGCTGGGACACTGGGGCTGCAGGTACTGTAGTGATGTTGCAAGGTTGGTTTTCAGCCAAACAATGTAGCAGAGCTACGGGGGAAATCCTGCTTAGTTTCTGACATGCTTTTTTTTCTAACTGTGCCTGAAAATCGGCAGTACGGCACCAACACGGCATCAACACAGCAACAACACGACAGTAACATGCCTGGTTAGAAAATAAAACACTGCACCAAAACTCAAAACTAGTGTCTTCTTCGGCGCATAATCTTTCCCCACATGTCTGTCTCACTTGCGCATCCTGCTAGAGCACCCCCCGGAGGCCGTTAGCCAGTAAAAATCTATAAATTAGCCGCATCGTTGTATAAGCCGCAGGGTTCAAAGCGTGAGAAAAAAGTAGCGGCTTATAGTCCGGAAATTACGGTATGTATTCATCAAAAATAGAGTACAATAGATCTGGCGTGAAGTAAGAAAGGGAATGGAAATGCATTGTTGAAATTTTCTCCAGCAAGTGATGTAATGCCTCGTCCCACCTCACTCCACAGGAGGCCCAGGAGATGAGAGAGGATGATGATCTGAAGAGGGCCACTGAGCTCAGCTTACAAGGTATCGACCACAGTTGTTTGTTGTTGTTTAACTCCCCTGACGGCCTGACACTCACTCAAGCAAACACTGGCTTGGCTGTCAATGTGCATCTTTGGCTCAGCATCATTGATTTAGCAGAGGAGGAGGTAGCCAGTGGGAAAATCTCAGATCGACTCTATGGAGAAGCAGCATCTCACCACTTGAGCTCAGTTTTCTTTGTGTGTTTCAAATGGACTCATTTCCAGAAACAAACTGCTGTGTGCTCAGAGCTTGAAGGCCAACGTTTAGTAATACTGACACTGATGATGCCATGCAACTGTTAGACATGTATCAATATGCACTTCTCTCCCAACAGAGTTCAACAACTCCCTGCCTGAGCTGCTGTGCTCCGACGATGATTCTGGCAACGAGGACGTCCTGGACATGGAGTACACCGAGGCAGAGGCTGAAAACCTGAAGAGGAACGCAGAGGTACTTCACATCCTGCCGCCACAACTCACAATACATTGAATAGTAACTGCTGTGCTCTGTAAACATAAAACCCCTTCCTCCATAAGAGAAGTCGTCCACCTCAACAACTCAGTAACCTGCTTTGCACCGTCTCATCTACAGACCGGAGACTTGGCCAACTCCTTCAGACTCATCAGTGTCGTCAGTCACATTGGTAGCAGCTCCTCCTCTGGTGAGTTTGTGTCTCTTGATGTAGATGAATCCTGTGTCAACATTTATCCACACCTTCCTTCTGGAGTTGTTTTCAGTTACTTGTTTGCATAAAGGAGGTGAAAGCCACTGAAGGTTTCAGACTTTAATGTTTAGTAGACGCCTCTCTGATTGTGACACATGGCAGGCTGAGAGGGTACAGCCTTTAATGACTGCTAAACGTCTTTACCATGACTGAACATGACAAAACGCAATGTTTGGTTTTTAATGTTGTCTCAGTGCTGGTTTCATGTAGTGAAATACAGAGACTTTTGCCATGTCATATTTTCTGACCTGATATTTACATCAGGGAACAAGCAGCCATAATGATCAACTGAGAGAGATTCAGTGTTTATGCCTGTTGCCTGCCCAATATTTGTGTATGCGATGGCACGTGACTGACTATCCACACATAACCTTTGTTTGTTTTGCACTCCAGGACACTACATTAGTGACGTGTACGACATGAAGAAGCAGTCATGGCTGACCTACAATGACTTGGATGTGTCACGCACACAGGAAGCGGCCGTTCAGCGGGACCGCGACCGCAGTGGATACATCTTCTTCTACATGCACAAGTGAGTTGGCACAGTAGCCAGATGGGTGCTACCAACAACTGGTATTTAATGTAATGAAGGTGGCCAGCCTTAGTTTGTTTTCCTTGCATGTATGGAAGAGATAGCTCAACATTTTGGCAAATTGGCCCATAGCCATAATCCCTATAGTTTTAGGAGTAGGTTTGTTACCTTTAATTGTCGGTGCAAGCTATTTTTAGAATGGTGGAGCAGAGCCGCGAGCTGCTCAGAGCTACGCTACGGAGGCTTATAGATTTCTTGGTTTCCCTCATCAAACCTGCACATTCACCACACTATGAGATAATAACTGAACGTTACAAGACGGAATTGTTTTCGAGGTAAATTCATATAAAACCGCTGATGTGCGTTCCCCTCAGGGGCAGTTTTTTGGCAAGCAGTCTCTGCATTTACCCCGAAAACAACTCCATGAGCCTCCGTAGCGTAGCTCTAGCGTGGTGAATGTGCAGGTCACAACTTGTCCACCAGAGCGTTTTAGAGTTGTTGGATTGTGTATTTGATGAGTTTGATGAGAGAAACCAAGAAATTCCATTGGCCTCCGAAGCGTAGCTCTGAGCAGCTCGCCGCTCGGCCTACTGCTAAAACTATAGGGATTATGGCAATGGGCCAATTTGCCAAAATGTTGAACTATCCCTTTATGGTTTTTTATTAAACTAATTGCAAAATATTTAGTTACTTGCCGAGTATATTATGTTATATTTTTATGGGGACTGAATGTTTGTGTGTTCATTGTCAAGGTGCTCTACATCAGTGTTTTTCAACCTTTTTTGAGCCATGGCACATTTTATTCATTTAAAAAATCCCGCGGCACACCACTAACCAAAAATGTTACAAAATGACACAGTGCAGCCTAATACAGTAAATATAATACACATACATCTCTTACAGTGTAGTTGGTTTGTTCTGACTCAGTAATGGTCATTGCTAAGGCCAGGTCATTGTGCAGGCTTCTGCTACCACACCCATTGACATAAAAGAGTCCTATTTTATTAGCCAACTCTGCCAGACAGTCACTATTGCAGACACAGATGCTCAACAAAGCCAAATTATTTTTAGGAGCTAAATAATATTTGTGTGGACACAAACTGTCAACTGATAACAAGAACTTTGGCCGATTCTTCTTTTCTTTTAATTTTTTTTTATCTACATGTCAATCAACTCATGGGGGCTTGTCAACACGTGCCTTCAGCCACATTTCACAGCAAAGCGTACATGAGAGGACTATGCTGGGCACTCCATGTGATAGAAAGTCAGAACTGAGTGCAACCTGCAAGGCGTGCCTCACCCTGTAAGGACGGTGCCCCTAAAATAAAAAGGAGGCGCTCTCCAGCCGGCTCCCCGTCACTCACCTGCAGCTGCACAGACGAGCAGAGGAGCGCTCAGCTGCTCTGGTGCAGCACAGCCGGAGCAGCGCACGTGTGTGGCGACTAACTTTGATGCTTTGGCGAGTAAAGGAAGCCGGCTGACTGGCCACTCTGGCGAGTGAAAAAAAAAAAACTACTTCGTTGTTGTTACTGTCCCTCCCGACCCGGCTGTGACGCTTGGGTTGTGAGCCGGTGTCGTGCAGATCCTAAAGCTCACAACATGACAACATGCCGTATAGCAATGATTTGTGACCGATTAGGCTACAACGCTCGCGGCGCACGTGTGTATTCCTCTCTCTTCAGTCTGGTGTTTGGCTGCACTTTCAATAAAAGAAGTTCCATATGAGCGCGATCAGCAGAGACAGATCACAATGGATGTGGCATTGATCAGATATCGCAGCGCACATGTTTATTTAACGGCAAAAAAAAAACATCGCTCCAATTTATTTATTTATTTTTTTGCCGTTAAATAAACATGTGCGCTGCGATATCTGATCAATGCCACATCCATTGTGCTCTGTCTCAGCTGATCGCGCTCATATGGAACTTCTCTTATTGAAAGTGCAGCCAAACACCAGACTGAAGAGAGAGGAGCAGCAGAGCTCCTCTGACAGCTCCTCTGTGGAGCTGCAGGGGAGCTGCCACCTCTTTTTTTTCCTCTTTTCTTTTTTTTTTATTGCAGCGCCGTTATTACAGGTGATGCACATCTATGTCCGTGTAGGCTACATTTATTGTCTGATCTTCCTTCATGGTGCACAGTGTCAGTCCTCCTGTGAAACTTTTAGCTACTAAATAATATGACTGAAGACAGTGGAAGTCTGCACATGTCGACACGCCCCCATGAGTTGACGACATAAGGAGCTAATAAATAAATATATATAAATAACTGATAGTATTATTCAGTCAAGTTCTTGTTATAGGTTAATGGTTAAACGGTTAACCATGTGCAGCCCTAAAATAAACCTTTTAGGGAAAAAAGGCAAACTTGACTCCTTTATTCCACACAAAAATATGCTAATAGCTATGATATGTGTTAAAAATGCTTATGAGTGTATTATAACAGTTCAACACAATGAACACTTTCTGGCCAGTAGATTTTTAAAGCTCACTAGCCAGTTGGCCAGTGAGCAAAAAAGTTAAGTTTGAACCCTGTATGTATATATATATATATATATATATATATATATATATATATATATATATATATATATATATATATATATATATATATATATATATATATTTTTTTTTTTTTTTTTTTTTTAAAGCAAACAAAAAGAGGCCGGTCGGTAGGCCTACAAGCCTAGTCACAGACACTCAATGGAGTGTTGAATCTCATCAACCCTATGGAGGTTATTGTCTATCGTTTTAAATGTCTGAGTGTAATCTTATTATGTGTCATGGGACTGCGGATGGAAATTAGCTTCCAGCTAAATCTGACATATTTACAGCAATTCATTGTTTTTTTTTGTATGTTCATGAATATGTGAGGTCCCATTCCAAATAAACCTTTAAATAAAAAATAAAATAACGGTTATAATCGCTTATGAGCGTCAGTTATCAGCCTGAAAAAAAATTCTAAATGTGCATCGCTAGTTTGGATCAATCAAGTTAAATTTGATAATTTTCCACGGCACACCTGGCGAACTCTCACGGCACACTAGTGTGCCGCGGCACAGTGGTTGAAAATCACTGCTCTATATAAATGAAGCCTTCTTCACACTCGACCTTGTTTTGTCCTCAGGGATGTGTTTGAACAGCTGTCGGAGATGGAGAGAGCTGGAGCCAGCAGCACTTCAGAGGCAGGAAGGAACGTCCTCCAGCCACTCTGATCGCTGCATCTTTGTCCACCCATCCACACACTCCGCTAGATGGAGCTCTCCCCTGAACAACTTTGAGTACTACTGATTGCCGTCCTGCTTTGGTCGTCTTCAGGCACTTCTTTTAAAAATCACTAAATGCCAGGCTACGTTAGCACCTGTAAATGCCAACACACGTGCTAATCTGTCGAGACTCTTAAGATACCAGAAATGCAGTTAAATCTTCAGTGTATCAAATTTTGCCTCCATGTTTTTGGGGCTGGAGTTTTTTCTTTGCTTTTATCAAACAACCGTTTTGTAAAAGTTATTTTCTTTGTTTCTTGATACACTTCTTTAAACTTTACTGCCGTTCATTCAGGCTTTGACTTAGAAGCACCTATCAAACACCAGATGCTCCTGGTGCTTCATGGATTGTATGTTTTGCAGACCCTTTATTTCCCATATGAACTAAATAAAGATATATTCTATGTTGGAGTATAAGCTATTATAGAGTTAAAGGGTTGTTGTATTTAGTGGGTACATTTGGTGCAATATTTATGTTCTGGCACAGACTGGCCAATTCAAATCAGCTTTCTGTCGTGTGTGGGTGTTTTCCTGGTTTCTTTTTGTGCTTGACCTATAAGCTAATGTGTGTGTGTGGCTGTGTGTGTGGCTGTGTGTGTGACTGTGTGTGTGGCTGTCTCCATACATAACAGCTCTAAATTGAAATCACTGAGCTCTGTAGTGACATGGCCTGTTTTTACTGAGCTTTTCTCAGTAAAACCCACCGGTTTTGACCTTGTGCCTCCCAAGAAATCTTTTATAAATATGTATACGAGCTTTACTTTGAAAGTTGCACAGCCTTGTTTTTGAGTATGTTTGTCAAACCTCAACAGTGTGTAAGTCAGATTTTTCTCTATAAAAGCCAACAGATTTTTCTATTTATTGCAATCTAGGGTTGATGGATCTTTAATTAACCCATTAAGATGATACCGTGGCAACTAGTCATACATACTAGATCACCAGGAAAGCTAGTTACAGTGATAAAGTCTTACTTTATCCTCTTTATGGCCAGTATTCACTACTTATAACCTTAGGACTCTGCTAACCCTGATGAACTAGTTCATATCAGATGTGCTTGAATATAGAGTGAAACTAATAGGAGTATTTTGTTATTCTTGGAATGGTTCCAATACCAGACACTGGTTGTACAGTTCTTTCTTTTTTGTTACCACTGTAAAAAAAACAAAAAAACAAAATCACATTTAAGGTTGTCATAGCTTATGTGCAGCAATGAAACATTGTGTCTGCTGGACAAAATTCAGACCACAGAATTATTTTCTCCTACAACGCAGAAGAAAATCTACAAGATATAACAGAAAACATGAGTAATAAGTCTGTATGGATTGAATATGATTTTCTTGATACCTAGTTGTATATAGTTAAGTTTTTAGGAAGTGTCCAGCTGCATCATTAGCCGACTTCCTGGAGCTAAACTCTTCTGTTGCACCTTGGATATACTGTATACCCGCTTATGAGAACAGACAATTTATTCCTTCTTTTCTTTTTCTTTTTTTTTTTAAATGAATTTTCATTTCTGAAACATGGCGCCTTCCTGGATATCCTGTCCCAAATGCAGCAGTGTAAAAGAGGGTAAAATGTATTTGTGAAGTAAGAATGAACAGCTTTTTTTCTACCCTTCATACACAACTGACTCTTCCTAAAGCAGATTTTAATAAAAAAAAATATCACAGTGAAAATGCGCAGACTTTTTAATTGGTGTTTAAAACTATTTAATAACACTTGGATCCAGTGTTTCGGGATGCCCACACAAAACAGCAGCTGCACGAAGTCCTTCATAAAACAGTTTGCAGCAAACATTGGTTGTGAGTAAAACAGAAATCTCCTTAAATTAGTTAGTGAGTCAAGGCAGACAAAGTGTAAATAAAACAAGTCCCAACTGATTTCAGGACAGTGTACAAACAATATCAAGCACCACAGTACACTTAGTGCAATGTTCAGCTGTACAGGCAGAGTGGCAGTCACTGTCACCTGTCTTGGTTGCATCTCTTCATCAGTGGCTCAAGATGTCGCCCAGTGAGTCTATTGTACTCACTCAAAATGTAGCTTTCCCTCTGCAGCATCTGCAAGCAAATTAAAATACAACAACTCCTCAGTTGGTGGTGATGAAGGCGCATTTCATCACCATTATCTGAACACGGTTCTCTGAACATGTGTAAGTTCTTTTAACAGAGCATTTCAGAGATGCATAGAAAAGTGGCCTTTGTGTACATCAAAGTGACCATTTGCCAAAATTATTTTAAACAACCCACAAATTTCAGAGAACAGTTAGTTCTGACTAACACTGGATCTACCTCTTTAAAGACATTTTGATACAGTGTTTACAACATTATTTTCAATGCTTACAGAAAAGCTAAGTACCATTCACCTCCACTGTATCAGAGAGGAGGGTGGAGGGAAGGTTGTCACAGAGGGCGAGACTCGACTTAAAGGGATAGTTCAACATTTTGGCAAATTGGCCCATTGCCATAATCCCATTAGCCTCCGTAGCTCTGAGCAGCTCGCAGCTCTGCTGTTCTAAAAATAGCTTGCACCTACAATTAAAGGTAACGAATCTACTCTTAAAACTATAGGGATTATGGCAATGGGCCAATTTGCCAAAATGTTGAACTATCCCTTTATCTGATGGGATATAAATTCACATGGATCATAAAGATTTGCATGGATACACAGGAGGGGAAGTTGTAGCGACTGACAACATACTTTACTCCATAGTTTGGCTGCATCGGCCCTTTCATTGTGTTTTGCACATCAAAATGTAACATACACACCTCGGTCCACTCTTCCTCTGTCTCGTGCCTGTAGCCCAGCAGGTGACAGATCCCGTGTGCAGTGACGACCTGAAACACGACGTAGACGGTGCAACAACTGATCAACACCAGCTGAAGTCATTGCTCTCATCACGAGGGACGTGATGTAACAGACATGTAGATGGATGACTGAAGTGTTAAAATGCTGTTTATTGCAAACATCTCATCAACAGATATCTCAAGGCTGACAAATATCTGTCAGTGATCAAATATTTTATCTTATGCTTGTTCACTGTTTTCTGTATGATGTTTTCTTCATTTTTTGATTGCTTTATTTTCTCAATGATTTTGTATTTTGTGTTTTGTGAAGCACCTTGTATACTTGGTTTTGAAAGGTGCTATAGAAATAAAGTTTATTATTATTATAAATGAAATACACAGTGGTATCATGCAAAGGTTTTTATGCACCCCAGGTCAAAATTGCTGTTAATGTGAACAGTCAAGCAAGTGGAAGATGAAATGATCTCAAAATTGGTAAAAGGTTAACATGAGACACTCTTTTGCAATATTTTAAACAATATCAGTGTATTATTTTTGTTTTCTGAAAGGGAAACAAAGCAGCAGCCTGCAAAAGAATGGGAAACCCAGGAGACTTGAGCTCTCTGGTAACTTTGACCAAGGAATCAGACAAGATATTTACTATTTACATGCTGTGATAGTTTCCAAAGGGGGGGGCTACTAGCTACTAACTATGCAGGGTGGACAAACCCTTTTCCCTTTCTGTCATTTTGAAAATGTATAATAATAATATGATGTACATTGTTTAAACTGTAAATGCCATTTGTAACTTTGTGCCTTTTGGAGATCATTTCATCTTCCACTTGCTTAATTGTTAACATCAACAGACATTTTGACCAGTGGTGCCCAAACTAGCATGCCACTGTATCTCCCAGCCTGCAGCTACTCACAGTGAGAGCTCCATGCAGATCCAGAGATTCCTCTTTGCACTGTTTCATCACAAACTCGACCCCCAGGAAAATGTCCCCGAGGTTCAGTTCATCCCTGTGAAGAGGACAGGGCATCTTCCCGGGTCTTATGTCCTGAAGGAGACAGTCGGTTACACTTAGCAGAAGCATTTGGAAGTAAATGAATAAATATATTTGTCACTCATATATTTTGGTTTTATTTACCTCGTAGAATGGAAACGAGAGGACATCCGTGGGCACATTTTTCTTTCTGTAGATTTGATTAATTTGCTGAATCCTGTAGTTATCCACGCAGATAATCCCCAAGTCAAATTTCTGGATGCCCAGGATGTGTCTCAGCGTGTCAACATCCCTCCGCAGCCTCGCGCGGCGAAGAGGCACCACCTTTTGGAGGTTCCGTAGTACTACTCCCATTTTAAAACTCCAAGTAAAAAGACAGAAGAGATGTTAAAAAATCTCGACTCATATGTAAACGGTAAAAAACAACCTACTTCCGACGTCGGTCAGCTCCAGGTAGCCGCGCGGCTACAGGTTAACGGTTAGCGGCGGTTAGCTTTGCGCTAGCCACACGATGTTGAACCAGTCCAGGCACAATTCAAGGTGACACGTCCCAGTGGTGTCAACACAAAGTCCCCCGAAACCGACTGTTGGAGCCTGAACTGGCTTTTATGATATGGCAGCGTGTTTGAGTAAAGTACACACGTATCTGTCATTGAAGAAAACCGGTTGCCTGCCGGTTCATAACCTCACCGAGTAATGAATCACTCACCGCTGGCTGCCGCGGAACCGAGTTTAGTATTGGACGGGGACCGAAAAAACTGTCGGACCGGAAGCGGATGTCATAAGTTGTGTTTGAGGTTTGAACTGAAGCAAAAAAAATCAACATAGCTGAGAGGTGAGTCTGTTTCTATGAAAGCGGCAAAACATAACTAACTGCAGAGTGTTTAGATAGTTGTTGTTTAGTCGATACAGAGTCAGTGAAGGCAGCGGACGGCTCAGAGGCCGCTGCATCGACACTGTTTACAATGTTAGCTTATGCTAACAGTCCAGCCATGCATGTTTACTCGTCCGTGTATATTCATAACAGTTTGTTGACTTTTACTTGATAGGGCGTTACAGTGAGGAAACAAGAAGACTGAAGCAGACAGACTCAGTCAGCTCGACTGTCTGGATGAGACACTTTTCCTTCAGCAGTTAACCGAGGACTAAACCTCGGCTCGGACAATATTTGCGCCATGAATCCGTCCAACCCGTTCGGCAGTCCGCAAGGTGGAGCCTTCCAGGCCCCGAACAACACAATGAAGACTGGCTTGTTCCAGTCGTTTGGACAGCAAAGTAACGTTACCACCAACCAACCTCAAACCATGGGGTTTTTTCAGCCATCAGCGTTTGGACAGCCACCCGTCTCAAGTCAGCCCACACCTCATGGAGCTACCATGTTTGGACAGGCCCCAGCCTTTGGACAGTCCTCTGGACAGCCCGTACTGAACCAGGCTCAGCCGTCGTTCGGACAGCCGTCACTGGGAATGAACAGCTCAGGCTTTGGGAGAGGTACGGCACCAGCTTTCGGACAGACGAGCGGATCGAACCAGAGCAGCTCAGTCTTCGGGCAGACGCCTGCGTTTGGACAGACCTCTGCTTTTGGACAGGCGCCGGGGTTCGGACAACAGGCCCCAGGGTTCGGCCAGCAGCCCTCGGGGTTCGGAAGCTCCCAGATGTCCTCTGGTTCCACCACCGTCGTAGGACAACCTCAACCACTGGGATTTGGACAGCCTGCGTTCGGGCAGCCGTCGTCTACCACGGCCACCACCGGTGTGTTCGGCACAGCTCAGAGCGTGACCCAGAGCCGAGGCTTCGGGACAAGCGAATTCAGTTTCAAGCCGGCCAATGAGGCACTTTTCAAACCCATCTTCAGTGCCAGCCCTGAGCCTGCTAACCCGCAGACCACTTCCATGTCCAGCTCACCTTTCGGCGGCAGCGGAAACCAGACGAGCTCCAGCGCCATGAGCAGCGGCACCACCACCTCCACGGTCTTCCCCCTGATGACGGGTGATAAATCCGGGCCACTTGGCTTCAGCTTCTCACAGCCGGCCGCAGCCCCCTCCATCTCTGCTCAAAACAACCCTCTAACAACCAGCAGTAGCGGCGCTCCCGCAAACACTCCGCAGTTCACCTTTTCCCAGCCGGCCCCTCTCTCCAGCTCCACCACTAAGGCTACCACCACCCAGCCCACCACTCCATCGTCTTTCAGCTTTACATCCAAAGCCCCCCCACTTCCACAGACAACATCTCTTTTTGGAGGAGCTAATTTTGGTCCGCCCCCACCTTATAGTGAAACAAAAGGCCAAGCGGAGACGAGTACAGAAGAGAAGAGGAGTAACCTTGAGGCCCTGGGGGAAACAAATGTATTTGCACGATTGGGCAAAGGCACCAAACGCAAGGACGATCCCACGGGCCCCAGCGGCGGCTTGGAGAGGCTTCCCGCCGAGGAGGAGATTCCAGTAGAGGGAGATTCACCAAGACACCCTCCGAAGAGGCCCCTGATGAGGTCCCGTGGACCACCGGGAGGGTTGTTCGGCAGGGCGCTGAGTGGTCTTCGTAGAGAGGGCACTAACCCAGTGAGGCGAGACGCCACAAAGGAGCAGGCAGTGAAGTGGGAGGAGGCGGGAGGGGAGGAGGTAGAGGACAAGGGTGACGAGCTGACTGCTACACCACCGGCTGCACCAACACTCAGCAGGGAGGCGCTGGACCAACCTGAGGAGTCAGGTGAGATGTACAAATCATACAAACTAGATTATCTGTCTTTAAAGGGATAGTTCAACATTTTGGCAAATTCGCCTATTTTCATAATCCCTATACTCATAGCAGTAGGTTCAGTACCTTTAATTATCGTATGTTGTTTTGAGATCGGCGGGGCAGAGACGCGAGCTGCTCAGCGAACACAATGGAGGTGAATGGTACAGGTCTGTCCCTCATCAAACTCATCAGATTACACAATCCAACAACTCCAAAACGCTCTCGTGGACATTCACCACACTATGAAATAATCACATATAATTATGTAACATTACGACACATGAAGCAAATATTCAGGACAGGGGACCTGTACCATTCACCTCTGTTGTGTTCACTGAGCAGCTCACGTCTCTGCCCCGCCGATCTCAAAACAACACGCACCGATAATTAGAGGTATTGAACCTACTGCTATCACTATAGGGATTATGGCGATTGGCACATTTGCCAAAATCTTGAACTATCCCTTTAACATGAAGGCGTGTCAATACATTTTATGAATGAGAAGTAAAGGTGGAATAGAGAATAGTATCTTCAAAGACTTCAAACATCGCCTCCATGAAAGTACATTTTTGATGACATACTCCAAACCTTTGATTAGAGGCCACGTCTAAGTTCTGAATTTAACTCTCCAGATTCAGTAGATGCCCCTGACCCCAGGCTGGAAACTGTCACCCCCGTGAAGCGCGGCGTACGCAGGGAGAGCTCAGAAAGCCTCAGCGGCATGTCTCCCACCGACTGCACCGCCCTCCAGTGCAGGCACATCCCACCAGCCCTCAACAAAAAGGACGTCATCGAGAAGCACTTTGCCCGGTTCGGCAGAGTCTCTAAAGTGTTGTGTCGGCCCGCAAAGAACGTGGCTATAGTCCACTTTGATGACCATGTGAGTAAAATCTGTCCACCTTACCCATAGTGGTAAAAGTTCATTATGTCCTGTGGCTGTGTTGTTTTGTTTTATAAGTGCATTTAGTAGAATGTGAGTTTTGTGTGTTAACTCACATTGTCAGATGTTTGTCAGAAGAGCAATAATACAGCCATAGTGGAGAACTGGTTTTGCTACTAGGTTAGACAGGGAGACAATAGTCTTCCTCTGTATTTTGAGCTTGAAAGAACTACTCCTTCATCAGTTGTGTGACCGGGAATCAGTTTAAACTTCAGGCTTTGTGACACTGAAACACCCAAAAGTTCACAAGGTAACCAACTAATCCTACTCATGATGATGTGAATTTTTGACTTTATATTATTTTTCTCCCAGGCATCAGCAGCAAAAGCCAAGAAGAGAGGCAAACTCCTGCACCGACAAGAACTCCTCCTCCTGTGGCAGAAAAAGAAGCAAAGTAAATACACTGTATTTCTGTGAAACCTCAAATAATATGGAAATTACACCTAACATTTACCGTTCTACTGTTAAAGGGATAGTTTGGCAAATTGGCCCATTGCCATAATCCCTATAGTTTTAGGAGTAGGTTCGTTAGTGTCAGTGCAAGCAATTTTAAGAACGGCGGAGCAGAGCCGTGAGCTGCTCAGAGCTACGCTACGGAGGCTCATGGGATTTCTTGGTTTCCCTCATCAAACTCATCAAATACACAATCCAACAACTCCAAAACGCTCTTGTGGACAAGTTGTGACCTGCGCAACGGAGTCAAGGTGAATTCATGCAAAACCGCTGATGCGTGTACCCGTCAGGGCCAGTTTATCGGCAATTAGTCTCTGCATTTGCCTCTAAAACAACTCTGTCTGGTAACATTCCGTTATTATCTCATAGCGTGGTGAATGTGCAGCTCACAACTTGTCCACCAGAGTGTTTTGGAGTTGTTGGATTGTATATTTGATGAAGGAAATCAAGAAATTCCATTAGCCTCCGTAGCGTAGCTCTGAGCAGCTCGCCGCTCTGCTCCACCGTTCTAAAAACAGCTTGCACCGACAATTAAAGCTAACAAACCTATTGCTAAAACTATAGGGATTATGGCAATGGGCCAATTTGCCAAAATGTTGAACTATCCCTTTAAGAAGTACAGTTCTGACCAAAGGTAACAGACAAACAAAAACTTTGTTCAATACATATGTGTATGCAAGAGTCCTGATCATTTTATTTAATATAATCTGTTGTTCACTGCATTCATTTTCTGTATTTTTCTCTCTTTTGCCTCAGGCCCAGGGGAGAAAGGGAGCAGAGCTGCAGCAGGAAAGGAGACAGAGCAAGAAAGCCAGGAGGAGACAGAGTCCCAGGCTGCCTCCTCCCCTCTCAGGAGACCTGCTCTCAGCAGCACCATGGCCTTCAGCCGCAGGTAACTCCTCACCAGTATGAAAATATAGGTAAAAAAAGAAAAAAAAAGTTGCTGACATGTGTACTTCTGTGTGCCAGCTCTCCAGTGAAGAAGCCACCAATGGTCAAGGCTCTGCAGTTAGAGCCTGAACCTCAGAGGGAGAGCAGCACCGAGTCCCAGAGCGCAGAGCGCCCAGTCCCCTCCTCCCTCCAGCACCTCATTGGTCAGTTGGCAGAGAGCGCAGAGGACAAGTACCGCTTCCTGGAGCAGATAGACAAGATCCTGCGTCAAGGTGAAACTACTTCTCACAGTAGAATAATGCAGCCTTTAACACGGTGTTAAAAAAAACAAAAACCCAAGAGTCATTTTGTTCTGTCCGGAGCAGGTCGACCGAAGCGGACGGACCTGGTCCTGTCCAAGGTGTTTGTCGGGACGTGTCCTGACATGTGTCCAGAGAAGGAGAGATACATGAGAGAGACACGGAACCAGCTCAGTGTGTTCGAGGTCATCCCTGACACAGAGATGGTAATGTCCTCTAACTTATATTACACTCAGACTGAAGAATATAGGCTGTTCTCAGATCAGACAGTACAGTAGGGTGGACTTCATGTCACTGATATTCTATATCCTATGCTCCACTTCAGCATGGGAGCACATAATAAAGAACAGCTGGATGTAAATCTAGCTGCTTTTATTTATTCAGCTTTTTGGTCAAATGCACATGAGAAAAGATCTCGTATAGATTGGTATTGTAGCTTGAAGGATAAAGTTGCTGCTTCCGGGAGCTTTTCAAAGTGCTTTACATTTTGATTGAAAAAGTATATATAAGAGGTGAAACAAGAAGAATAACATGGACACTAATGCACAATAAAATATAGCAATAGTAAAAAATAACAACCTTTAACAACAATAAAATAAAATAAAATGCAAGATAAAAATTTAGGGCAAAATATAAAAAACACTCAAAAGAAAAATAACAATAAGAGAGAAAAAGTAATAAAATAGAAAAATGAAATAATGTAAATGTAAAATAGAATAAAATCACTATGAGACTATAACATAAAAGTGAGATTAAAGAGATGGGTTTTTAGCCTACGTTTGAACGTGTCAATGTTTGTGACTTCTCTCAGATCCTCCGGCAGGCTGTTCACAGCTTTGGGGCATAAGGCGCGTTTCCACTGCAGGAACCTGGGGGTCATTTTACGGGGCCAGCCCCGTTGGTGTGTGTCTCCACTGCAGGAACTTCCCCCACAGGGCCGCTTACAGGAACTTTTACAGGGCCGAACGGAGTCCCTGCCTGGGGGTAGGTACTCGGATCGGCCCTGAAGAAGTCCCGGTGGGGCTTGAGATTTACTCTGTGCTGATTGGTCAGACTCAAAGCAGGATCATGTGACGCTAAGAGAAAGCCCCAAAATAATATGCATTTTTGTAACCCAACGTTACTAAAAACGGAAAAACGGCCGGAAAAAAAGAGAGAATAACTCAGTAAAAGACGAGAGTAGCAGTAGGCCTGCCAGAAGAAAAAAAAGAGTGGTAAATAGGCGATCGCGGGATTACGTGACGATCGAGACGGCATTTCTTCTTTTAAGAAAGCGTCTATACTGACAGAAAAAAACAACAAGAGCAGTAAAAAAAAAAAAAAAACACTGCACAACGACAACACAATGATGGAAACTGTTGCACGTCGCCATAAGGGTAGGTCCTGTCTGCAGTGGAGACACGGCCACCCAGAGGGCCGAGTGAGAGGACGGTTCCTGTAGAAGTTCCTACCCCCTCCTTTTACCAGGAACTCCTGCAGTGGAAACGCGGCTAGTGGCAGCATCACCAGATGTTTTTGTTCTGCTCTGAGGGACGGTTAAAAGAGAGGAGCCAGAGGATCTGAGCGGCCTTCCTGGTTCATACAATAAAAGCATCTCTGAGATATAATCTGGTGTAAATCCATGGAGTGCTTTAAAAACTAATAAGAGAACTTTAAAATCAATATGTGTAAACCTCTGTCCCCAAATCAGGTGGACCACGCAGCAGCTATCAAGGAGTACAGTCGCTCATCAGCCGACCAGGAGGAGCCCCTGCCCCATGAGTTGCGCCCCCTGCCCGTGCTCAGCAGGACCATGGACTACCTGGTGACTGAGATCATGGACCTGGGCCAGGACAACTACCGCGACTGGTACGACTTTGTCTGGAACAGAACCCGAGGCATCCGCAAGGTGAGGTCCAGCTAAAGATCAGCTTTGAATGAAAAGAAAAACAGTGTGTTTATTTGAATACATTTGGAGCTTCCTTTTTGAGGTGCAAAAAAGTATCTGAAGCATTGAATTTTTCCTGGCAATCTTAGCTATAGCACATACTGTGTAGGCTTCACCGAGTTGTGTGATATGCTGTCGTATATCATCACAGCATTTAGTCGACCTACAGACAAATATGGCTGAGTGGATGAAAAAAAACACAACCCTAATGCTCTGTATGTCCTGCATCAGTTTACAATAAGGCCTTTTCCAGCTACTTTTTTAAAATAACTTTATTTAAGGAATTTTCAGTTATATAAACATAAGCATTAATACATGTACAAACATGCCAACATTTGTTATCATCATCCTGTGTTAGTACCCTCACCATATACCCTCCCTTGGAACCAAAAGCACACTAAGAGGAAAAAAGGAGATCCAGTCTTGCACAAGTGAAACATCAATGGACTAGTCAGACTGGTTGACTCGAGCAATGGTTCTCAAAGTGGAGTACTGGGGGGACCCCCAGGGGTCCTTGAGAGGGATCAAGGGGGTCCCCAACTTTTTCTTGAAATTTTGAATTTTCTGAATAGTTTTTTTTTTTTTTTAAATTTGAGAAATTTTACCACTTTTTTCTAGAAAATGTTTAACTTTTTTTTTTTTTTTTTTTAGAAATCTTACAACTTTTTTTAAATTTATTCTTTATAAGTATGTTTTTTGGCTTTTTGCCTTTATATGATAGCACATAGTATAGAGATAGACAGGAAAGGGGGAGGCAGAGAAGGGGAATGACACGCAGGAAAGGTCTGCCTGACGCGGGATTCGCTCCTGTACTTCTACTGTTTGAATACTCATGTGCACACAAACCATCAACTACTCATAAGCAACTGTCTGAACTGTTCAGCCAAATCCTGGAGCATGTGTCCCAGACTGATCCACCACTCTGTCCCACCCACAGGACATCATCCAGCAGCACCTGTGCTGCCCACACACGGTGTCGCTGATCGAAAAGTGCACGCGCTTCCACGTGCACTGCGCCCACCATCTCTGCGAGGAGCACATGTCGTCTTTCGAACCCAAGATCAACAACGAGAACCTGACCAAGTGTCTGCAGAGCCTCAAAGAAATGTACCAGGACCTGGCTACGCGTCAGATCTACTGCCCCCGCGAGGCAGAGTTCCGCCAGTACAACGTGCTGCTGAAGCTCAACGACGGAGACATCCTGCGGTCAGTCATGCAAATCACACACACAGATAAGCAACAATAAAAAATCAGTTCTGAAGAAAGTTTTTTTTTTCTTTTTATCCCAACCACCACCACCCCTTGTGGGGACCTTTTTTTCTTTCTATTGTTAATTTTTTACTTTTATATGAATTTTTTATTTTTTCATTTTAACTCATTGAGTGCCAACCACGTAATTTCTCGTTTTTCGTTCCCATGCGTTGAGTGCCAAAAACGAGATTTTACGTTTTTTGCTTTTTTTTTAAATTATGAAAATAGACACTTTAATACACATTATATGTAAATTTGGGGACTCTACGACGAGCAGAACTGAAATAGATGACGATCAAAGTCTCATGACAGCTCATGATCTGGAAGTTTTTATCATAACTCAGCTTTTGCAAACGGAGTTCTGCATGTGGATGCAGCAGCTGCTCCGCTCTCACCCGCGAGGCTCCAGCAGCTCGGAGCAGAAACGGGAAGCTCTCAGCCGACTGTCCCGCCCGGTTTTCATCTCGAGCAACACCGTGTCCTCCTGTGGTAAAATGTGATGGTCTCTGGGCCAAAGCAGGCCACCGGCACCGACCCGTACCACAGAAGGACCGCGACCACCGGTGGGACCGGTGTTCCTGACCTGCTGTGGCCGAGAGACCATCACGTTCCGCGGCGAGAGGCTGTGACACGGCACGGTGCGTCTGTGTTATTGTTGTTTAGTGGCGCCCCCCCCCCCCCCCCCCCCGCCCCCGATGGTGGTTTTGTGAATAGAACAACAAGTTGTATATATTTATCTTATACGAGCCCTTTGATCCAGAAGAGCGACAGACACAAACAGCGCACCTTTCATAAAAAACGCTCTATCTCCTTTTCTAGAAAAAAAGGAGGGATTTTGGTGAAACCCAGCCATGTTTAGCTTGACTTTTCTCAGGAACAGAGGCACGTAGAAACAAACGGTTTGTGGCCATTTGAAGCATAAAGTTAAACCTTTCAAATGAGCACACAGTATGTGTTGGTGGCAATAATATAGAATACACTATGGCTCTACATGAAAAGTCAAAAATGGTCTAAATTGCCGGTACACTTGACTAAAACTTTGGAAAGGAGCGGGGCACTCAATGAGTTAAGAAAAAATGACACAAATAATCAGGTGGCAGTAACATACAAACCCTCAACATCACAAACATAAGTAAGGATAGAAAACAAAAACTAAAAACTAAAAAGCGAACAAGCTATAACAAGACAATAGAAAGCAACAGAAAAGTGTCCAACTGAAAGACACCAAAAACAAAAAACAAAGACTAACAAGTACAGACACTGCAAACATGATACTGAGCGTGTCTTTTGTTGCATCGTTCCAACTAAGAAAACCCTCCTCATCTCCACACAGTGAGGTGCAGCAGTTCCGCGACGACGTGCGTAACTCACCTGAGGTGAAGTTTGCGGTTCAAGCGTTCACTGCAGTCAACAGCAACAACTTTGTGCGCTTCTTCAAGCTGGTGAAAGCAGCCTCGTACCTGGCCAGCTGCCTCCTGCACAGATACTTCAACCAGGTCAGAGACTCCATTCTCCTTCAATCAACAACATGAACCTGTAAAAGATTTTCCCTCCATAAGAATCTGTTCCTGAACGTCACATTTGATCAGAACTCGTATAAATTCAACTTGTATTCAACTTTTTGTCTTTGTCCTTGAATGGATTTTCCATATTAAATCTGTACCACTCACTGTTCTGTCCTGTGAATTTTGTGCGTGTCCAGGTGAGAACTAAGGCCTTGAAGACCCTGAACATCGCCCACACTGTCGGTCCACGCTCCACCGCGTTTCCAGTCGAGGACATCGCTCGAATGTTCATGTTCCGCAGCATCACAGAAGCAACTGACTTCGTCCAGCAGTACGGCCTCAACGTCAACGAGGGGTGAGCGTCTATTTGCTATATGCTGTGATTTTAGAGTTAAAGGGATACTTCACCCAAAATCAATAATTCACCAATTTTCTACTCACCGTCATGCCAAGGAAGGGTTTGGAGAACTTTCGGAGTCATTGAAACGCTTTTGGAGATTTGCTGTGAGATGAATAAGAACATCTCTCAGCAAATCTTGCGCAGCCACTGGGAGCTACTGCTACAACAGCGCTAAAAACAGAGATCAGATGATTTTTTTCCAAACAACTTTTTCATGTCGTGCCTTCAGGACGCTTAGGTCAGTACAGACGAGCAGTATGGAGGTATCTGGATGTTTTGTAGTGTGTGTTTTTGGACGATTCGAAAGTGAGCTCTATCCATCGCCATTATATGAAAATCCGTTGCCAGCCAGACCCGCCCTGGAACTCCAACAGAGTTAAGATAACTCTGAAAGTTCTCCAAACCCTTCCTTGGCATGACAGTGAGTAGAAAATTGGTGAATTATCGATTTTGGGTGAAGTATCCCACATTTCTACGCCTCACAATAAGGCGGTTGTGATAAAATGCCACATAATGGTCTCATCTGCAACAAGCTGACAGACAGACAGACAAACAGGACCAAGCACCTTAGCAGATCATAAGTCAAGTTTAGAGAGGACTGTCATGGCTCGTAGTATTTTAGTGCAAATGTCCAACACTGTCTGTTCACAGTATGGTGGAGCTGAGTCGGACAGCCTATCAGGAGCCGGAGCCGCCGCTGTCCCAGAAGAAGTCAGAGGTCATCCTGGCAAAGAAAACAGTGTTGACTGGAGAGGTGGTACACGGAGGTCCCCTCCCTCCCCCTCCCCACCACAGGCCTGTCTGCAGCTTCGACTCCCAGAACAAATACCGAGGAGAGGGGCCTCTGGCTGAGCCCACGTCAAGCCACTTTCAAGGTACCGGTTCCATTTCACACATTACCACCCTGTCAAGACATGTTGTCCTTTTTTTGAGTTGGACTAGTAAGAGTTTAAGTTAAAGGGACAACGAGGAGTTTTGGAAAGCGAAGTGTGTTCATACTACATTTAGTCAGAGGTTCGAAGACAATCAGATACCGTCGTAGTTCCATCCATAAACGGCGATTCGGCGGCGTTATTCTCATGACCTGCTGGGCAGCGTCCGCGTAACCGAAAGTAAGGAAACGCTGGTCGGCTCGCCCAGCATTTCCACCATTAATTATAATTACAAAATAACGATGGAGACAAAACGATATATTTATCGAAAATGGAGCCATCAACAAGTGTGGATAGCGTAGATTCGTCCACATTAATGTGAGACTTTTTTATAACCAAATACAAACTCCTCGTTGTCCCTTTAATAGGTTTTTTGCTGCATTGATGATAATTAGGAATAAAACACCTTAGTTCTCTACTGCCGTACAAAGGCAAAGTGCAGTATCTGTAAAAATGCCAAACTGAGAAAAACAGCTTTTTGTGTTTAAGCATCAAATTATGAATAACTACCAAGTCTATAATTGATTAGATAAAGTTGGATTGAATTAAATGTATTTTGTAGTTTGTCTTTCTGACCAATTTTGACCGTTTTATGGCAGATACTGCACTTTTGCCTTGGTTTTGGTGCAGATACTGCACTTTGCCTTGGTTTCACAGTGCTTTTTTGGACGGACAGCAAAATAAAGAAGCCCAAAAACTCTGGAAATTTTAGCAGTTCCAATATCAAATTCTACCAGATTGAAGAGAATATGCCACACTTTTGATAAAAAAAGAAAAACATTTGGAAAAACATTTGGATACTGCACTTTGCCTTTGTAGGGCAGTATAGAGATCAGACCTGCATCATCTCAACAGAAATCCTCTTAAAATTCATTATGAGAGCCAGATCATCATTTTCATTCACTGATTTTCTTCACTGTCTCAGCCGTTGCTACCAGAGTGGAGGCCAGGCCGTCAACCAGCGCTGAAATTCAGCCGCCTATCCAGCCGCTTCTTGCCGCTCCCTCTGTGTTTGCGTCTCCTCCAGTTGTTGCAGAGGAGCCCAGCTTCAGCTCGGCCCCACCAGTGGTCGCCCAGCAGCTCTTCCAGCCCATATTGCAGCCTCAGCCTGTCAAACCACCGTCACCTCCAGCCAAACCTCAGCCGGTGTACAGCGACGAGGTGGGAAACAACGATTCATTCTCACTTCTACAGTAGTTCTTGGAAACAGTTTCCTCTGATTTTTGAATGACTGACTGTTGCTGTAAATATGATGGAGGAACATTTACTCAAATATTATTTCATCTACGAATGTAACTTTGGGGTACTTTCTGCTGCTACACTACAGGAAAATATAAAACTTTTACAGTATTTTTCAATGTTCTAATCTACATTTCCAAAACGGATTCTAGATTTCTAGAACAAATTCAGGTTACAATTGAAAATAATTAAAATAGGCTTCTCAGTGACAGAGCAGCCTTTTAAAGGCTGATTTATACCTCCGGATACGGATGAATTTCGATGAATTACCGTAGGGTATAAATGGGCCTTAAGAGTTGCAGGATAAATTATGTGATCAGTGATAACAGCACAATCACATACTTTTGCATTTTTAACTGAAGTGCCTGTTTGACAGAGGTCTGCAGCATTACCATCTCTGATTTAGTTAAAGGGATAGTTCAACATTTTTGGCAATTTGGCCCATTGCCATAATCCTATAGTTTTAGCAGTAGGTTCGTTACCTCTCTCTGGTGGACAAGTTGTGACCTGCACATTCACCACGCTATGAGACAATAACGGAATGTTGCGAGACAGAGTTGTTTTCAAGGCAAACGCAGAGACTGCTTGTCGAAAAACTTGTCAACATGAATGTTTTGGAGTTGTTGGATTGTGTATTTGATGAGTTTGATGAGGGAAACCAAGAAATCCCATCAGCCTTCGTAGCATAGCTCTGATCAGCTCGTGGCTCTGCTCCGCCGTTCTAAAAATAGCTTGCACCGAGAATTAAAGATAATAAGAATAAAGCTCTGCTAATGACTTCACAATTTTGACTCATAAAATTTGATATTTGTACAAAATGAGTTTTCAGGCAACAAATGCTAAGTTCAAAAAAAGAAATGCATAAAAGCTCATAAATTCACCTGTACTGACTGACTGACTGTGTTGCTCCTGCAGGACATCATGGCTGTACTGGACTGTGTGATAGAGGAGGTGGTTGAAACAGCAGTGAGAGAAGTAGCTGATGTTGGTGCCAGCTACGCCACGACCGCTCTCGCGTAAGTTGACATGATTTAATAATCCATCCGTTCTCACCTCAGTTTAAATAACAAATGATAACCTGCGGCCCCTTTACCTCTGTGTTTGTGCAGAGAGAGCAGTGTGCAGGTGGAGACGCTGGTGGCTGAGGTGTTGGGACAGATGCTGCAGGAGGTGTCCTCCACTGAGATCAGGTTGGAGCAGGAGCGGGTTGCTGAGGAGAAACGCAAGCTTGACGAAGCCAGGTTGGTGACCTAGTGTCAATTTAAAATTAACATTGTGATTATGGGATGCTAGGATTTTTTTTAAACCCTCGGCTTGGTAAAGAAACAGGAAAACATAACACAAAATAAGATTTGATACCTCTCTTTTTTCCTCTTATTCATATTCAAACAGACATGTAAACTGCCCCATCATCCAGAGTAGGTGTTCACCATGATTTAATTTTCCACAGGCAGTACTCACCCATGTTTTGTTTCCAATTAACCAGGAGGAAGCAGGAGCATGAGGCTTTCCTGGCTCATTTCAGCTTCTCTTTCTGCACTGAACTCATCTACGAAGTTTTAGATGAGACCATCAAAGAAACGGCCGCCTCTGAGATCCAGTAAGAGTTAAAAACTCATCAAAATGTGATGGTGTCTGTTGTCAATGTTTGATCATTTAATGTGATACCAGCAAGAAAAGTACAAATCAGAAAAGTTCTTTCACTACCACTGTGACAATTGAGTAAAACTAAATTGAACTTTATTTTCTCGTCTCTTCTTCAGGCAGGCGGTGGATGAGAAAGCAGAGCGTGTGGCTAAATGCACAGAGCAGGTCTGCAGCAGTCTGGTTGAGGAGACCCTGAAGGCAGACATTGTTCTGATGGTTGAAGAAATCCTTGATGCCGAGCTGCAGCGAATCCATAAGTACATCAAAAGGTAAGAGAACAGAAGACCAGTAACATGTAAACTAAACATGTGACACAAACCCCAGACCAACATATATCACTTTCATCTCCTCCTCCTCTGTACCACTAGGTGGCGCGACGTGGTAGCGGTTCGTCGGCAGCTGAAGAGACAGATGAGAGGTTTCCCCGCGGCTCCCTGCTGCGTGGACCCGAGATTCAAACTCAAGGCTCTGGCCCCCAGCGCCCCTGCGCGGCCCTCCATGGCAGATCTGGCTCGTGGGCTGGTGAACCTGGGCAACGCCGGTACCCTGGCCCTGTCCAGCACCAGGTACTTACATATCCAAGCTGTCTGGACTAATGAAAAACTGTCAGAGCAGGGCGTCATGTAGCTCACTCAGTAGAGCAGGCGGCCCATAAATGGAGGCTGTGGTACTTGCTGCTGCTAGTGGTGTGCATCTTCACTGGCCTCACAATTCAATTCAATTCAATTACGATTCACCAATCTATGATTCAGTTCGATTAGATCCTCAGTTTTCCATGTCAGTTTTCTACCTCACTCTCTCTCCCCCTCCCTGTCTCTCTCCATTTGTCCTTTCAAAATAAATGCATTAAAAGCACGGGGAAAAAAACGGACTTGTGAGCTGGTGGTGGTGAGAAAGCCACCGAATTCTACGCAGGAAAAATCCATTGTGCTTTGAAATAGAATAAATCACAGTCTCTGTATGTGAACAAAATCAAACTTGAATGAATAATTTCAATTTAAAAATCGTTTGTGACATAACTGCATTGATTCAGAATCGTCCCATAAGAATCCCGATGCATCTTTGAAACAATTATTTTCGGCACCTCAACTTGCTGCAGCGACCCGGGTTCGAATCCACCTGGCAGCCCTTTGCTGCATGTCATTCCCCCTCTCTCTCTCCCCATTCCCTGTCTCTCTCCAGCTGTCCTGTCAGAGTAAAGGCACATGAAAAGATACTTGAAAGAAATAAAACCTGTAGGAGAATTCTTCCATAGCCAACAGTGTTTGACGTGTGGTTGCTCCAGTAACTATGATTCATGTTCTGTATCTTGTTTAGATTATTGAAGATGAGGCAACAGGCGATCCACCAGATGAGAGTCCACTACTACTATCAGCAGCTGCTTGAGTAAGTCTGGACGTGATGAGTGTGTTTTTTCAGTTTGACGTCCACATCATTTGATTCTTTGACACATTTTGACTCTTCCTCGTGTTACGTTCAGGGAGACGGTTTGGGCGCCGCTGGACCTGCCGGCACTGGTGGTAGAAAACATCCCTGACCCCCCGGACCGCATCTTCTGGAAAGCTGCCCTCCTCCTACCCAGTGACCACGAGAGCGTGGCCAGCCTGGCAGACAGGTAGGCAGCCGCAGTAGAGCACGAGGCTGTGACAGGCAGATATTTAAAGGGATAGTTCAACATTTTGGCAAATTGGCCCATTGCCATAATCCCTATAGTTTTACTAGGTTCATTGTGTATCAGCGGTTTTGCATGAATTTACCTCGAAAACAACTCCGTCTCGTAACGTTTCGTTATTATCTCATAGCGTGGTGAATGTGCAGGTCACAACTTGTCCACCAGAGCGTTTTGGAGTTGTTGGATTGTGTATTTGATGAGTTTGATGAGGGAAACCAAGAAATCCCATTAGTCTCCATAGCGTAGCTCTTAGCAGCTCGCGGCTCTGCTCCACTGATCTAAAAATAGCTTGCATCGACAATTAAAGGTAACGAACCTACTCCTAAAACTATAGGGCAGTCATTCCCAAACTGTGGGCCGCGGCCCCCTGGTGGGCCGCGACGGTATTGCAAGTGGGCCGCCAAATCATTTTCAAAATAGAATGATTTTTGTGAAAATATTTTTTGAAATATATTATATGTAATATTAGGCCTGGGGGATAAAACAATCTCCAATCTGGACCGCGATTATTGACTATGGACATGTTTCCTTGATCACACGGCAGAAATAAATGCGACAGCTGCCTGTCAGTCTGCCGTCCGCGCTGTGAACGCGCTCCAGCGAGTAGAGCGAGGGGAGTATTTTACTCGCGGTCCGGCCCGGTCCGTTCACCTGTGTCGGGTCGTCATGTGTTTGAAGCGTCGCACCGGACACCCAGCAAAGTACCGTAGGCTAGGCCGACTTTGATTAGTGTCGGGGGCAGAGGGTTGAGTGTCCAGCAGCAGCAGGTCAGTGAGGAGACAGAGGAGGCTCCAGCAGCTTCATGTTGCTGCTGTGAGGAGCAGAGTGCAGTCAGAGCAACGTGATGATACTCCGGTAAGAAAGTGGAGGAAAAAACTCCGACCGTGGAAACACGGAGCTGCTCGTGTCGTTTATTCAGCGGTAACACGTCTCATATGTTGACTGGTCAACGGCGTGAAGAACAGGCTCTTGACACAGATGTTACAGTGTGTGTGTGTGTGTGTGTGTGTGTGTGTGTGTGTGTGTGTGTGTGTGTGTCAGCGCTGTAGCCTACACAGGTACGCACACACGGGAGCGTCGGAGCAGTGAAGTGAAACAATAACCTGCAGATCACCTGAGTTGACGTGAACTGTGAGTCAGAGGCAGAGCGATACAACTTTAAGAGTAAAAAAGCTAAATATTCATCAAGATCCATAGGAGATCCTATTTTACCAAAATAACAGATGTAGGCTAGTAGATGTACAGCTGCATCCTCTCACTGCAGGTAGCCTAGTCCTAACTAATGCAGTCTAACATCGAACAGTGAGGCATGAACATCTTTATAATGAAAATATTATAATACAAAAAATATGATTAAAATAAAAATAAAACATTAATATTCTTTAAAATGAAACTGACATAATGGTGTTTCTGGAGAGTTATAGGAAAACAACAACAATGTAAATCAAACCAAACTGTGGCCCGTCTCACTCAGTGAACATGAAAGTGAACTCATGTCATCCTCCCAAACTGAAGCCTCTCTGTTATTCAGGATTTAGTCAGGATGCTCCTCCAACTGGCAGCACCAGTTGTGTTACAGTAGTGACTGTGGAGCTTCCTACTGTACATGCCCCCTGCTTTTAGTTGAGTCCTGAATCTTTATCATTAAATTAAAAAAAAAGAAGAAAAAAAAAGCTATGAGTACGCATCATTTGGTCGATGTAGGGATGAAGGTGGGCCTCGAACATTTTTTAGATTCTCAAGTGGGCCCTGAGTTAGAAAAGTTTGGGAACCCCTGCTATAGGGATTATGGCAACGGTCCAATTTGCCAAAATGTTGATCTATCCCTTTAATGTCTCTTCATATTTAGATTATTTTGTGACTGCAGCATTTCGCAGCCTGCGCTCATCAGACCTGTCACTGAGTTTGTCCCCCTCTCTTTTGCATTTAGCATCCTGTCAGACTGGCTGGAGGTGAAACTCGGCGGCGACAGGATGTCCGAGGTCAGAGAGGAGCCACCAGACGGCGCACTGCAGACCCTCTGTGTCACCAACACACTGCAGGAGGGAGGACAGCGCACTTACAAAGTCCACATCAGCGTCAAGGTCAGATCAAACACTGAGGAAACAGATCCAACTCTGGATGTTTGTGGTACGACGTGCATTCGGCACAGTCAAGGGTTAGATGATAGATATAAGCAGTGATGGGAATGACGGCGTTATGAGAGTAAATGCGCCGTTACTTGACTCAAGAAGTCCTGTCACAAAATAATACACCCGTTTAAGTGTATGTTATATCAGAGACGTCCTATACGCTTTTTTTTCAGTCCATCAACTATCAACTCTTCACAATTATGCACTACTTTGTGTTGGTCTTGGTCTATCATATAAAATCCCAATAAGGTCAAGGTCAAGGGCACGTTTATTTATAGAGCACCTAATAAACAACCTAGGTTGACCAAGGTGCTTTACATTAAAAAAAAACAAATAAAATACAATGGTACATTTCAAAAGACAATTTCAGCAATGACACATGCATTCAGCACCCCAAACAACTTTGTCTCACACAGGTCCAAAAGCCTTCATCTCTTCATCTCAAAAATCTCCAGAGTCTCTGATGACCGGATATGCAGTGGTAAACTGTTCCACAGTTTAGGGGCAACCACTGCGAATGCTTGATCGCCTCTAGTTTTAGCCTGCACCGGACAGGAAGCCAGTGCAGAGAGACCAGAACTGGGGTTACTATATTTTGCTCTCGCTTCGCTTTGTGCCTGTTAGAAGATGAGCAGCAGCGTTCTGCACAAGCTGCAGGCATCATAAAGAGCGCTGCTCTAAACCGACATACAGCAAATTACAGTAATCCAACCTCGATGAAATAAAAGCATGAATTACCTCCTTCAGGTCACTAAGAGAGAAATATGGTTTTACCTTGGCCAGAAGTCGCAGCTGGAAAAAGGTGCTTTTGAATACAGAGCCAATTTGACTGTCAAATTTAAACTAGCTGTCAAACATGACACCAAGGCTCTTAATGACAGAGCAGTTTTCTGGACCCATGGACGGGGGCAGAACTTAAATTACATTTAAGTTTGAGGTTGTAACGTGACAAAATGTGGAAAAGTTCAACGGGTTTGAATACTTTTGCAATGCACTGTATATCATATCCCCATATGTATTAATAACCATGATCAGTATTATAGGATACATGTAAGTTTTGACTCCTGCTGAGGCAATGTTCTGACCGCTCTTCTTCTTCTTGTTGTGTCTCAGGCGTCCCGCGGCCCACTCACTGAAGACGGTCTGTCCAAAATGGAGGAGATCTGCGAGCTCCACGGGACAGGAGCTCTCATCATGTTGCTCCCCGCTCTGCCCATCACAGAGCCGGGGCGCGACGAGCAGGACGTCCCTCTGCTGTCGGCGCTGCTCCAGCTCAAACAGCTCCAGCAGGCCAGCACCTGGCACTGCCCGCTGCCGCTGGTCATCCTGGTGCCAGGACCCGACGGCGGCGCCGAGGATACACTGAAACTCGCCGAAGGTAATTAACAATAAGAATAGAGACACTAATGTGTTTCTGAACAATAGACTAAGATTTAAATCTCGGTCAATAGTATCAACACACCCTCGGATCATTTATGTATTAATTAAAATCAAGTTGGTGATTCATGTCAATCAGACGTGTCCAACGTGTGTTAATGTTTGTCCCTCCTTTGTCCCTCAGCTCTGATGCTGCAAACCCTGGTGAAGGACGGCCTGATATCAGAGTACACCTTCCTCTTCATACCAGAGACCACCAGTGACATCCAGGGATCCAAACAGGTACTACGGTACACACACACACACACACACACACACACATAGGGCTGAGGTAGAGAGGGTTGGATTGTCTCTCTTGCTTCCCATTTCTCTTTATTCTCTCCATCTTGTCCCTTGCCTTTCTTCAATGTTTTCTTTCCCCTCCTTCCTCTCGCCCCATTTCATCGTTGCAATCTCTTTTCTGGCTTTAAAGCCCCAGTGTTTAACTTATTTGGCTTTTTATTAGCAAAAATCAAATATGTCTTTCATAAATACGTATTTCACTGAAGTGGAATCACACCCGCATACAAATGAAAGCTTTCTGGTACCTTAGAATGAGTTGTTACAAGTTGTTACAAATACATAAGTGGGCGACGCACCGAACCGAGGCGGCCATGTTGCATCGCCATTTTTTACAGTGGCAGCGTGACCGTAGGTAACCACGGAAACTCAGCGGAGCTGTCGGCTCGGCCTGTTAAAACTGTCACCACTGTGTAGTGTGAGGAAGGACGGAGGCACTGATGTTGCATTCAGGTGCAGTCAGGCAGATGGCCGTCGGCAAACCAACCGGATGTCATTTTACTCGATGAGAGAAAGACGGTAAAACGTGGATCAGGAAAACAATACGACATCACCATGACAATATTGTCACCTGTATTGTTTGGCCTCGTGCTGGTGGACCACTTGTTTACATAGACACTTGTTTATCCTGTTACATGCAGCGTCTGTTGTCTGTCTGACGTCTGCCCCATTTCACGTGAATGCAAGAATACGCTCCGATATGCAACCGCAGCGCTAGATGGGGGAAATTCCTACATATTATACCTTTAAGGTGAGCTCCAGAAAATAGATCTGAGACAAGTTGTGTCAATCCCATTTTTGATCTAATCAGACTGATCAGCTGAGGTGGTGTTCCCACAGCTTGGTGTTCTGTTGCACCAGAACCATCATCTCCTTCTTCATCCTGCTCATCTTGTTGATCACTCCTTTCACTTCTCCTCCAGCGCGTTCCTCTGTTCTTGCAGTTCCAGTGTTTCCTCCCTGATCTCCTCCTCTTCTTCCTCACACTTATTCAAATGACATTTTCTGAGAAGTCCTCAGGGGATGGATCCTCATATGCAACATATAATGAACCCTCTCCCTTGAGGAATAATGAGCCATAAAGGTTCAGAATGACTGCCGTACATTGTTTGATAGTTTTAAAACATTTCTTTGAAGTCTGTATGTCCCTCTAACATTGTGTGTCTTCTCTCCTTGTTGTGTGTCTGTAGCTGAACCAGGCGGTGCGTTGGCTGCTGGCCCGTGCCCCCCCAGCCTTCCCCCTCTCCTGTCAGACCCTGGTGCAGCTGGTGGAGGCCAGTCTGAGCCGCGAGTTCGGTCCCAGAGTTTACACCCACCGCCAGGAGCGAGCCGCTGCGTCTCTTCCCTCCCAGGACCCCGCCCCCGTCATCCAGCTGTACAACGCCCTCCTGGATCACGTCGCAGACAAAGTCTCGTCCCAGGATCTCTGCAAACTGTCGTGGCCGCCGGGCGAGTTCTGCCTGCCTGATACCCGCGACTTTGTCCCTCATCTGGGCTGGAACTCGCCTCAGCACCTGGCCTGGCTTCACAGCGCCATCCTCAGCCTGCAGCTGCCTCAGTGGGACCAGCTGGCGAGTACCGGTCAGTGACCGAGACCACTTGAGTGCTCTTGATTGTGTTTTCCCACTCCTGTGTCGGCCTGTTCGAGTAATCATTTTAAATTGGTAATCGCGAAAAAACGTTAAATCAATTTTTTACAGCCCCCGTTCATGTAGACAGATAGACAGACAGACAGACAGACAGATAGATTTATTATTAGAGGTCCATTTAAAAAGCATGGATGCAAACAGCGCGCCGAAAAGCGAAACTCGCTTTTTTCATGACCAATTAGGTGACTTGTGTGAATCGTTCAGATCCGAAGAGTTTTTGTTTTTGGTAGGGGGGGGGGGTCTCAGCGTCTCAGCTGGGGTCAGTAAAATGTTTTTCTAACAGGCTGACAGTGACAATCACGTGAAACTGAGGCGAACTCATTCATGGTTGTCTCTGATTATACTGATAACAGCCGACCTCCAATGTTGACGCGCGACGTGCGCGCTTGTTACCCAAAGCGGCGCGTATCCGCGTGCAGTCGGTGCGACGGCGACGCCGTTTTTCCCCCCCGTGCATGTGGAGCTGTGCGCCGCGGACATGCACGGTTCCCTCCGTTGCTGTGTCAGGCAGGTGTTTCCACGGAGCTCTGCCTCGTTTCAGAGGTGAAGGAGAGACGTCGCCTCCGCGATGTAGAATGTGTTCAATTAAAGTGAAACTAACACATTATATAGGCCTATATGTCCATTACACACTGAATGAAACATCCCATGTCTTTATTTATTCAGTTTATTTTAATAGTAATAATTATGACTAACATTCAGTGAAGACCTAAAATTCAGTATCTCCAAAATTGAAATATTGCAAAGGATTTTTTTAAAGCATTTTTAATATAGAAATGTTGGCCTTCTGAAAACTATGTCCATCTATATGCACTCAATACTTGGTTGGGGTTGAACTACTGGAAATTTACTTTTCCATGATATTGTAATGTAATCATTTGTTAATGGTGAGCCCCCCCCCCCCCCCCCCCCCCCCCCCCCCCCCACGCCAGACAATTCCTCTCTTTTTTGGTCCTGACCCGTTTGCATCCCTGAAAAAGACACAAACAGCACACACATAAAATTGTTTGTCATTTCACAAAAAAATCGTAATCGGTTTTTGAAAGAAGAGCAGCCCTACTCCTGTGTAATAACCACCTGAGGACAAAAAACCAAACCAATAATTAATTAGTTTTTATTTCCTTTTCTGCCTCTCCACAGACTCGTGGTCTGAGCTCTGCTCCTCCATCTACCACTACGCCGCTCAGATCCCAGCCTCACGCCGCAGTCAGCCTCTCCTGATGTCCCGGCTGGAAAACCTCCTGGAGAGGGTCCGACTCAAGTGTCACCGTACACGAACCCCCAGGTCCAAGCTAACCATGGGAATGGTTGCCATGGAGAGCGCGAGTCCAGCCTACAGTCAGATCCCTTGGGACGACGTGCTGATGATCTGCATAGACCACAAGCTGAAAGACTGGCAGATCCCCGGCCTGCCGGTCTGTGACGGTGAGGACGTCCTGCCAGTCAACACACATCCACCACCGGCGCCAGCTCACACCGTGGGACCCGTGTGTAACTTCTTGTTTTGTTGCTTTTAAAGATGCTGTGACGGAGGACGGGGAGATCCTGGTTTACTTGCCCACAGACTCACTGAAGGGTTTCCAGCCCCCTGAGGAGTGGAGCCGGGCCATCAACCAGACACACCGGGAGAAGCATCAGGAGAGAGAAGGGTAAGGAAGAGCTGTTAGTCTTCTTGACATTGACCTTGAACTGTTAGAGGTAGGGATGGGCAATGATTTTCATATATCTGAGTAGTCGTTCAATAAAAAAAATCGAATGGTTTATGAGACTATCGTCTTGTCTGGAAAAAAATGTAAACGCTCCTTTTTTTACTGGCGCAGAAGAAGGAGAAACACAGAAAGACTCCTACAGCCATCAGAAAGTTCTGTGTGGATCTATGTCAATTAAAAAACAAATAAACTGACTGACTTAATTGTAACGGTATCGCTTCTCATAACAGTATAACAGCACTTTGGTCAACCTGGGTTGTATTTTTAAATGTGCTATATAAATAAATATGTATTGTATTGTATTGTATTCGAATAATTGTCAAACAGTTTCTGGTGATTATCAAATAGAGCTTTTGCTTTGAAATGCCCATCCAGTTTTGTGTGCATCCATCCATGTGCTGTCTAATAAAGCTACATGTTATACAGTTGCTGTGCTGACCAATACGTTTCATAACATTGTAGCTTATAGGGGGAAACATATTGAAGCAAAAATACATAGTATAAGATGTATACAATGTGTATTATTGATTGAGGTGGTGAGAATTTTGAGGAACATGTGAGCAAAGACGAGTGGTATCACAGTTACATGTTCCACACTCGTCCTCCTTTTCTTCACCTCTCTCACCGTCTCCCTCTCTCTGCCATCTTCAGGGCGAGTGCAGCAGCGTGTTCCACACCCAGCAGCCCGTTCCTCAGTCAGAGGTTGTTCCACGATTTGACGGAGCCTCTCGAGGCCTCGGCACCGACGCTGGACATCACACACACTCCCACACCAGAGGAGCTGCTGGCCCACAAAGTCCTCCAGAGCTTAGAGGAGGAGAAGGCTGAAAGCAAAAGGTAGAATAACAGCTCTGCTCTTAGATAGATGCAGCTAATGGGGGGTGATTATATTTAATACACCATTTTGGTATAAACAGTATTGGAAGGGCAGGGAAGTGTACATACGACTACTTGCATGATAGAATGAATTATTTCATTTCTCTCACACTTGTTATTTGGCAAAAATATTCCATGATATTTTTGTCATGTCTAATACTCACCGCTGTATCTCTGTGCAGGACCATGGATCAGCTGCAGCGCTGGCTGGATGGCGACCCCTTGGACCACTTGTCCACTCCGCTGTTCATTCCCTCCTCCACCCTGCTGTCCATGCCTACAACCATAATCCAAACACCCACAACCAAGACCAGAGACGCAGCAATTAAACAGGTGTGACATCTCTTCTGTCTCCTCCACGATTCAGGGTCTTTATTTTTTTTGAGAACCCTCTAGGAGGAGGACACGTTTAGCCCAACACTTGAAGTTTGTGCTGTATCTTTTTTTTCTTTTTTTTTACATTATGCAGTTTATAATGGCCACTCATTGTCTTGGTCTTGACTTTTCAGGAACCTGATGACCTGTCAGAGAAAGCAGACTGGCCTAAACCTGTGCCTGTGTCTATGGCGTGGAGACTGAAGGAGCTGGAGCGACAGATAGCGTCCAGCCAAGAGGAGGAGCTGGCCTGCAGGCTGAAGCTCAGCGGCCTGCTCAGCATTGTCGACGACTGAACTGCTTGAGAAGCAAGGACACACAAGCCATTCGTCCAGCGCAGACTACTGTTATGTATTTGCTGAGCTCATGCAGAGTCACTCAATGTCTCATCATTTCATCTGTTGAGGTCAGATTCAGTCATTGGAAACGTGTGTCTTATTTTTTTGTTTTTATTAGCGTCTTGGTGTGAACAATTAAGAACTAAACCAAGATTTTTACTCTTGGTCTAATTTTTCTATCAGTGTATTAGTGATTTAGCATTTATAACTTAAAATGTGTCACATACAAACAGAGTCTGAGGGTTTTTGAAGTGTGTTCAAACCTATAGAAAAGCTGCTTTATCTGCCTGTAACATGTTGAATCACGTGGAAGGTGAGTGGCTTCAGCTGTTGTTTGAGCTACTTTTGTACTGTTGAGTCATGAAATTGTTGTATAAAGATTGAATAAAAATGCTATTTTTCATGTGATTTCTCCATTTCGCCTTATTTAGAGGCTCTCATTGGGCCATTATTATCGCTGCTGTGAGCACATGTGTAGTATTTATCCTAGCCGCGCTCTGATTGGACGAACTGACGGCAGACCCGCCCATTTCTCCGCCTAGTCGGTCCGTGATTGGAGAGACGAGTCTCTGCTCATGTCTCTCCATGTAGAAAACTCCTCGGACGGCAGCGCTATGTCGCATGGGAAATGTGGTCTGTTTAGTACGGAACCGCGAAGTAAAAAGTCTTCAAAGAACTACAATTCCCGTGAATTGAGAAGAAGGGGCGGCGACTAGAGAGCAGGTGAGAAGAGCTTCATTCATAAGGTTTGTAGCGGAGGGTTCGACTGTATCTGTCAGCTACAGCCATGACTGAGGGGACGTGAGTAAACATTCATCTTTCTTTTGGACGAATAAACTAAATTTAAACTACTTTGTTGCTGTTTCTCATGATGTGGAAGAAGCTTGAACTGAGAGTTTGTTGTTCAGACCAACTACTGTACTTTACTACTGCTTTACTGTCACAACACATCGACCTATGTGAGGGAAAATAACATGCAGAGCTTTCAAACTGAATTACAGGCAGGAGAGTTATAATTTTGATACATTAGCATGTAGCATAAGTATAGGTGGAATATAACTAAGTAACTAGCTTTTATCATCAAAGTTATACACTGGAGCACTTCAAATTCTTAAACAGCTTGTTACTGTGCAGTCTACTCTGTATGATGAGTAGGCCTTCTGCTGTTGGTAATAAAAGTAGATTTTGTACTGTATGGAGAAGCCTTCAGACCTGCTTTTACATGAACTGACTTCCACCTCACACTGTCTGACCACTGAACATCTAAATGTGTCATCTGGACCATTGTTAAAGTTAAAGATGATACTGTTAATACTGCAACACAAGATGACAAAAATACTAAATGTAGGCCCTATTTAGGCTATAAAGCCAAGAAATAGATTTATAGATTTTATTACAAGCTTCACAAAGGTGTTAATTAACACTTTTAACCACAGTTGCAGTATTGTAAAAGTATCAGTCGGCTACAAGTTGTTGAGTCAGTTACCTGTAAATTGTTTAATTCTAAGTGTGAGGTTTGAGACTGGCTCTCTCATCAAGTTAATGCAGGGGAGTAACCTCTGTCTCCATGTATTATTCATTGCCTCATATTCTACACTCAGTTTTGGATTGTTTGTTACTCATGCAACAACATGATCCCCTAAAACCAGCAGCACTTTCACCTGCAGAGTTATTGGTTTCACATTTAACCTGGTGGTGAAATGCCTCCATTGTGCAAGATTTTATACAATTCAAAGCACAGAATTACATATGGATAAGGAAGAAGAGCTACGTCATTAAAATACTTAGCTGTCTCTTCCAGGCACCTGCGGAGGAGAGGGGGGCCGTACAAGACGGAGCCGGCCACGGACCTGAGCCGCTGGAGGCTGACTAATGTTGAGGGCAGGCAGACATGGCGCTACGTGGAAGATCAGGAAACCCCAGACAGAGAGCAGACCATGCTGGAGGCCCACTCACTGGGCCTGGACACAGTGGGTGTTTAACTTTTATAAGAAAGAAGTCAGTTCAGTTGGTAAATCAAGAGTTAATCTGATGCTAGCAGTTTCAAGCCTTTGCTTCTTTCTTCTTTTTTAACTGATTATTCTTAGTTTTTTGTGGCACATGCAGGACCGTTGTATAGGGGAGAAAGGTGATGATAATTCTAGGGGTCCAGCACCCAGTAGGGCCCACAAAATACCCCAGTAGTCTAATCTTTGTATGACTGATTTATTCTGCATAAGACCCTGACTAATAGTAATGCTGCATTAGCATCAAAACAAAGTTAATAAAACTTGATAATACATAACATAGTCTAAGAAAAAAAAGTGGAAAAGTAAGGGGGTAGGGGGCCACTTTAGTATTCTTTCAGGGGGCCCAGAATTCCTAGCAACGGCCCTGGGCGCATGTGTAGTTCTCTTTTCAGTTTATACAGAATATATCTTTGAGTTGTAGTTACTTCAGCACTGTTGAGGTCTATTGTTAATTTCTAACCCATCTTCTGTCCACAGAGTGAGTTTGTGTCTGGTTCCCCTGCTGCCCACACAGCTGTGGATGCAGCTCTGAAAGGGATGGACTTCTACAGGCACCTCCAGGCCGAGGACGGCCACTGGGCGGGGGACTACGGAGGGCCTCTGTTCCTCTTACCAGGTAAAACACATCATCATCTTCCCCGTTCACTTGAATTTCATACCTGAAATATGCACTGACTATATTATTTGATTAAATAAAATTCAAACCCTCACATACTGTGTAAAGTACAGCAGATTAGGTGAGAAGGTTCAGAGTGACTGCTCTTTTACATCTTTTTTTGCTGAAGTACGTGACAAATGACAAATTCTGGTGCGGTTGGAGCTGAGGACTGCATCTTACCAGTTTTTTCATGTGTGTGGCGCTGTCTGTGTCTGTGTCTGTGCTCATGTGTGTGTGCTTCTCAGGCCTCCTCATCACCTGCCACATTGCCAAGATCCCTCTGGCTGAGGCCTGGAAGAAGGAGATGGTGAGATACCTGCGCTCTGTTCAGCTATCAGATGGAGGCTGGGGTCTGTAAGTCAACAACACACATTTTTGTCTTTTGATTTTCACAACTGCTACAAGGAGACTAGTGTGGTAATTAGCAGAGATGTAATCCAAACTGTCCACTGATCCCCACAGCTACAAAATAATTAAAGGAGAAATCTCAAGACATTATAGAGTGTCAGGCGGTCTGGAATATACACAATATAGCTGCATTGTGTCTGCGTGTTTTGTTTTTCTGCAGACACGTTGAAGATAAGTCTACTGTTTTTGGCACCGCACTGAGTTACACCTCCCTGAGGATCCTGGGAGTTGACCCTGATGATCCAGATATGGTTCGAGCCAGGAACAACCTGCACAGCAAAGGTGAGGAGGGATAGGTAGAAATAAACAGCACAAAGCTCTACATACAGTACTGATCACCTTTCTTCATCAATCATCTTTATTTTTAGTCTGGCTCCATGCTGCTGTAAACCAAGGCTCTGTGTGTTTGTCTTGTTCAGGTGGTGCAGTGGGGATTCCCTCATGGGGTAAATTCTGGTTGGCCATTTTGAACGTCTACAGCTGGGAGGGGATGAACACACTCCTACCAGAGATGTGGTAAGTGGGTCTTACCTCCTTTTACATTCTCCTCTACCCATCAGCCATGATTTAAATACACAGATAAAGCTTCACGATCTCAGCTGAGGTCAGAGAAACATTACCAAGTCTGGGGAGCACAAGTCAAATATCATCATTATTTGATTCAGACAGTGATAGATAGTATGAGATCTGGTCCTGCTCCGAAGCAAACTGCAGTTGGTAATGTGAGTGTATCACTGACTTGTTAACAAGAAGATCAGGACCATGGCAAAGACATCAGGCCATCAGCATCAAATTTAAAGGTCCCATACAGTCTGAAGGTAGATGTCCATGTGTGGTATGATTAGAAAGCAGCTTTAGATTCTATATTAATACAGTACTGTGAAAATATCAAAGTCCACATAGAAATTCATCTAGCCTGTATTCAGAAACTGAGGCTTAAAACCAGCTTCAGGACCGCTGTAACTTTGTGATGTCACACCAAAACAGTCACTGTGCCCCAAACCCCGCCCACCTGTACCCACCATCTAACCTTACAGGATTTGGTTTCTCTGAATGTTTTACCTGTAATCTGTTCTATTTTAAGCAGATCACTCAGAAAAGTGTCAGTCAGGTCGTGAATGTTGAGCACGGCACTAAACAGCTGTTTTCTATTAGGGGTAAAAATGACCCCTCAGCGGTTCTAGGTATAAATTATCTTTTTTTTTTTTCTTTTTTATCCCACAGACTTCAAAATTCACTAGATAATTAATGAACCCATTTTAGGAAAAGTCATGAACTGAGAGAAGTAGGGGTTTTATTTTAACAGAGTTACACATATTTAAAAACACCAGGGGGGTAAAAATGACCCCTTGGCGGTTCTAGTGTTAAAGGGACAACGAGGAGTTTTGGAAAAGCAAAGCATTTTCACACTACATTTTGAGCCTCAGCGTGCACCGTGAAATTCTTTGACCGGCGCAAGATGGATTCACGTTTTCATTCATCAAGAATTAAAGTCAGAGGTTGGAAGACGATCACATACCGTCGTAGTTCCGACCATAAACGGCGATTCGGCGGCGTTATTCTCATGACTCGCCACGAAACCGAAAGTAAAGAAAGCTGGTCGGCTCGACCAGCATTTCCACCACCACTAATAATAACAAAATAACCATAGAGACAAAACTATATATTTATCTAAAATGGGCCCATTAACAAGTGTGGGTAGCGGAGATTCATCCACATTAACATGAGACTTCTTTATAACCAAATAGAAACTCCTCGTTGTCCCTTTAAATAAAACACAAAAAACAGTGTAAAATATAAAGAAAAGGTTTCTGAACAAAGACTGGGCTCTGTCACCAGCAGCATGTCACTGGCTGTCTTTGGAAGCTGCGTGAACATATTTTCTTTTGTATAAATATAAATTCATATGTGACGTTTTCCATTTTGTCTGCCTGCAGGTTGTTCCCAGCCTGGATGCCAGCCCACCCCTCCACTCTGTGGTGTCACTGTCGCCAGGTCTACCTCCCCATGAGCTACTGCTACGCCGTCAGACTGGCAGCTGAAGAAGACTCCCTGGTCCTCAGCCTCAGACAGGTGCTGGTAACAGGCTGCTCCACATGGGGGCGCCACAGTCCGTACATTACAGCCAGTGCTCTTGATTAACTCAGTAATACTAACAATCATCAATATTTTAGTGTGGCTGCTAATCAAACCAGTTTGCTATTTAAAGTAGCACTACCACAATTTCCAATTCTTTATTCGGCCACTTGATGGGGCCGGTGGTGCAGTGTATCAGATATAAACATCCTCGTCCTCTTTACATAGCGGTGGGGCCGCTTGTCTCATAACAAAAAGGAATTCTGCATTTACTCCACAGGCACTACACCGTTGGCTTTTATTGCTATTACTGCTGTATTTGCTATAGTGCCACTTTAAGTTCTGAATTTTTGTATAATACAGATGAATAGCTGTGTGGTTATTACACATGTACGGTCCAGTGAAGTGTGCTTTGAGCGGCTGTTTAACTTTCTCTCACCACCCGATGTGGATGAAAACACAAACACAGCAGCAGAGAAGATTATTTTTTCTTTAACAATCATTTTTCCAACACAAAGTCAACTCAGTATTTTTAGACAGCAGTTTGTCTTGATACAGTGTGTCAACACTGGTTAACTACATGTTTGTCAGGTACAACACAAAGGGTTTTTTTCAGCTTTGCCCTGTGTTGTGTGTGTTTAATTCCTTCACAGCATCTGATAGAAATAAAAGAACATGCCTCAAAGTTTCCTTCACCTCTCACCTGCACATCAGTGTGGGAGGATCCAGGGATGGAAACCTTTCAGATACAGAGGAGAGCTGCAGCTCACCTCAGTTTTTCTCTCTCTTTACTCTAACAAGATAAAGACCACTTTTTAATTTAGACATATTTTGTCCCCTATATTTATATTTTCAATTTTAGGTAACACTTTATCGTAAGTACACACTATTAAGCATTAGTTAAACATTAAATACTGAATTCATCATATAACACATTAATACTCATTAGTATGTAGTTTATAAACACAGTTAAAAATGTTTTACTCATCACTGAGAAGCATTAACTGTATTTATAAACTGCATACTAATGATTATACATGTGTTATAAATGAAGAATTCAGTATTTATTCATGCTTAACTAATGCTTAATAGTTCATACTTATTATAAAGTGTTACCCAATTTTATTTTCACAGTTTTCAGTTCAGGGAGACATCTGCAGATTCATTATTTTGTCAGATAAGCAGCACAAACCAAAGATGTTCAATTCACAGTCTCTACATGTAGACTGCAGCAAGTTTCATTTACATATATTTATTTATGTATGTGAGTTTATATGTGTCTCTTGTTCTTTGTTGTGCAGGAGCTTTATGTCCAAGACTATGCTACCATCAACTGGCCGGCTCAGAGGAACAATGTGGCAGCGTGTGACATGTACACACCTCACAGCTCACTGCTCACCTTTGCATACAGTGAGTGTGTGACCAACACAGCGTGCACTGTGATGATGAAACACCGCCTACAGACACGTGCCGCTGTAAAAACAGGCAACAACATTAAAACAACATTAGTTGTATCCATGGCTACAGGATGTATGCAATACTAAAGAGGAAAGTTTCTGTCTTTCCTAAACCCTGCCCTCTGTATCACTTCCCTAACCTTGTGACCCTGTGACTCTGTTCCTGTTGCTCTGCAGTGGTGCTGAATGTGTACGAAGCCCACCACAGCACCATGCTGAGAGGCAGAGCTGCCAAAGAGCTGTATGAGCACATCCAGGCTGACGACCGCTTCACCAAATGTATCAGCATTGGACCGGTAACATATACAGACAAATACTGAAACAATACACCTCAGCTTATTACCATGAGAGTCAGTGTAAACATGGAGTACTGGCCCTTTCCCCTCAGATCTCCAAGACCATCAACATGCTGGTTCGCTGGTATGTGGACGGTCCTTCATCTCCAGTCTTTCAGGAGCATGTGTCCAGGATCCCAGACTACCTCTGGTCAGTCTCTAACGACAGGAAGGAAATTTTATTTTAAAGTTTAAGTTTTATTATCTGATCAAGAGAGGCTACTGTGAAGCTGTAGATTGTAATATATGTTAAAAAAAAAAAAAAAAAAAAAAGTAAATTCAGTTGAAATAAATTCTTAACTTTGTCAAAAGTAAATTGCTGATAAACTAACAGTAAGTTTCCTGTGTTCTAGGCTGGGACTGGATGGTATGAAAATGCAGGTGAGAATCTGTTCTCTGCTGTGTCTGTGTTGAGTGACAGTGTTTAGTCTAGTCTAGTTTACTTTACTTTACTTTACTTTACTTTACTTTACTTTAGTCTAGTTTAGTTTAGTCTAGTTTACTTTACTTTACTTTACTTTAGTCTAGTTTAGTTTAGTCTAGTTTACTTTACTTTACTTTACTTTAGTCTAGTTTAGTTTAGTTTAGTTTAGTCTAGTTTACTTTACTTTACTTTAGTCTAGTTTAGTTTAGTCTAGTTTACTTTACTTTACTTTACTTTAGTCTAGTTTAGTTTAGTTTAGTTTAGTCTAGTTTACTTTACTTTACTTTAGTCTAGTTTAGTTTAGTCTAGTTTACTTTACTTTACTTTACTTTAGTCTAGTTTAGTTTAGTTTAGTCTAGTTTACTTTACTTTACTTTACTTTAGTCTAGTTTAGTTTAGTTTACTTTACTTTACTTTACTTTACTTTAGTCTAGTTTAGTTCAGTCTAGTTTACTTTACTTTACTTTACTTTTGTCTAGTTTAGTTTAGTTTAGTTTAGTCTAATTTACTTTACTTTACTTTAGTCTAGTTTATTTTAGTTAAGTTAAGTCTAGTTTACTTTACTTTACTTTAGTCTAGTTTATTTTAGTTAAGTTAAGTATTAGTTAAGTCTAGTTTAGTTTAGTCTAATTTAGTCTAGTCTAGTTTAGTTTAGTTTAGTTTAGTCTAGTCTACTTTACTTTACTTTACTTTACTTTACTTTAGTCTAGATTAGTTTAGTCAAATTTATTAATTTAGTTTATTTTAGTCTAATTTAGTTTAGTTTAGTCTAGTTTAGTTTAGTTTAGTTTAGTCTATTCTAGTTTAGTTTAGTTTAGTTTAGCTGCTTGGTTTCACACGTTGTATTTTGTCCTGCAGTAAGCGAGTGCAGAGTAAAAGTGCAGTCGGGTGAGTTTAAATTCAACTTCATCTCAGCATTTGACATTTTGTCGTTTCTGTTCTGCACAGGGGACCAATGGATCTCAACTGTGGGACACTTGTTTTGCTGTGCAGGCTTTCCTTGAGGTGACACACACCTGGCCACTCCAGCTCTGTTCCTAATTCAAGCAATTATATATAATAAAGATCAAAGAACAGGTCATCTATGATAGAAAAAGATATTGCTTGTTCATGTCAGACATAAAAATACACAGAACAGTGTCATCTACTTTGGGCCCTAAACTCCTCACATCAATTGTGTCAAATGCTGCCCTTAAATTTAATAATAATACTAAAACAGTCATATGGATATTGTCTCTAATAAGCTGTTAGAGCACTTAAAGTGAAATGTGTCATGTAGCTGGTTGTGATTCCTGTGTGTTGGGCTCCACCAGGCAGGAGCCCAGGATAACCCCAGACTGGCCGAGTGCCTTCGAGACGCCCATCAGTTTCTCACCATCACACAGGTACCAACAGTGTTTATCTCACTACTTTCAAACTGTAATCCTTCTTTTCTTCTCACATTATTTCCATTGTCAAGCAGGAAAGGGTGCTTATTGTTACACTACAGAATATGTTTGCTAAGGATTAAAACAGTGTAAGATGATCAATCACTGCTTTCATAGACCTGACAAGTTTTTCCACTCCACCAGATACCTGACAATCCTCCTGAATACCAGAAGTACTACAGACAGATGAACAAGGTAAACAAATATCACACGAGAGCCACCCTTCAACATGTTTCCTATTCTTCTTCAATGAAAAAGTGAAATTTCTGTGGAAACTGTATCCAGGAGGTTCAAGTAAAGGAAAGTGAAGTGTGAACATGTGTGTGCACTGTGCTGTATAACCCCATTTCTGTGATTTAGGGAGGTTTCCCCTTCAGTACCCGTGACTGTGGCTGGATCGTGGCTGACTGCACAGCTGAGGGCCTCAAGTCTGTGATGCTGCTGCAGGAGCTGTGTCCCTCCATCAGGCAGCCTGTCGCCTCGGAGCGTCTCTGTGATGCTGTTAATGTGGTGAGTCTGCAGGGAAAACAGGAATTTTACACATGTGCATGCAATGTCTCGTGGCTCTGCAAGCTCATGTCATCTTCACTCGTTATAAAAAGATTTTACCATTTGACAGCTACACTGGTTCAAAGGCACACTTCACCACTTTGGTTTTTTTTTTTACTAAGTTAGCTTAGCATAGCCAAAACACACTGAAACAGGGAGGAACAGCCTGGCTCATTGCAAATTAACACAAACGTAACAAAATCCGACCACCAGCATCTATAAAACGTATTAATTGATTTGTTATATCCCATTAGTTGAATCTGTAGCCCACACTGAGGCTACCAAACCCTCTTGTAACTCTTTAGCATTTTATTTATTTATTTATTTTTTCCTCTCTCATAGTTTAATTCATTTTTTCATTCAAAATTTCATTCATTTACCCATCCTTTCTTATTTTCAGAATTATTGCTGTTATTATCACTATTATTATTTCTGGTATAATTGTTGTCTAGCTATTGCTGTCACAACTGTCATTATTAATACTGTTTTATTATTATTATTATGACCAATATTACTATTATTGTTATTCATTAATGTCTTTCTTTATGACTGCTATCACTATTGCTGTTATGACCACCATTTATATTATGTATTATACCTGAATTACACACACACACACACTTTACATACATCGATGTATGTCCACTATGTTGTTTGTCTTGTATTTCACAATAAAAAGTTATTAAAAATGCTAATGCATTAATAAACGGCATACAGTGAAAAATAACATGTAACTTGTAACTTGTAACTGGTTGCTCCTGCAGTGTCACAGCTTTGTGTCTCCTCGTAGCTCCTGAGCATGAGGAACTCAGACGGTGGGTTTGCCACATATGAAACTAAGAGAGGAGGGAAACTCCTGGAGCTGCTCAACCCCTCCGAGGTGTTTGGTGAGTTTGTTTTCTGCACTTCTCTTGAACCCCACGTCATGCACCTCACTGGCTGATTTGTTCAGACTTGCAATCTGTGTCATTGCATCAAGAAGAAGGTGTGGAGGAAATGTCAGTGCAGTGATTTCTTTCATATATCGAGATCATCAAACAAGTTGATTCCCAGTAGATAGAGTGTGTTGCAAGGCAGCTCCGTGCACCGCTCAGTGTGAACGCTGCAGGAGTGTCAGTGTGACTCAGCTGCAAATATGCAGATGTGAAAAGGGGGAAACACGGAGCCAAATATAAACATGGCATTTCAGATTCCTCCTGTCAACATTAAGCGATGGGGAAAGCTTTTCCATTGTGTGTTGCAATATGATGACCTTTACTGTATCAATTGACAAAGAACCTACGGTAATGCTGGCATTCGCCCAGCTGAAGAGAGGATCTTGTAAGTGTAGTGAGATTATGAGTAACAGTTTGTCCGTTTCTCTCCCGCACACACACACATAAACAGGTGACATCATGATAGACTACACCTACGTGGAGTGTACCTCTGCAGTGATGCAGGCTCTGAGCCACTTCCAGAAGGCCCACCCTGAACACCGTGCTGAGGAGATCAGGTATTCACTACCACACAACATGCACACATGGTTGGAGGTCTACTAGTATCTGTTACTGAATGACATCATCATTTCAGATTCAGCTGCTGCCCAGAAACTGTTTGAGTACATATTCTGGGATCATGGAAAACATTTTTATCTGCAGTTGCTGATTCATGGGTCTAATCTAATCCACAAAGACATTCTTACTTTAATCATTTCTCTCTCATGTTGAGGTTTAGGATTAAAAGACTGAGGGGAAACAGTGATTTCCTGCTTTTTTCCTGGAGCAACATTTCATTCACAAAGACACAAAGTTTATGAATAACTATAAAAAATGACTTGACTTAGAGGCTGTAAAAGACTTGATTGGTTCCTCTACAGGTCCACTCTGAGTAAAGGGCTGGAGTACTGCAGGAGGGTGCAGAGGCCAGACGGATCCTGGGAGGGGTGAGCCCACACATGTGTTATTACAATCTGATATCAAACCTGATTGACAGGTCAATTCACAGAATTTTCCAAATGCTAACACACTAAAATGACATGCATAGCACAAATATTTAAACTGACACGCAGAGAGCAAAACCTCTTCTCAAGTATCCAAAACTTTAAACACATTTTCTGCTTGTCACACATTTTGCAATGGCACTTTTTAAATACACTGAACTCGGTTCTCTGCATAAAACACAACAATCTGACATAAAGTCACATGTTTGCCATTTTCAAAGCTCATTGGCCAATATGTTTTTACAACAACATTGGAAGACGGGAGACTATATTTTTTCTGCAATTTTCTTTTTCAGTTTACTGTTTTGTGAGCATATTTTTGTTCACTCCAATGTAAATATATATGTTGTGCATAATGTTGCACTGACTTGTTTGGTGGGGGAAAAATGTTTCAACAGTATGTGTGTGTGTGTGTGTGTGTGTGTGTGAACAACCTGAAGAATTCTCTACAATTTGAACTATTTTAGTTTTATGGCAAAGCATACTTTAGATCAGAGTGCTTTTTATTATGCCCAACAGTGTGTAGTTGGTTAGACAAAAAATTTGGTTAATATGAATGAAGTGTGTGCCATTTGGTGCAAAAGTTTGATTTTGATTATGTTATATGTAGTTTTGGTTGCAGTGCTTCATTTTGCAGGATATATGAGCAATTTTGCAGTTTCGTTATCTTTAATGGTATAATGTAACTATTTTCAGAACAAACACACCCTGAACAGATTGTTGTACGTCTCGTAATGTTCCGTTATTATCTCATGGCGTTTTGGAGTTGTTAGATTGTGTATTTGATAAGTTTGATGAGGGAAACCAAGAAATCCCATTAGCCTCCGTAGCGTAGCTCTGAGCAGCTCAAGGCTCTGCTCCGCCGTTCTAAAAATAGCTTGCACCGACAATTAAAGGTAACAAACCTACTGCTAAAACTATAGGGATTGCCAAAATGTTGAACTATCCCTTTAAGCAATTGGGAAAAAAACTGTAAATGGTTGCTTGTGCTCAGGTCCTGGGGGGTGTGCTTCACGTATGGAGTGTGGTTTGGCCTGGAAGCTTTCGCCTGCATGGATCACATCTACAAGGACGAGTAAGAGATCCAAACACTGATCATTGAGTATTTTACCTTGGTTGAACGAGCCACACAGGACACATGGCAACCAGCAGCCTACACACCACATTACATCCTTGTGTCGTGTGTGAACAGGGATGTGTGTGCTGAGGTGCAGAAAGCCTGTCAGTTCCTGCTGGACCGACAGATGTCGGACGGGGGCTGGGGGGAGGACTTTGAGTCGTGTGAGCAGAGGCGCTACGTCCAGAGCAGCGCTGCTCAGATCCACAACACCTGCTGGGCTTTGTTAGGCCTCATGGCTGTCAGGTAATCAACATGCAACTCACTGATTGGTGGTCATACTGGACCACCGTGGATCTGTGCCTTCGAACACATGCATGTTTGTTTGTTTTTTAAAGGAACATTGTGTAACTTCTCCTGTTATCTATTCACGAAAATCGATTATTTGGTTCAAAAGTCTGTTTTTCATTCATCAGTAATCAGCCCCATCAACAAACTGAAGTGTTCCTTTCAGCTCTGAATTAGCCGTTCATATCATTCATATCTACATGGAGGGTAAGCTCGGTCGTAGCGAAAATAATGAAAGTAATGGCAAACAAACACTGCATATTTTCAAAATCAGGCAGGTTTCCAGGATGCCAAGTAGCCTATTCATTGTAATTTAACAAGTGCCGATGAGAACCGGTGTCAAAAAGGAAAAAAGGAAGAAAAAAAAACAATTGATCACGGACTTCATGATCGATTTTCCATGGCAACGAACGAAGCTTTGAAGCTTCGATTTTTTGGGGTCAGCCCTAGAAACCACGGAAACTCAGCGGAGACACCGGAGCTGTCGGCTCAGGTCGAGGTGTTGTCTGTGAAAGGTCACCGTGGTAACGCAGTGAGGAGGAATGGAGCGTTACACTGATGCTGCATTCACCTGCAGTCGGGCAGACGGCCGTCGGTAACAAACCAGATGTCATTTTAGTCACAGAAGTCCAGAGAAAGCCGGTAAAACGTGGGTCAGGTAAACAATACCACATCGCCATGACAACATATTGTTACGTGTATTGTTTTGCCTTGTGCTGACGGACCACTTGTTTACATAGAGGCTTGTTTATGCCGTTACGTGCAGCGGCTGTCGTCTGTCTGCCCAATTTCACGTCAATGCAGCATGAAAAATACAATCGAGATGCTTGCGATATACAACCGCAACGCTAGATGGAGTAATTCCTACACAATGTACCTTTAAGGAGGCAGAGAGAGGAGGAATGACATGCAGCAAAGGGCCGCCCAAGTCGGGATTCGATAGCCTCTATATATGGGGCGCTGCTCTACCAACTGAGCTAAACAATGCCCCAACAACACATGCATGTTTTTACATAGGAAGAAAAGAAACTTCAAGCTTTTTGATGATAAAAATGCATCTAATTAGAATCAACCAAATCCAAACTAAGTAGTTCATGTGAATTCAGTAACATCACCTGTTTGCACAACCAGGCATCCTGACAGACGGGCCATTGAGAGAGGAGTACAGCTGCTGATTGACAGGCAACTGCCCAATGGAGACTGGCCACAGGTGAATCACTGCTTTGCATTTGTTTTGTACTTTATGTAAAAAAAAGAAAGTATAATTACATTAATTAGCTCACTCTGCCATGAATACAACTCTGCTTTGTCCCCCAGGAGAACATAGCAGGCGTGTTTAACAAGAGCTGCGCCATCAGCTACACGTCCTACAGAAACGTCTTTCCTGTGTGGACCCTCGGCCGCTTCTCAGCTCTGTTCCCCAGCAGTCCGCTGGCTGGGAAGGTCAAGCTGTGAAGAATTCATTCAGACTAGGATTAAGAAGACAGGATGTCGGGGCGCTGGATAGCTCAATGGGTTGAGCAGGCGCCCCATGTAGAGGCTACAGTCCTCGCTGCAGCCAGCCCCGGTTTGAATCCCAAATCTGGTGGTTTGCTGCATGTCATTCCCCCTCTCTCTTCCTCCCCATTCCCTATCTCTTTCAACAGCTCTTCAGCTGTACCACACGTTTCATTCTTTGAATTTCTTTCTGTCAACATTCCAGCGTGGCTCATCTACCAGAGCTACTCCTCACAAATCTGTTGTGGTAATCTGCTGCAAACCAAGACGCCCACTTCATGTTTGTTTCATGTATAAAAGCATTTATATCCATGTTGCCTTAGATTCCTGCTGCCTCACTATCATGAACATTTAGAATAAAGAATTTTTCTATAGAATTTTTTGTGAATTCTAAGTCACTTTGGGTTTGTTTCACATTGATTTATGATCAGCTATGAAGCACAAATGGATCAGTTCTTTCATTTGGACTTTTAGGTGCTGAATTTGTACATTTCTTCACCTCTGCACTTGCAATCAAATGTTAACATCACTTTTGAATGAAGTAGCATTCTTTGCGGTTTATTAGATTATTTATACTGCAGAGATACAAAAAAAAAGTGATTTGCCCTTTGACCACTTATTCTACCACAATTTTTCTGAGCTGGGCGGAGGGTGTGGTTGTGAATGTCCTTAGATGTTCTATTGATTAATAGGTATTATGTGGGAGTGTGTGAATGCTTCCAGTGAACGTGATATCATGGGAGTGTCTCAGGTCAATGAGTTGTGTGTTTATTTGTGCAGCTGACATTCAGGCTGCAGATTCATCATGTGGGTCTTTTTAGGTCGCTGCAGCAAATTCCGTGCTTGAAAACAGGCATAAGAGTCTGTAGGACTGGTTAAACTTGTCTATTGTTGAGAGTCTGAAGCATGCTGATGTCGATAAGAAAGCTGGTTTTGATTCGCCCTCCTCCACACTCGGATGACGCACTAAAAGCACACTGCCAATCAACTGGTTTCACAATGTTAACTGAATGGAAAGAGTGATTGATGCTCTGCAGTCATTCTGAGGTTGATACGTGCAGAGGAGAACGAGGACCGTGACTCCCTCAAGAATAAACAAAAACACAACATTCCTAAAAAAAAAAAAATCCTCTGGGAGGACACTCAGTGATCCATTTCACATAACATAAAAACAAACGAAAGCTGCTCCCACTAAGTGAATATAGGATATTCATAATGTTCATAATGAGACATATATTCAAAACAGTGTCCTCGGAAATGTAGTTTTAACCCTATGACATACTTTCTGCTTTTATGAGAGACAAAAACTGATCCCAGGCCAGCAAGTATGTATGATTCTTTATGGTTATGCAGTATCAGTAACACAAAAGACACATTCTCTGTTATAACTTAACCCACTCGTCAGGTCAGTAGCCAGGTCTAACTCTGAGGCTGAAATGAAGCCTGGGAGAACAAATGCTGGTTTAGACTTGCATGACCTGTCCTTAACAAGATAAGGGTGAATTGCTTCAGGCACAGGTATACTAAGGTATACTCTATTGTTCTGATTGTCTCTTTCCAAAGAGGCAGAACCAGAGCACAGGTCCACATTGCGTGAACACAAGTGCCTTCATGCCTTTTACGTTTTAACCCAACAAAGGCTTGTCTTGAAATCTAAAGTGAGGCCTTGGATATTTATTTATTTATTTATTAGGTCCATGCACTGACACAACTTGATCCTCCTGGTCTATTTGTATGTCTGTGTCTGTGTCCATGGTGACCATGTCCATGTCTGAAAAGAAAAGCCATTTAGAAGTCACAACCTCAAAAAAGCAAAGGTGAAAGAAAGAAAAAATGGAAAAGGAATGAAAAAAGTCTGGCATCGCTGCCAAAAGAGAAACAGAATCTTTCCTGATAACATCACACTGCTGCTTCTGAAAAAAACAGGTCACACAAACAAGCTTGTCTTTTTTCGAAAGACAAAAGAGCTGCAAATCAACACATTGCAAGTGCTAAGTGATGTATGTGTGCGTGTGTTTCAGTGTTCCCCAGCAGAAGGTTTTCAGGTAACAGTGTTGTATGTTAATATGAGTTTTGCTATTGCTATAATGCTATTTTAACACGTTTGAATGCATACATAGAATGAATACATAGATATATAGATACTGTTTATTGTCAATGCAGTGACAACAAAGACAAAATCTTCTTAGCAGCCTTTATTAAGACAATTAAAGAAAGAGATCATTGCAATTGATAGATTTATAATCTATCAATAAAAATGGCTACCTGTAGGCCTACATGTATTGTGTGGTGAAGATGAATCTGTCACATAACAAAGATTGATCAGATAGGAGTCAGGCTCTGCCCTCATGGTCTGCTGCTCATTGAGGTGTGGCTGCTGATAAAAGCAACAGCAGGTGACAGCTGCATCTGTGGATCTTCTCTCCTGCCATCAGTAAGTTCACCACTAAAGCTCCTCTTGTCTTCTGAATACACATAGTGTGGTGGGTGGGTGGTGGTCAGTGTTTGGTATAAGTTTGATGTTTTACATTTCATATCTTAAACCAGCCAACATTTGCATATTTTAAGTTAGCATTTTCTAAAGTTTTTTTGTTTTTGTTTGATGAGTGTAAATGTGTCTAATTTCTTTCTACTTTACTTCTTTCTATTTTTAGGGTTTGAAGTTCCAAAATGGACAGGTGCAACCAAGGTAAACAACACTTACATTTTTACATAATCTTCACCTCTTTCTTCCTGTATTGACTGTGTAACATATGTAATTTATTTCACTGTCCTGAAGGTGGCCATGGGCATGGCCATGGATGTGGTGGCCATGGGCATGGTCATGGAGGTGGAGGTCATGGCCATGGCCATGGATGTGGCGGCGGCCACGGACATGGTCATGGATGCGATGGTGGCGGCCATGGGCACGGACATGGGCATGGGCACGGGCATGGGCACGGGCATGGACATGGACATGGACACGGACACGGACACGGACACGGACATGGACATGGACATGGCTGTGGCAAGGGCAAGCGCAGACATAGGCGTGGCCACAAGCATCGCAAGTGTCACAAGAAGGGGAAGGACTGTCACGGGGTAAGAGGCAACTGTGTACTGCAGCTCATCCGCCACCGAAAGCTGGTTTGGGTCAGAAATCAAGAAACACAAGGCACAAAAAACTTTGTGACATCCTGTCTAATCAGAACTAACACAGGAACACTCTGTTAATGATGACTTACTTTCAAGAAAGTCAGTTATCCAGTTGCTCACTGTGTACAGATGCACTTGTGCGGGGACACTATGCTCCACTTTTACACCTTTAAATTCAAGTATGACCCAAAACTAATACACTTCAATTACAAAGAGGATTTAAATGATGAACTTGTGTGTGTCTCTTGTGTCCCCCTGCAGTCCTCCAGCAGCTCCTGCAGCAGCAGCAGCAGCAGCAGCAGCAGTGACTCTGATTAGACGACATCCGGATAAAACAAGGTGTCAGCTGGAAACCTCCATTCTCATGGCCCACACAATAATCTGTTAATCCCAATGCTCAAATGCATTAGTGTTTGTGCAGCCAAGGAGACAATCTTTCACTGAACATGTAAAGCTCATGTTGGCTCTGTATTAAATTCCAAAGTGAAAACAAAGATGTAGAAGCTTTCCTCTCTTCATTTACTTCTCTTTCTTAAGTTTGCAGGTCCACTTGTGGATTTGGTTGCATCCATGGGTTGTTTTTGGAACACTTATGTAATCTTGTTTTCTTTCATGTTATTCTCATAGAATATGTGTTTAGAGAAAGATGAAGCAATCCTGATTCAAATCTCAGCTGATCTGTGAGCGGAGCGGTGGTGGGGTCAGCTGTGACACGGTGACATGTCATTCTGAATAACACCACTAGATGGTGTTAGATGATGTGTCATTTTCAGTCTTTAGTGATCGAAGTCCTTCAGTGACTTGAATAGTATGATCATTGAGTCTTGTGATGTCATTTATTGTGTTTGACAGGAGGGATAATTAATTAAAAAAATTGTAAAATGCTTTTTGTAAAATTGAAAAAAACAACAACAACAAAAAAACACTTTAAACACATCAGTCTGCTCATATTCTTGTCTTTGTTCCTTATCCAGTGCTTTGTTGGGACAAAAAAAAATACAAACAATAAAATGTTTTAAAGAGGTATAAATTCCTAAGTGCATGTTGCACAAGACAGTACAAGGTAAAAAAAAAAAAAAAAAAGGAAAAAAACTGGTGGGAGTTGAAGCTCTGCCCTGAGCCCTGATGAGTAGTGGACCGTTTCTTGCTGAGGTGTGGCTTTCATATAAAAACACAACCAGCAGTCAGCAGCATCTGTGGAACTGCACTCCAGCTCACAGTAAGTTTACTGATACCTATCCAGGATTAATTAACATAAAGTATTTGTCATTTACCTTTAAGAGAGAGGAGATTTTATTCCACTGCTCAAAGTGCCATTTGAGGGTTAACATTTTTAGTGTTTTAGAGGTGGGGATACAGTTGGTCCAGGTTCAGATTAGACTCAGGCTTGAGTTTGGGATAAGGAGCTCAGGAACGTATTATGTGAACAAGAGTCCTTCTGTGTGTTTTGAGTGACTGATCATCTTGCCAACATGTATTTATTTATTTATTTTTTACCTCTGTGAACAGTATTGCATTACTCTTCCAATTATTTGTTTATCAGTAACACATATTCAATACAAATAGTGATGCGCATATGACCTAGACTGCCTGTTTGTTCAGTTGTATACCTGTATTTTTCCTCAGTAAACTGCAATACAGCATTTTGTGATTTACAACTGCAACTTACTGTTTATCCACATCCCTATGTGAAGAGGAATTTATTTTCTGTGCACTGAAATGTTTTCTTCTATTTCAGAGTTTGCATCTAAAATCTGGAAAATGTTCGGGCACAACACAGGTAAAAACAACATACTGTTTTTGACATTTGTTGATTCTCAGCCTTTTGTACTAAAACCCCCTCTCTGTCTTCTTTGCCAAACTTTCTTCACTGAATTTAAAAATTGACGTTGTGTCTATATAAAGTGAAAGAGATAATATTATAACCCCCTCTCCTAGGGAACCAGTATCAGTCTGGCTGTCATCCTCAGCCAGGTGGATACCCTCAGTGTCCAACAGGCCCTGCCCAACCACAACCCTGCCTTCCTCAGCCATGTGGTCCTGTAGCTCCACCTTGTGGAGAGCATGAAGGTCATGGTCATGGTCATGGTCATGGTCATGGGCCTGAATGCGGATACGGACCTGGCTACGGTCCTGGATATGGTCCTGGTCCTGGATGTGGACCTGGGCACGGGCATGGGCATGGGCATGGGCATGAACATGAACATGGTCACCACGGGCATGAACATGGTCACCACGGACATGGTCACCACGGACATGGACGTGGTCACCACGGACACGGGCATGGTCACCACGGACACGGGCACGGTCATCACGGACACGGGCACGGTCACCACGGACACGGACATGGTCACCATGGACATGGGCATGGACATGGCCACAGGCATAAGCATAAGCATGGGCACATGCATGGCCATTGTCACAAGAAAGGAAGGAAGTGTCACGGGGTAAGAATCAGTTTCCCACAAATCACATTTTTATAATTGTTGAAATTTTATTTCCTTTTGAATTTAGGCCTTACATTTCACTTAATTTCCATCCATACTTATTGCATCGTTGCTATGGGGATTATGTAGCTCATTGGTTTGTCTGTCTGTCTTATCCTGAGTGACAACTGTCCCCTGGATTGTCAGAACACCACAGAGGATGAACTTATATTATATTCATCATATTCTATTCAAGTGCTCATATGAGGTTCACCATTTCCTCCTTCCTTCGTTACCGGTTTTGTTCTTTATCAGACAACAAGAAATGTCTGTTAGATTATTGATTATACGTAATAGTTATGATTTTGATTCCAACAAGTCATCAGACCAAAACACCTTCCACCACAATCCATGAACTGTTCCAGAGACTCATATCAGCATTTCCAATCTGTGATTGGTTTGTAGGCACTTGATCAAACAAGAAATCCCAGCAAAGTAGTTGTAATCATATTATTTATAAGAGTAGTGGATCAAACAGATTGTCTTGGATTACTGATTTGGATTAAACATCACTGAGCTGTCACAAAACAAGCCTACACATGCCCATAGCACCAAACAACAGACCATGTAAGCAAACAGCTGCAGAACATAGGAGGACAGAATGAATATCTCACTTATATCCATGAGAAGATCACACACAAATGCAAATGATGTGAATATTTAATTAATAGTGTTCATCATTAAAATAGACTGATAAGTGTATTAAATAATAAAATCAAATGATACAACACACTGTCCATCAAATCTGAATTTCCATTATATCCATATCCATTATATTTATATGAAATCAATTGATTGATTAACAGAGCATGGATCAATGAAATGATGATGTGTTGTTTTGTTGTAGTCCTCCAGCAGCTCCTGCAGCAGTGACTCTGACTAGATGAAGATTCCTGTGTGGAGACGGAGCAGACTGACGTTCACCTGGACCCCTCCATCCTCCAACCTATACAAATAATCAGCTATTCAACTGCTTACATTTCAAATCGTGTGGGTTTTGCTTTTCAACTTGAATATTTGAGTCATGATTAGTTTTTGCTTCTTGCATGTGAAGTATTAAGCCAATACATTTTAAAGCAGAACGAGATACACATTTCCATCATGTGCAGCACCACTGCTCCAGTCTCTGACAGCAGTGCTGCTTTAAATGACCTGTACTGTGTGTTTATATACTGTCCACTGATAATTGTTCCTCTGTGATAAACAACATAAAACTGCTCAGAATAAAGTCAAGATACCTCAACAATGTCTTTTGCCTCTTTCTTCTCTATTCCATGTGACCTCAGAGTGTGTGCTCAGTATAAATGTACATTATCTTTATTTACCCAGGGAAGGTTGAATTAAGACCTTTGTTCAGCAATGTTTTCATACACACCCTGCACCTTCCCAGCACCTTCTCCTAATCCCTGTTATTTCTCTAAACCTGATTTATGAACTGTGAATCTCACATTTCCTTGACATGATTAATTCAAGAGCAGCCCGGTGTCTTTTGTGTAAACTGTGAATGAAATATTAAAACCTCACATGGGCCAGGTGGCTGCTCCTGCTCTGACTTGTATGGTCAGAAACATGCAAACACCAGCACCAGTTAGTGGTGCTGGGACTTTTATAGAATAGAATATAATATTATTATGTCGTTGCACAACAGTGACATTTTAAAAAGCACCTCAAAACTTATTTGTTTAGGCTGGCATTTTCTTTAGCCAGACACCTAATTTGCTGTATGTATTTTTGTATGCTTGTATGCAATCATGTTCATTTGTTTTCCCTTCTTAACCCTTTAAAGCAATTTGTGAGCTTTCTCTGCGAAAAGTGCTATACAAATAAATGTTATGAATGTTATAAATTGGAGCTACCATTGTAGAATAACATTCATCTGAAAAATTATAATTTAATTAAAGCAGAAGTAAGCAGAATGTTTGTGTTAATATAAGTCTTAAATAGTTCTATCTTCCGACAGCCATCACTTCTATAGAGTGTTTGGTCTGAAACACGGGTCTGTCAGTCACTCTGCTCTGCTGTAAGCCGAGGAGAAAACTTTCCTTGTATCCTACAACCTTTATCCAATGAGGAGAGAGAACGGCATAAAGGGGCGGTCCTCTCTGTGTGTGCAGCCAAGGGATGCGCGTGAATGTGGTGACAAAGGGACGAGGGCGGGGACTGCTAACTCCATCGGCTGACAAGAACGACCGGATCGCTTGCTTCTGCTTTAATAAAAATAATTTTAAAAAGTGAATAATAACAAACAGCTTATAAAACTGAGCAACACACATAATGTAATGTTAGCCATGATTTGCTTGAGAATATTACATGAATCAGATCATCAATTTATCAGGCAACAAAAGAAACCCTGAATTTGAATGAATTCACATTTGAAAATAATTCCAACATCTCTGAGGACAAAAGGCTCAGTGCAGCAAACGCTCAAAGGATTTTGTGTGGGTGTGTTGGGTTTTACAGTGAATTTTAACTTTTATCCTCAGGGGACTTCATGAATCACCATGAATAATAGAAATATCTACAAGGAATCCTTTGTCCCCCATTCTTTTAACTAACTTTTTAACTAATAAATTAATAAGGATCCAGTAGATCAGAGCGCATGGTGGTGCTCCTGGCTTAGTAGCAGTTTTTCACAGTTAATTAAGCTAATATGGTTTATTGTGGGTGGAGTTTTATTTTTTCTGAATGCAATATGCTTTATAAGCGAACACAGTAAACATATTTTTTGTGTTCATATTTTGGTCTGTGTGTACGGTTTGTTAAAGATACACACCCAGTAAGATCACAGAACAAAAATGTCCTGATAGGAGACCAGGCTTCAAATTGAGGTGCAGCTGCAGATAAAAAAGGAGCAAGAGGTGACAGCTGTCTGTGGATCAGCTCTGCAGCTCTCTGGAAGTTCTCCTCTGAATCTCTGCAGGTGATTTGCTTTGATGCTCTTTGACTTTCTCTGACTGTATAAATGCATATTTGAAGATCAGCTGTGTTGATGCATTCAAGAAGTTTGTTTCTTTCTTCTCAGGATCTGTAGTTCCATCTGAGGTTTCAGAATGTCCGGACACAACCAAGGTATAAAGCTGCTTTTAAATAACGTATATAAGATGTGCATTACGTTGTATTGAGCAATCATTTAGCTAAATATTGACTTGTGATCTGATCCCTAATGTTCAGGAAACCAGTGCCCCTCTCCAAACCATCCCCAGCAGATGTCAGCTGTCCCTTCAAACTGCCCTCCTCAGCCCCACGGTCCACATGGAGGACACCCCGGGTGTGGACCTGGCCAGGGGCACGGACACGGGCACGGACATGGACATGGATGCGGAACTGGTCATGGCCATAGGCACGGACATGGACATGGGCATGGGCATGGACACGGGCACGGACATGGCCATGGGCACGGACATGGACACGGACACAAGCACAAGCACAAGCATGGTCACAAGCATGCAAAGTGTCACAAGAAAGGAAAGGACTGTCACGGGGTAAGAGCCAGTCATTCGGTCAGATATTATGCCTTGGATGCTGATTTTATTTCCTTCAGAACAAACAAATCAGAAGAGACCATATAAATGTAGTGGTATTGGTTATACTGGCACATGCACCTGCATGAGTCAGTGTAATTCTTGTTATTCACAGACTTAACCCTGTAAAGCCTGAACCATTAAATAATTGTCAGAAAATTCTAAAATTTTGAAATTGGACCCTTTATTGGACCTTCTGACAAAAAATTTAAATATAATATAAGAATATAAGAAAATGACCTTACATCTGCTGTATCTATTTTGATACACACATTTTCAACACGGTTCTACTATAAAATAAGTTGCAAAGTCAATGCAGTAACTATTCCTATTGAAGTTTCAGTAGCAATTTTAAAGTTTTTCTTACCTTAAAGCAGAAGTAAGTGATATATTTGTGTTAATATAAGTCTTAAATAGTTATATCTTCCGACAGCAATCACTTACATAGAGTGGTTGGACTGAAACACGGGTCTGTCAGTCACTCTGCTCTGCTCTGAGTCGAGGAGAAAACATTTATCGTATCCTACAGTTTTTATCCAATGAGGAGAGAGAACGGCATGCAGGGCTGTGTGTGCAGCCAAGGGACGCCGTGAATGTGGCGACGTAGGGACGAGGACTGTTATGGTGCGTTCAAGGAAACTCGTATTTTTCCGACCGTGAAGTCGTACCAGTTCGATCTGGTACGAGTTCACCAGTCGGAAGTTACGAGTGGCCGTTATAGAGACTTTCACCGGTAAAACAGGTCGGAAAAACACGAGTGGGTTGCCTGGAACGCTACAAAGTCGTAAGTTGTGACTTGAAGCTGTAATTTACGATTTCAAAAGCCTGCCTGGAACGCAGCATTAGCGAAAACGACCGGACCACTTACTTCTGCTTTAACTTTTTCAAAACTGGCAAAAATATCCATGAGAAAACACATTTGGGTCACTGACTGACAGCGGCCATATTGGATGTCCCAAGTGAAGACCTGCTGGTGCATAAATAACTGCACCCTGGTGGATTGTCTGATAATTGTATCTGATTGTATACATTAGGTTTTTCAGGGGGGAAAAAAAACAGTGAGGATGTAGAGGTCTCAAAAACTCATGTATTTTTATGTATCAAATTTGATACAAATGGCATTGAAGATGAAACAATCTGACCTTACACCAATGTCAGAGGATTGTACTGATGTTTCTGTTGTGTTCGTCTCTGTTGCAGTCCTCCAGCAGCTCCTGTAGCAGCGACTCTGACTGATGACCTTCATCTTCCTACTATATATCATAATCAACACTTTACTGCTTACACATGTACTGTAGCTTAAGATCTATTTGTATAAAACACATTTCTACAAAATCTACCCAAAGAAATGATCAGAACTAATGGCATGAAAATAAATATTTAGCTTTCACATCAAAAAATCTTAAATTGTTCATATTATGTGTGTGATAAATGTAAATAAATTAATGATGTAGCGTCTTGGGTTTTTATTTTGTTTCATGTCCATGTTTCATCTGATATTGGTGAATGTAACCAGATCAGCTTGTTGTTTGCCCAGGGTTAAGGTGTGACTGGACCTAGGGTTTGTTCAGTCACACCTGGGTCATGCAACACACCCTGAAACAGCCAGTACAATCGCCCAATTGTTGTTTTAATAACCTGTGTAATCAAACACTCTAAGCTTATGTTGATATGAAGCCCTTTACATAACAAGTTCACTGTTCTTGTTCCTGCTCTAAAAATATTCATTGTAGATTAAAGATGCATCAAGTAAAAGTAACAAGAGTAAAAGAACAAAAGGTTCTTTGGTAAAAAAAAAAATTAAAAAAAAGTATAGATGTATTTGGAGCATTATGTATTTGCAGTGGCAAAAGTCATTGTACTCTGCACAATGGCCAATTATGTTACTGTTTTGTTATCAGTATTTCTGTGTACAACATTTTAATGAGGCAAATTTAATTAGACCTCTCACGTTATAACCACAAACTTAAATGTATTTTATTGGGATTTTATGTGATAGACACAAAGTAGAGCATAATTGTGAAGTGGAAGGAAAATGATAGGTATGGTGTGGTGTTCAAAATTTTTTACAAATCAAAGACCAAAATTGCCATGAAACATGGTGGTGGCAGCATCAGGCTGTGGGGAGGCTTTTCTTCAGCAGAGACAGGGAAGCTGCTTAGAGTTGATGAGGAGATGGATGGAGCTAAATCCAGGGCAATCCTGGAGGAAAAGCTGTTAGAGGCAGAAAAAGACTTGAGACTGGGACGGAAGTTCACCTTCCAGCAGGACAACCACCCTAAACACACAGGCAGAGCTACTGTACAATGGACTGGTTTGCATCAAAGCACGAAGCACAAAGCACAAAGAACGGCCCAGTCAAAGTCCAGACCTCAATCCTGTTAGAATCTGTGGCAGGACTTGAAAACTGCTGCTCACAGACTCTCTCCATCCATTCTGACTGAACTGGAGCTGGTTTGCAAAGAAGAATGGACACAAATGTCAGTGTGTAGATGTGCAAGACATAGGCCTACTACCCTAAAGGACTTGCAGCTGTAACTACTGAACTGCTGAACTGTAACTGCTGAATGCCACACTTTTCAGATATCTACTGTATAAAAATCTTGAACATTGTGTATCATTTTCCTTCCACTTCACAACTATGTGCTACTTTGTGTTGATCTATCACATAATCCCAATAAAATAAATTTAAAGCAGAAGTAAGCAGAATGTTTGTGTTAATTAATATAAGTCTTAAATAGTTATATCTTCCGACAGCAATCACTTATATAGAGTGTTTGGTCTGAAACACGGGTCTGTCAGTCACTCTGCTCTGCTGTAAGCCGAGGAGAAAACTTTCCTTGTATCCTACAACCTTTATCCAATGAGGAGAGAGAACGGCATAAAGGGGCGGTCCTCTCTGTGTGTGCAGCCAAGGAATGCGTGTGAATGTGGTGACGTAGGGACGAGGGCGGGGACTGCTAACTCCATCGGCTGACAGGAAGTTAGCCAAAACCACCGGATCGCTTACTTCTGCTTTAAGTTTGTGGTTATAACATGACAAAATGTGGAAAAGTTCAAGGGGTATGGATACTTTTGCAAGGAACTGTACGTGGTGTAAAAGTAGAATAAATCCTTTAGCTACAGCTTATCTGAGCACGACTGAGAGTGAGGGGTGGAGTGGGCTACCTGACTTTGACTAGGCTACTACACCCTGGACAGGCCAGCAGTCCATCACACAGCTTAAAAGTTCTATATTTCTCTATTAGAAGAGGAGTCGAGGAATAAAATAGTATAAAATTGTCCAAACATCTCCAAATTATACAGTAAAGTTTTCATCCACCTTTGTTCATCATTTCTAGCTGAGTGTTATTTACACTCAGGACTCTCCTCTGTTTCACTTTTTTGTTCCTCTAGCGCCACATGCTGGAAAAAACATAAACCAGCAGAAATAAATGTCCCATGTTCAGTACCTGCTCCACGCACTGGGTGGCAGTGTGGTGTAAACACGACCGGTTCGGCCTTCCTCGGTGGTGTGTACGCCCACCATGGCGTCATCAGCACCGACCAATCAGAGCTCGTCCGTCACATCTTCCAGGAAGTAAACGCAAAAAATACTTGAGAGGGGAGCGAGCAGGAGAGAGCAGCAGCGGCAGTGTCTCAAGGAGCAACACACACACGACACAGATATTATTATTGATAATAATAATAATAATGTCCCTAACGGCTTTGACGTCGGCATACAGGTGGGTGCTGAATGATGTCATTTGATAGAAGACTGTAGCCTGACATGTTGTCTGCATTATGTAGCCTAAGTGTGACTGTGAAGTTGGAAATGCTTCATGCCAGAGATCCGTGCAGGATGCTGCTGAACTTTCTGTGTGTGTGTTAGAAGTTGGAAAGAGTGTAAATACTGTGATGGTAGAGTGATGAAGGTTTGTCTCGTGCAGACTGAGGACCCTGTGCAGACTGCAGCGACTCCAGGGCCACATGGTGAGTTCCACCCTCCTCTCTGCTCACACTCACCTCTGAGCTCAGCTGACTGTCAACTCTCATGCTTCAAGTGGCTCCTCCTGACAGATCAAGTGGTTTTGCAGAAAGACACCTCCTCACCATGGCAACACTGACCTTCAACCTCAGCGAATAAAGTTTTATTTAGGGGATCTGAGTGAACACAGTTGTTTAATACCAGTGTCCAGTATCTGCAGCTGTTGGGCTCAGGTTGTCCATTAAAAACATAGTTCAACATTTTGTCAAAATTTGTCTATTGCCATAATCCCTATAGTCATAGCAGTAGGTTCGTTACCTTCAAATACACAATCCAACAACTCCAAAACACTCTCAAGGACAAGTTGTGACCTACACATTCACCACACTATGAAATAATCCTGTAACATTATGAGACAGAGTTGTTTTTGAGGCAAATGCAAAGCTGGAACTACATTCCAGACACCTTGCTTGGCAAGTAGTAGCCTACAAGTAGTTCCTTGTATTTGCTTCATGTGTCATAATGTTACATAATACATTATTATTTCATAGCGTGGTGAATGTGCAGGTCACAACTTTTCCACAAGAGCATTTGTGAGTTGTTGGATTGTGTATTTGATGAGTTTGATGAGGCACTATACCATTCAGCTCCATTGTGTTAGCTGAGCAGCTCACATCTCTGCCCTGCTGATCTCAAAACAACATGCACCGATAATTAAAGGTAATGAACCTACTCCTGTGACATAATAGGGATAATGGCAATAGGCGGATTTGTCAAAAATGTTGAACTATCCCTTTAAGGTTGCTGGTTTGATACCTATGTCCTCTGATCTGTATGTTGAAGATACTGAACCCCAAAACGAGTCTGTGTTGTGTGTGTGTTAAAAAAGCACTCAATGCTTAGAATAAAAGTGCTGTATGATATATGAGTGAGTGGATGAACAAGGATTGAGAGATTAATAAGACCTGAAAACTGTTGTATCAGTGCAGACCATGTGCCATTCATTACCCATGAATTACTGCAGTGCAATTGATTGACTGAGTGAACTGAGCCGATAAAAGGAAATACATTGATGTGAAGTTTTCATCAAAACATAATAGAGACTGTTTTATAATGTTTTTCATTTCTTTCTTTTTTCTTTTTCCTTTATTTAACCAGGTCAAAACTGATTGAGATTTAAAAACCTCTTTTACAAGAGCAACCTGGCTGAGAGAGCAGCACATAAACAACTCTACATAGATTTACACAATCAACATAAGAATTACAAATGACAGATAACAGGGCAAATTACAAATTACACGAGGCAGTCACAATCACAGGAATCGATGGATCTCCTTTCTCAATCCTTTAAAATTGATCTGAATTCCCCAGGCTAATAAATTCAGTCAGTTTTAAGTCTTTCTGCAGGTCATGTTAAAGATTGTGTGAAGCCAACCTCCATTTTCACAGCTTAATTTCTTGGTGCACGTTTTCAGTCTAGTCTGTGTATTTAGACAATCCTCAGTCACAGAGACAGAGACAGTCATTGCTCTGTAATCTGCTAAGCTGATGATTCTCTGTTCCGAGTGACTCTGCTCTTGTCTGTTGTGAAGATCTGTCTGTCGTCTCTGTTTCCCATCAGATGTCCAGTCATGTGGAGCCAGAGGTTGTCATGGAGGGAGTGGGCCGAGCCGGTGTCATCACCATGAACAGGCCCAAAGTCCTCAACGCCCTCAACCAGAACATGATCCGACTGATCTACCCTCAGCTCAAGGTGTGTGGCCGGCCTGGTTAACGCAAACTACGACTGGGGCAAATGTCAAGGACCCGAGTGTGTCGAGTGTCGTTTATTACAGCTGTGTGTGACTGATCGTAAATGATACTAGTATCTCACTTAGTTTCACATTCTCAAGGTCTTGATGTTATTAAGGGTTTGATAGATTTACTCAACCTTTTAAAGAGCTGTTGTACAAAAACATATTTATCCCAAACTGCAATGAACATAGTTTTCAGGATGCAATTACTTTATTGTTGGCTAGCAAAGGGCACGCACAAAAATCTTTTATTATGAATTATTTTATATTATTATTTATTATGCCCTCAGTTTGTGTTTGTTTTTGTGTCTCGATATGAATTAAATAGTTCTGAACAGTTGTCTTTTTTAGAAGTCATGGCTTAGTAAAATATAAATATTAACTTTACAGTTTGGATGAAAAGTTTAAAAGTTTGTCCAGACCTTTATAGATGTAGGTACAAGTTCAATTCCTCCCGGCCAGTGCGTATCGCGCTCTCACTACTGGTTGCCAGGTATGCCAGCGGCTATTAGCTAAAGCTAGGCTAATGCTAACCGTATTCAAGGAGCAGCAGCTCTGGTGTTGACAGCGGACTGAACACATCTGAATCATTTCACACTAACTCACCTGCAGACGAACCCAACAAACCCACAGCATCACACCTGCACTGGAAACGTTACAGTACTGGCTGACCGTTAGTTAGCATTAGCATTAGCACAATGCCATTTCTCCACAGAGCTATCCCGATCTGGCTCCCCCTGAGCTCTGCCTCACGTGACATCAACATAACCAGATGTAAATATTGATATATTTTGGACCCGTCAGAATTTATAAAACAATTATTTATATACTGTAAAAAAAATCTGTAAAATTAATACTTTTATTCTGCACCCCTCTAGACGTTCTGTGGATGTATTATTTTTGAAAAATTAATCGTTTTGATGAAAATTTGGCAGCTATAACCTTTAACTAGTGATGTGTTTTTGTGTCTGATGATGATTTCATGTTAATCAGTGTGTTTTGTGTGTGTTGTTGTAGAAATGGGAGAACGACAATGGTACTGACATTGTCATTATTAAAGGAGCAGGTGGAAAAGCTTTCTGTGCAGGGGGAGACATCAGAGGTAAGCAGCAGCAGCAGCAGCAGCTTTGTAAATGTGGAACATCCTGACTGCAGCAGAAACATGTGGCTACATTCATGTTTGTCTCCTCAGCGGTCACAGAGGCGGGGAAGGTGGGCGACCCTCTGGCACAGGACTTCTTCCGGGAGGAATACATTCTCAACAACGCCATAGGTACGCTCACCGTGGAGGTCAAACTGACACGAGGACAGATGAGGACACTGACATGATTAACATTCAGTTCATAAAAACACATTACAACATACACAATGCTGATTTTTATTGCGTGTATCAGTTTTTGTAAAACATAATTTTCATGAAACAATAAAACATTAATCATGACAGTGTGATACTATAATATAGTCCAGTACTCAGATATGTAAACCTGCTCTCTGTAAGTCAAAGCCAGGTCTATTGTTTTCTTTATAAGCCATTCCTATGTTGAAACATTATTATGGTCCTCAGACTATTATCCAAGGTTGGCAGATCTGCTTTTATATTCATTCAGATAGACAGTTCTTACATTTCCACACACATCTCTGTCTTTTCACTTGGTTTCAAACATTTTCTCTCATGTTTTAACACATTTTATGCCACTTTTCCAGGGACATACAAGAAACCATACATCGCCCTTATTGATGGAATAACAATGGGAGGGGTAAGTCATATATTTACTTTATCTGGGCTCAGTTAACTATAGAGAGTTAAGTTGTGGATGAGATATTTGTGCATTTTCAGGCAAACACCTTTCTCCGTCCTGACACCAACTGTTGTCCTCTGTCTTTGCTCTGTGAATAAGCTGTGATGTTACATGGTTGTCCAGTAGGTGTCAGTAGAGTACAGTCATCCTGCTGCCTGTGGCAAGGTGGCCTCTGGTTGGAGGAAATGTGTAGTGACAAAGCAAAGTTGACGTCTCTGGTTTTTCCCTCCAGGTGTCAGATATCATTGGAATATGAATTGGTACCTTTTGCTCCACAGTAACGGTGCTGATTTGCAGGTCAGACAGAGCTGCACCCGCACTCTGTCAGGACTTTGATAGAAAACCACCTTGTAATACCTTGGATTCTCAGACACGGTGTCTGATGTTCGGATGAGCCTGTTCTCATCTCCTCTGTCGTGACCTTGACTGTGATTTTTACCCCTGAAGTGTGGCCGAGGTCGCTCAGAGCTGCCGGCGTCTGCTGGGTCATTACTCATCGTGTCTCTGATGTGCGTCAGCGTCCCCGTGGCGCAGACATGTGTGAGGACCTAACAAGGCCTTTGTACAGCAGCTCCACTCACACTGTGAATCCTGTGGTACATGGTGCAGATCGGTGTGGAGCCGCTGTTTTTTCACCTGTTGAAAAATAGCAAGGTGCATCTCAGGAAATGAGGATACAACTGTCAGGTCAGCAGTCTTCTCCATGATAGAGGAGCTACTGAACCGAACCAGACTCAGGAAACCTTTGCAGTTGATCATCTGATTAGAGTGTGACACCATTAGGTTACAATACTGAACTTTATCACTCTATTCTAAATATTCTAAATTCTGAAATACTGAATTTTGGATTTTCATTGAATATAAGTCATAATCATTACAATTAAAAGAAATTAGAACATGAAATATTTCAGTCTGTGTGTAATGAACCTATATAATATATGAATTTCACTATTTGAATTGAACTGAATAAAAAAAATATTTCTGAATAGGTATATGGAAGATGAGGGATAAAAATAAATTGCTAAATATAGGGGATATTATAAGTTAATATGGATATTTATGTAGTATATATGTTTTATGGATGTAGTATGTTTAATGATATGGATATTATGTTAAAAAAAATATATGATTTGATGATGCTTATATCTTTATTTTTTGTCCATTTTAGAGACTTCAGACTTCAGACTTTCTTTGTCATTGCACGAAACACAACAGTGATTATTGGCAACAAAATGTTGCTAAGCTTTCGGAAAGACACAGAAATACACAATATTAAATAGATCTGTAAAAATGCAAAAATATAAATATGATCTATATAATTAGTACAAAAGAGCTGAAGACACATTCGTTTGAAATAAATTCATTCATTCATAACTACTGAAATAAATGAACTTTTCTATGATATCCTATGATTTCTGGGATGCACCTGTACAGTGACATCATAGGTCTTTGTGTTTCTGGTGTCTGATCTTTACACTTGATGCTTGTGTGGTTTTATTTTGGAGGGATGTCAGCTCTTTTTAATGTCAGAGAATTAGGAACAATAGTCGGAGACTGGCTGAAGAATATAAAGTGACAGTAGGATGGTGATGCATGGTTTTTGTGTTGTTGTGTTGAACCATACGGTGAGAGTGACTGTGTTTGTATCAGCCAGGTTTGCTGTTGGCCAGCTAATGCACAGTGAGCTGAGCTGAGCCTCTTTTTTATTTTTTACTGAGAACAGCTGTCTGCATCTGGACGTCAGACTGCAGGGGTGAAGCAGCAGAGGCCAGAAAATCAAAAACAATGAGATTAAAGAAGTTTGAACTCTCCCTTCACATCATACAAACATTGTTATTCCATAACACAGATGAGTCCAGCTCCTCTTCATCTTGAATTCACTTTCAAATATCAACAACCATAAATATTCCACTTGTTTTAATGTCGACAGATCAAACTTCCTTGTGGCTGAAAGGACTCCCACCTCGGCCTTTCTCATCTTTTTACATATTTTCCCAATGGGAGTTTCAGAGAAGGAAGAATCATCTTGTTTTGCTGTGTTTGGACAGCCATGATGATAATAACTCCCCACTTTTACACAACAGACAGAGGCTGTAATTTATTTGTCAGAACAAACCTGAAGAGACAGTTTAAGGGAGCGTGCTGCAGACAGCTGAGCGCTCGGCAGCCGTGCATGTTGTTGCACCGCGTGCCTCGGTGTGAAGTCACTTCTGTTCACTATCCCAGCTGAAAAAACCCCTCTGTGCCGTTTGTAGATTTACTCGCACCGCTCATCATCATCACACTCGCTTTTATTGTTTCCAGCCCTTTGACGGCTCTGAGAATAGATGCCATTTGAAGTCTTGCTTCAAACATCTGTCACGTTTGCACGCAGACGCCGATGTTGATGCGAACCATCCTTCTGGGTAGATCTCTGCTTAATGTGTGTAGTGGCGTAAAAAAAAACAAAAAAAAAAACAGGGCTAGTTCTATATAAGGAAAAGTCCTGGAGGCAGCCGAGTCTCTGCTGCTCCCAGATCAGCTCTGAACTCGGGGCAGAACTCCCACGTCGAACACGTATTCTGGACTTCATGATAACAAACCAACAGGGAATAAAGACATGTCATTAGCAGGTCACACACACACACACACACACACACACACACACACACACACACACACACACACACACACACACACACACACACACACACACACACACACACACACACACACACACACACAGAGTGACTCTCTCTTACATCACAGGATCTTATCTCACGAACATCAATCATTGCTCTCCAAGTTTCAAATCCCAGGGTTTAAGGTCTGTGAGTGCTGAAGTGTTATTAATCCCTGTCTGCTGCGCTCTGCCTCTGAACAGACACCGTGTCTCTGTCTGTCCACTCTCTCTCACTTTTGCTCTTCAGGTTTCAAACATTTACACAGGGGCCGCCGAGCAGCTGATGGATATTTGTCCAGAGTTGTGTGACTGTAATCTGTTCCTCGTGGATCTCGTCTCCAGATCCTCTCCGTGTTGTTGACGCCGAATACTTTTGTGCAAGAGTGATGTGGAAAGAGAAGCGAGGAGGCGTGTTGTTGGTTTTCAAACAGACGTCGCCTTCCCTTTAAGTGTTTAGACCTGTGTGTCTTCAGCAGTCTGCGTTACAGTGATCCTACTCCATCATTTTAATGGATTTCACCTCACCTGTTCGATCAATATGTGGTTTATACCAAGTGAGCCAAACATCCTAATGAAGGCTTTATGAAGCGCTCGGCCAGTCAGCGTAAACGCCGCCCGGCCGGGTTGTAAATTTTCTGGATCTATTCTTTCTGTGTAAACATGTTCCTCTTGCAGCTTTTCCTCATTTCCATTGTTTACAGCCGTATGAGGGGACATGGTCTTATATGGAGCTCGGTGGTACCACACCACCACCTACCAGTGTTCCACTACTTTTATGGTGAAACTCTGCTGATGCGAGGAATCGAACGGTCCCTCGCTCTTTCCCGGAGCATCCAACCAGTCGCCGGCAAAAAAAACATGTTTTTTTTTTTTTTCCTGTTTCTCGCCCTCGTGTTAAAAAGCTTCTATTCCTGCACCGTTGTTGCCGTTGCATCTGTGGTTAATCTATCTTATATTTCAAGTGCACTTGATTCAGTCTGACTCACACAGGATCTAATAATAAATAGACACAAGTTGAACACTGGATGTTTTTGCTATAACATGATTTATTCAAATTAAACTCTTGAAAGTCAGTGTTAATTACGACAGTGTTATAAAACATGCAGCATATAAATTAGCAGTTTATGAAATCATTCAATACTTGAGTTGATTATCATCCAGTTTTATGTTTGTTTTCATAGAAATGAGCTGTTTAGATATAATTTTAATTTCATAATTGACAGAAACTCACATAACAGAGGTCATTCTGAACAGGGCTTTTTCACAGCAGACGTTTCAGCTCTGCTCAGTGTCACAGTGAAGATCAACTCGTGACTGCACAGAACCAGGAACTGAAGCAGCTTAATGGAATTTTTATTATTTGTACCTATGGTTTTTGCTGTAATTTGAAAAGGGCAGAATACCAGCTACGAGCTGCTGTTAAAGGGATAGTTCAACATTTTGGCAAATTGGCCCATTGCCATAATCCCTAGTAGCAGTAGGTTCGTTACCTTTAATTGTTGGTGCAAGCTATTTTTAGAACGGCGGAGCAGAGCCGCAAGCTGCTCAGAGCTACGCTACGGAGGCTCATGGAATTTCTTGGTTTCCCTCATCAAACTCATCAAATACACAATCCAACAACTCCAAAACGCTTTCGTGGACAAGTTGTGACCTGCACATTCACCACACTATCAGATAATAATGAAATGTTACGAAACAGAGTTGTTTTAGAGGTAAATTCATGCAAAACTGTTGATGCGCGTTCCCGTCAGGGGCGGTTTTTCGGCAAGCAGTCTCTGCATTTGCCTCGAAAACAACTCCGTCTTGTAACGTTCCGGTCACACCTTGTCCATGAGAGCGTTTTGGAGTTGTTGGATTGTGTATTTGACAAGTTTGGGAAACCAAGAAATCCCATTAACCTCCGAGCAGCTCGCGGCTCTGCTCCACTGTTCTAAAAATAGCTTGCACTGACAATTAAAGGTAACAAACCTACTCCTAAAACTATAGGGAATATGGCAATGAGCCAATTTACCAAAATGTTGAGCTATCCCTTTAACATGACATCACTTTTCTGCTAAAGAAAAGATGAGAAGACAACTTGTCTTGATGGTGGGCTGGACAGGGAGTGAGTGTGAGGAGAAGAAGAGTTTGTTAATACGTGAGCTTGTATTTACACTGAAAACATCTGTAGGCTTCAACACTGAGTCTATTTGACAACAAACACCTGTAGGCTGAACTATGTCAAACAGGAGTCATGTGCTTTTTACCAAATATGCTTGTTGATGCAAATGATTCACAATGGCTCGAAAATGTCAATGTAATGAGCCAATATATGACATCACTCCTTATTATGATGTAATTATTATTATATGAATAATGGTAATAATAAAGTTTAATTATTAAAATAGCTCATTTTTCGAGTTATCACACAAATTAGTTCCTTCCTAGTTTGATGTGTAAATAAACTAATGGCTGACACGTCTTAAAAATAAAGAGGGTTCAGTCCTGCCTCTGTTCTCCACACCTCCGTCCCTCTGAGGGGAAGTGAAGTCAGTGAGTGTCTTTGCCCTGAGCGCTGACGTGTTGACAAAGTGCAGTCATGGTGTATTTCATGACCTGAGCCGACAGGAGCCACAGTCTGCGTCTCCTGTGTCCGTCTTTGTGTCCTGCGTGGGGATCCGGCTCTCACAGAAACACAGCTCCTCCTGGCACAGTCTGTTCACTCTCTAGTCCAGTGGTTTTAATCCTCACCGCTCTCTCTCTCTGGCTCTGTGGCTGCTCACTAAGAGCAAGGTGAAGACATCTTGTTTACTTTAATCACACACTTGCTAATGGTTGGGTCACAGTGATCCAGCTCTCAGCAGGCAGCATCCTTTACGTTTGTGTAGAGTTTTTTATTTCTTAGACTATTTTTATTGATGCGTATGAATGCAGCTTGAAGTCAATATTTCATTTGTAACAGTTCACACTTTAAAGGGATAGTTCAATTTTGGCAAATTGGCCCATTGTCATAATCCCTATAGTCATAGCAGTAGGTTCATTACCTTTAATTGTTGGTGCAAGCTATTTTTAGAATGGTGGAGCAGAGCCGTGAGCTGCTCAGAGCTACGCTACAGAAGCTAATGGGATTTCTTGATTTCCCTCATGAAACTCATCAAATACACAATCCAACAACTCCAAAACACTCTCGTAGACAAGTTGTGACCTGCACATTCACCACGCTATGAGATAATAACAGAATATTACAAGACAGAGTTGTTTTCGAGGTAAATTCATGCAAAACCGCTGATGCGCGTTCCCGTCAGGGGCAGTTTTTCAGGAAGCAGTCTCTGGATTTGCCTCGGAAACAACTCAGTCTCATAACATTCCGTTATTATCTAGTGTGGTGAATGTGCAAGTCACAACTTGTCCACAAGAGTGTTTTGGAGTTGTTGGATTGTGTATTTGATGAGTTTGATGAGGGAAACCAACAAATCCCATTAGCTTCCGTAGTGTAGCTCTGAGCAGCTCACGGCTCTACTCCTCCGTTCTAAAAATAGCTTGCACCTACAATTCAAGTGTAAACAGAATGTAATGTCACTTACAACATCAACTTTCTCAGTTGCCTGTAAATGTTTACTATGTAAAACAACAGGGTCTTTCTGAATGTGATGTATAGAGCTTTAAGTGAGACAGTATCTGTCCCTCACGTTGTTTTGAGGATTTGTTGTTTTTCTGTCTTTTCAGTGCAGTGCAGTACATTACAGCTGCCTCTAATTACAACTGAACTTGAACACAGTTATTTTCCTGTTGTTGCTGTTTTTTCATGTATTTTGTGGGCTTTTATGCCTTTAATTGATAGGATAGTCAGAGAGAGACAGGAAATGGGGAGACAGAAAGGGGGGATGACACACATGTTTTATGCTTTTTATGCTCCCAGATGATCCCATTGCTGCTGCTGTAATGGCTCATTTTTCCAACTGATCCTCTGATTTAAGATCAATAAAGTTTTATTTAGTTTTTTCTCCAGTCTTTAGAGTTTGTTAAAGGGATAGTTCACCCAAAATCGATAATTCACCAATCATATACTCACCGTCATGCCAAGGAAGAGTTTAGAGAACTTTCTGAGTCATCAAAACACTTTTGGAGTTCCAGGGGGGGTCCGGCTGGCAACGGATTTTCATATAATGGCGGCGGATAGAGTTCACTTTTGAATCGTCCAAAACACACACTATGAAACATCCAGATACCTCCATACTGCTCGTCCCTACTGACCCAAGTGTCCTGAAGCCGCCACATGAAAAAGTAGTTTGGGAAAAATGAATGTGATCTGTGTTTTTAGCCTTGTTGGAGCAGTAGCTCCCAGTGGCTGGGTGAGATTTGCTGCGAGATGTTGTTCCGTGTTTACATCCATTGGTTTACACCAACGAACAGAGCCACTGAGAGCTACTACTACAACAAGGCTAAAAACAGAGATCAGGGGCGGCGTTTAGCTCATCTGGTAGAGCTGCCGCCCCATGTTGAGGCTACAGTCCTCACTGCAGGCGGCCGCGGTTCGAATCCCGCATCGGGCAGCCCTTTCCTACATGTCACTCCCCCTCTCTGCCTTCCCATTTCCTCTCTCTCTCCACTGTGCTATCAATTAGGCCTAAAGGCAGTAAAAGCCCCCCCCCCCAAAAAAAAAAAAAAAAAAAAAAAAAAATATATATATATATATATATATATATATATATATAAACAAAGATCAAATATTTTTTTCCGAACAACTTCTTCATGTCGTGGCTTCAGGACACTTGGGTCAGTACAGACGAGCAGTATGGAGGTATCTGGATGTTTCATAGTGTGTGTTTATGATGATTCAAAAGTGAAATCTATCCACCACCATTATATGAAAATCCGTTCAATTCACCAAAAATAAAAGTGTTAACCAACATAAAACTTATAAAATAGACATTAACTTGTAATACAATAAAATCAAAATGTTAACTTAATGGCTCGGGGACTTTCTTGTAAATTATATTCCTTAAAGATCCCATATTATACTCTTTTTACTCAATTTCACTCAGCTGTCAGACGTCCAACTAATGTATTGCCCCAAACTGATCCGTGGTCCTGAATGACGGCTGTCTAAAAGTCGCTCAAATGAGCTCTATTGAGAACAAGTTGTTTCTGTGCCTGCACCTTTAAGTAACATGGTAACTTACTGTACACGGCAAAGATTATTACCACTTTATGACTGAAAATTGGTCGGTATTTCATCAATTTAGCTCAGGAGTTTCTTGCTGTGCACTGCAGCCATAGAAATAGACGTGGTAGGTGTTTATCGTGCTGAGAGGCCGGACTCACTCCCGTCGTGACATCACCACAGGAGCTGAGTCTGAGCAGCCTGTTTTAGCACCGTTTTACCAGTCGGTGAGCTGCAGAGTCCATGCAGGACCCGTTTGCTTTCCTCATTCTATGAGTAGGTAGGCTCAGGGAGGATCAGTTTATGTATGTAGAGACCAGAAAAAAACAGTTTTTCATAATACGGGACCTTTAAATGAAAGAGTTTCACTGCATTTTATTAGCTTGGTGCTTTTATTTTGATGTACTGTAAAGGCCTGTCTCTCTCGCCCTGGATCCGGTTGCTTACCAACACAGCGAGTCAACGGCCCCAGTCCAGACTAGATAGAAGAGTTCATTCAGCAGCATGGTCCCGTCCCGTGTGGACGATGTGGAGCCGTGGGGATTCACCTGCTGACCTCTCACAGCCGTTAATCCCCGGCGGCCAATGACAGGCTGACCTGACCAGAGAGTGACCCTGCTCCCAGGCACCGGCACACGTCCAATCACAACGTCCCCCCCCCCACCGTGGCTGAGTTATTACTTCATTCAGATAAAGCAGCAGAAAAGTGAAGGTCAGAGGACTCATGTGATGATACATCCCATCGTCTTCCTCATCTCCTATAACTCCATTTATCCTGCTTCTATTTTTTCATGTAGGACTTTTATAGACAGTCACATTGATTATCTTTATTGATCTCCTGCTGTTTGGACAATAAAGTTAATGAGTGATTAGTTGTTTGTGTTTTGCAGATCAGCTTGTTGTTTAATGGTGCATAGGCTTTATTAGTAGAGCAGCCCACCCCCCTCCAGTGTGTGTGTGTGTGTGTGTGTGTGTGTGTGTGTGTGTGTGTGTGTGTGTGTGTGTGTGTGTGTGTGTGTGTGTGTGTGTGTGTGTGTGTGTGTGTGTGTGTGTGTGTGTGTGTGTGTGTGTGTGTGTGTGTGTGTGTGTGTGTGTGTGTGTTTCTTCTAAGTTGATGTGGCCTCTGACTGAAGTTTGTGTCATCAGAGATAAGATAAGAAGGAAAGTGTCAGTCGTGTTTGATTGTTTTGATTGATTATTGATCGAGTAGAACCACACTCCTCATTCACCTGAAAAGCAGCACGAGGCACCTGTCTGTGATTCTGCATTTTCTGGTGCAGTAGGTCCAAGGTGTATGCAAAGGGATGTTGTTTCCATGGTAACTGTATAGTCTGAAACACAGAGCAAGAGAGAGAGATTTTACTGTTCCTCCTCTGTGTTCTTAATGTCCTCTGGCCAGTGCTGCTCATTAGCCTTCACCTCTCTCTCTGCTGGGAGACACAGACGTTAAACACACACACACACTTGGCCTGGTTCACTTTTCTTTTTTCCAGTCAGCATTTCTCATCCCAAACTTCTGCGGAGGTGACAGTGATGAATGTTTTTTCTCTCTGCCCTGTTTTTTCCTCCTTCTGTTCTGTGTAGTCTCAAGAACTATGTTGCCAAAGCATCAAGAATCTGTGAAACAAAACAAATACAACTACAGAATCAAATATATACAAATAAAATACATTTAAAAAAAAAGTTTATATACATTTATGCTGTATACCCTATGCATGTGTGTGTGCTGATGAAGTGTTGTCTCTCTTATACACAGATTGGGTGTCATTAGGCAGTTGCAAGTTATTATATGTAATGAAATATATATATATACAGTTCATATTAAATGATGATGATGATAATAATAATAATAATAATAATAATAATAATAATAATAATAATAATAATAATAATACATAAAATAAAGAAATTAAAAACAACATTATATCATATCAATAACAGCTTTCATGTGTTTCTCTAGTCTCATGGCAGAGTGTTACATATTGTGCAGCTACTGTAACTTTACATCTGCTGTAGGAAAACCTCTCTCTCAGTTTGGTACAGGGGGCAGGAGGGGGAAATGGGCCTCAGTTCCTCCTGAAGAACAGTGTTACAGACTCTTCATTCTCTAAACCTAACCCTCTCTCTCTCTCTCTCTCTCTCTCTCTCTCTCTCTCTCTCTCTCTCTCTCTCTCTCTCTCTCTCTCTCAATTCAATTCAGCTTTATTGGCATGACTGTCACAAAGACTATGTTGCCAAAGCATACAGACACAATGAAACAAAACAGTAAACATCAGAGTTATAAAGAACTACCAAGTACATATATAGAATGAAAAACAGAAAATAAATAAATAGAAAATGAGTGTGTGTGTGTGTGTGGGTGTGTGTGTGTGTGTGTCATCATGAGAATATTGATAGTATAACAGTAAACATCAGAAATAAATTAAATAGGGGCGGTGTGTGGCGCAGTGGGCGGCCGCCCCATGTAGAGGTTACAGTCCTCAACGCAGGCGTCCCCGGTTCGAATCCCGCGTCAGGCAGACCTTTCCTGCATGTCATTCCCCCTCTCTCTGCCTCCCCCTTTCCTGTCTATCTAATAAAGGCAAAAAAACAAAAAAAAAGCCAAAAGAAATGAGTGAAATAAACAGTCTTACATTGAAACATTTCTTGATGTGTGACATGCAGTGACATATTCTCCTGCCAGTTCTACAGTGGAGCTGTCGTCTCCCAGAAGGATTTGAATGATTTTGTCTTGTTGGAGGGTGAGGAAGTCTGGGATTGTGCCTTTAAATTTGGGAAATAATTTTTCTCTAATTTCTTTGTATTTGGGACAGTATGTGAGAAAGTGAGTTTCTGTCTCTACTTTACTCTCTCTCTCTCTCTCTCTCTCTCTCTCTCTCTCTCTCTCTCTCTCTCTCCTTCTCTTCTCTGCATCGTCATGACACTGATGTGTTTCCCTGACCCTTCCTCTCCTCCACCTGCAGGGAGTGGGGCTGTCGGTCCACGGACGCTTCAGAGTAGCCACGGAGAAGACCATGTTCGCCATGCCGGAGACCGCCATCGGTAAGACTGTCCTGTGTGTGTGTGTGTGTGTGTGTGTGTGTGTGTGTGTGTGTGTGTGTGTGTGTGTGTGTGTGTGTGTGTGTGTGTGTGTGTGTGTGTGTGTGTGTGTGTGTGTGTGTGTGTGTGTGTGTGTGTGTGTGTGTGTGTGTGTGTGTGTGTGTGAGGCAGCACTGGTTGGCCCACATCAGTGTTACTGTATCTCATTAAATATGCAGCAGCAGTGATTTCAGTGGCCGACCCAGCTGGATCCCGTTCATATGTATTCATAGACACGGGGTCTGATACGTAGCTGAGTTGTTTTCAGTTCAGTACATGACAGGAAGGATGAACTTATAGACATAGATACAAACGATGGGGCGTCGTGTGGCACAGTGGGTTGAGCAGGCGCCCCGCGCTGCATATGGGTCGCATCGGGAGGTCCTTTACTGCATGTCATTCACCCTCTCTCTGCTTCCCCATTTCCTGTCTCTCTCAACTAAACTGTCAAATAAACAGGCAAAAAAGCCCCAAAAATAAAAAAAACTGGATACAAAGGATGACCTGCTGAGTCTACAGCCACTCCTGCAGCTCTGACAACTTGTATGGGTTTACATTTACGTCCAAAGTGACTCTGTGGTCCTCAGTGATGGTAAAGTAAAGATCAACCTGCACCAGTAAAATTGACAGAACTGACAGTGGAAATAGTTTGGCCTCATCATAAAAAAAATGTCAGCTGTTCTGTTCTGATAAAAGTAAGAAGAAGCCTCAGAACAGTTCGAGGCCTGCTGACAGGTGATCTAGTATCTGATGCTGCTTGTTGCTCCTGAAGATTTAATTTCTCATTTCCCAAGATGCACGTTTCCTCAGTTCTTTCTTTAGTTTTAGTTTAGTTTATTTGTTTGCACCAAAAAAAAAAAGACAGATTAAAATACACTGGCAGAGAGACAGAAGTTACAACGGGTGCAAGCCAAACAAGAGACCCAAATGGCCTATACAGGGCCTCAGCTAAGGAAATTCAAAGTTAAAGAGGAACTAAGCAGGATTTCTCCCGTGGCTATACTACATTTTTACCTTAAAGGGATAGTTCAACATTTTGGCAAATTGGCCCATTGCCATAATCGCTATAGTCATAGCAGTAGGTTTGTTACCTTTATTTGTCGGTGTAAGCTATTTTTAGAACGGCGGAGCAGAGCAGCAGGCTGCTCAGAGCTACGCTACGGAGGCTAAAGGAATTTCTTGGTTTCCCTCATCAAACTCATCAAATACAAAATCCCAAAACTCCAAAACGCTCTGGTGGACAAGTTGTGACCTGCACAATCACCACACTATGAGATAATAATGGAATGTTACAAAACTGAGCCGTTTTCAAGGTAAATACAGAGTCTGCTTGCTGAAAAAATTGTCCCTGAACGCAACGCGCATCAGCGGTTTTGCATGAATTTACCTCTAAAACAACTCTCGTACTCTCGTAACGTTCCGTTATTATCTCATAGCGTGGTGAATGTGCAGGTCACAACTTGTCCACGACAGCGTTTTGGAGTTGTTGGATTGTGTATTTTTTTTTTTTTTTTTATTTTTTATATTTTTTTGGCTTTTTTTCATGCCTTTATTCGATAGGACAGTTGAGAGTGTGACAGGAAATGGGAGGCAGAGAGGGGGAATGACATGCAGGATAGGGCCGTCCGACGCGGGACTCGAACCGGGGCCGCCTGCAGCGAGGACTATAGCCTCAACACATGGGGCGGGTGCTCTACCAACTGAGCTAAACACCGCCCCGGATTGTGTATTTGATGAGGGAAACCAAGAAATTCCCTTAGCCTCCATAGCATAGCTCTGAGCAGCTCACAGCTCTGCTCCACTCCACCGTTCTAAAATTCTAAATTAAAGGTAACAAACTGCTATGACTATAGCGATTATGGCAATGGGCCAATTTGCCAAAATGTTGAACTATCCCTTTAATTAAAAAGCTCCAGAGTAATTGTGATCGTTAACTACATGACTAGTGACCTGTTACAGTGAGAACGGAGGCTCTCTGTCTTCACCTGGCGTCTCACGGCTGAAAACCAACTTTGCAACATCAGTGTAGTTACTCGGCCGCCGCCCCGGTGTCCCAGCTCTCATCTCTGCTGCACTGCGACACAAACGCACTCCGTAACCCGTAATCTTTTGCTCATGACGGTTAAGACTACACAAACGCACACCTTGTAACATCGTATATGTTATGTAACGCTATCCACCGTTCCAGTTATTGATTTTTCGCCAACTTCGTTGTAAGCAGATGCACATGGGCGAGAGGAGCGTAACCAAAACAGCTGAAAAGCAAGCGGACTTGCATAGTTCCTCTTTAAAAGTACATAACAAGGAAGGGGAAAAAAATGAAACAAAAGAAAAATTTAATAAATAATGACAGTAGAAATGATAAACATCTTGATAATAACGGTATAAACAATATAATAGAAAAATACTATCAGTAATATCAATAATCTTCGCAGCACCTCCTTTTACCTTACCTAGCAGAGAAGATATAAGGCAAGTTAGGGCTGGGCAATCAATTGAAAAATTCCCACATCAAATCCCACATTTAGAGCCTCTAACCGATCTAATCCTGCCTATGTCATTATTCTCTCCTACTGATGGAGCTGTTGGGACTCTGTGTGACAGGTGGCAGGGCTTTATCTTAGTTCAGTGTGTGAGTCTGCTCATATCTACTGATTAACACTGGAAAGTCAGCACAGTTGTTTGCTATTTTGATCTAATTGTTAATCTAATGTTACAGTATATTCCAGTGTCAGCTCCTCTTCTCTATGATTTCCAGGAACACCCACGTGTCAGACTATAAAGTTTATTAATATTTCATGTGGTGTTTGATCGGCGATGAGTCTTGTGTACTCGCTGACCTGTAGCAGTAGGACAAGTTCAGAGCAGCTCCAGTATTAAATTGTAAACCAAACTGAGGGTGGGATCACAAATGTCTGCATCTCATTTCATACCAATTACTGCAACATGTCGTCAACTGTAAACAAAAAAGATCGACCTCTTGAGGGCACGGGAGAAAAAAATAACTTCAGAGTCAAAGTAAGTCAGATTCATCCTGTGGGGGAACACTGTCTGCTAACCCTCCCCTCGGTCATGTGCATCTGTTTACAACGAAGCTGTGGAAGCGGTGGATAACGTTATATATCATATGTGATGTTACAACATGTATATTTGTGTAGTCTTATCTAACATAAACAAGAGATTATGGATTACGTGTTTGTGTTGTGGTGCCGCAGAGACGAGAGCTGGGACACCGGGTTGGTGGCTTTGATCTTGCAAGTTCAGTTTTCCGCCAAGAGATGCTAGGTGGAAGGCAGAGAGCCTCCATTCTCCCTCGTGACAAGTTACAAGTCATGTATCACAATTACTCCAAAGCTGTTTAATTAAGGCAGTGGTTCCCAACCTTTTTTGGCTCATGACCCCATTTTGACATCATACATTTTTTGTGACCCATCTGAGCTGGGGCATCTTGATTGACACGTGATCACGGCTGTCAATCAAGATGCGACAGCTCAGATATTTCTATATGCTGCTTTTTTTTTTTACTCGATTTATAATTGAGAAAAGTGAAATTATAGAATACAGTTGTTTAATATTGTGTGTGGTTTTAATCATGGTTTTTTAATCATAATTTTAAGAAGAATCATAAATAGTAAAAAAAAAAAAAGGAAAAATATCTTCTTTTTTTTTTTAATCAGGCGACCCTACATGGGGTCCCGACCCCAAGGTTGAAAACCCTGAATTAAGGTAACAATGTAGCATAGTTAAGGTAAAAATCCTGCATAGTTCCTCCTTTAATCTCCTTGTTAGAGAACAGCATGTCATGTAATAAGTACTGAAACATTCAACAGTTGCATTCAGAAGTTTAGAGAAGGTCAGATTGAGTTCACCTGTAAAGGTATAGTGCATTTTAGGTGAATTCTGAAATTTCATCCAAAGCCCATAACATTTTGTGAGTAGTGTAAATCAGATTACACTGTGATTATGATTTATAATACATATCAATATAGTTACCGTCACTATAAATTAATCTTCAACATGGCCCCAAATAATTTAAACAATGTTAAATAATGTCCTAATTAATCTAAATTCATAGTGTTCAAAAACAAGCTGTATAATGTACCAATAAGTAATATCATCATTATTCAACATCAGTGACTAAATGTTTCATGGCCAGTAAAAATCCTCCAACACCTACATTAGTTCTTGAGTGTGAGTGGCCTCTGCCAGGATCTTAAGCTATGGTTTGCTCTTTAGCTAATTGACTGGAGGAGACAGATGGTCCCCTCCTGAGGCGCTGAGGAGATTAGTAACAAATCTCCAACAACTAACAAATTACAGCCGACATTATGGCATAAACTAGTCCGCTGTCACTAGGATCCAGTCACAGTTCTTTAAAGGAATGTTTCAACATTTTGGCAATTTGGCCCATTGCCATAATCCCTATAGTTTCAGGAGTAGGTTCGTCACCATGCTTGAGCAAGCCAGACTACTTGCTGAAAAACTGCCTGCAACGGGAACGCACATCAGCAGTTTTGCATGAATTTACCTCGAAAACGACTCCGTCTGGTAACGTTCTGTTATTATCTCATAGCGTGGTGAATGTGCAGGTCACAACTTGTCCACCAGAGCGTTTTAGAGTTGTTGGATTGTGTATTTGATGAGTTTGATGAAGGAAACCAAGAAAACCCATGAGCCTCCGTAGCGTAGCTCTGAGCAGCTCACGGCTCTGCTCCGCCATTCTAAAAATAGCTTGCACCGACAAATAAAGGTAATGAACCTACTCCTAAAACTATAGGGATTATGGCAATGGGCCAATTTGCCAAAATGTTGAACTGTCCCTTTGACCAGAGATGAATGTAAACGTACAGGAACCGTCTGCAGATCGGCGGCGGCGGTGAGCCGACACCTCGGTCACAGTGGGTTTGAGGCCGATGTCTTCTGCGTTTTTCTGACCAGATGGAGGTGGATAGAGACTCTGAGGTGTCCCATGGTTGTTTTAAATGCTGCTGGTAGACCAAGTCCATTATGTTTCCAGTCAGAGCCAGGTAGAGTAAGTACAGTAGGAACAGTCAGTGTGTTTGCTTCTGCAGCTTCAATATGAATCTGTTCATTTTCTAATAAATTGACTCACTCACTCCCTCACACTGAGCAGTCTTCCAAGGACACTCGCGTCATCCTCTGCTGTTACAGCCCGCTCTGCTGCACGCTCGGCTCAGGCATCCATGATAGATTTCCAGCTGATGTGCGGTGCTGTGCTGTGGTGTCTGAGTCAGAGCAGATCATGTTGTCAGTGAACAGGAAACAACTGGAGCAGAGAGAAGACAGGGCCGAGGCGCTCGCTGATGCTGGAGGATGATAGTTTTTTCGGGATTTTTTTCCCAAAAGCCAAAAGGCCACAATGAAGAGTGGGAGGAAATGGGACCGTAATTCAATTTCAGGGCTAAGACCGACTGCATGAGGGATGAGTTCACTGTGTGTGTCAGGGTGTGTCTGTCAGCGTTCATCCTTGTGTGGTCCACTGTTTGCTCTTGAGGAGGCACATTAAAACTACAATGTATACATTCAGCCGAGTCTTATTATTACTGTCAGAGTCTTTTAAACTCTCCAGTGTCTCTGGCAAGAAGGAGGCAGGAGGAATCTTGGCCGATCCTCCTGCGAGCTACTGTGGTCATAAACACATTGTCACTTTTGTTGTCGCTAGCAGCACTTGACTTCCAGGCCCCTGCGCCGCCATTATCAGCACATCCGCACTGCAATCACAAACTTGGACTCCGCGCCGCACCATTTCCTTTGGGGGGGGAGCAGTGTTTTTCACAGAGACGGCAGCAGCTGCTTCGAGGACCCTACATGCTTATTTTAGCCCCGATTCCTGGGCTGGAATTGACTCAAGAGCCCTCGCTCCCCCGCCTGTGTTGCTGCGTTCACTGTAACTATAATACAGCCACAGGGTGGAATCTGGCTTTTCCCTCTGAAATATGCCAGTTATATACAAACACTGGAGCAGTCTCCGTGTATCTGAAATAAAGTCATTCCTTAAATGGTGAAGAATAGCTGAAGCCTCTCTACTGTGGGTGATATCAGACGTATTCTCTCTGGAGCGTTTGGTTGTGTTCAGAATGTGGCTGATGGACGTGACCCTCACTCTGCTGTAATTATCCAAAAGTGAAAAAAACACCTGTGTGGGTGTGCAGGGCCAAAATAACCCTAAGGGACGGGGGTGCTCATTTTACGCTCTTTTCATTTTTTGATTATTTTGGCTGTTTTCATACATGCAGCATGCAACATCAGTGTGGTACTTGGCCGCCGCCCCGGTGTCCCAGCTCTCGTCTCCGCGTGCTGCGACACAAACACGCTCTGTAACCAGCAATCTTTTGTTTATGACAGTTAAGACTACACAGATAGACATATCGTAACATCGTAAACAAATGCACATGGCCAGGAGGAGGGTCAGCAAAACAGAGGAAAAGCGACCAGATTTGCATAGTTCCTCTTTGACACCAAGAGGTTTTGTTCATCTGAAAAAAAACTGGCATTCAAAGGGTTAAAAAAAAATTTTTTAAGTGAACGTTTGATGTGTATGATTAGGACTGATGTTGGTTAGATTAAGCCTAAAAATGTTGGAAATAATAAATGTTTAATATTTTTTTGATAGCTCCCCTATTGAAACACTTTTTTGTACTTAGCGGTATGAGTGTTAGTATTTGACACTGCACAGAAATTAATAATGCACAAAAATCAGTGTTGCTACTAGTCATTGATATACCCCAAGATGAAATAATCCCAAACACGCGGTTGTGATCACACCTTTTAAGTGCAGAAGTCACAGAGCGCCTTCCAATTTAAAAAGCAGCAACAGCAAGAAGGTAGAGGAGTCATTAGAGGAGCAAATAGAGCAGTGGGACAGGGCTGATTGCAGGATTTATTCACTAAGTTCTAAGCAGATGTGCTCTGATTACACTTAATAGCAACAACATCCTTCACATTTACATAATAGATGTTGCACAAGTGTTAAAAGTGTTTAAACCAACACTAAGGAACTTTTCAACCTTCATATAATATTTTCATAACTCTTGTGATGGTACATCGACTTACAACAGGTTGAATGACACCTCTGTCATGGCCTGAGGGGGTCTGTATCACCTTCACTGGCACTAAGCAGCTTTGAGGAGCATGGTAGGACACCGGCTCTCACTGAAGTTTCACTTTCACTTTCGTGAGTCACGACGAGGAGGGAGCAGGCAATACGGCACCTTTCCGTCGGATTGTGTATGTGTGTTTACTGAGAAATTATCCGCTGGTAACAGAAACTTAGTTTGGACGTCTTCTGTTAATTTCCATGCGCTAGTGCTCATGGGAAATGGAGTCTTCCTTCAGGCAAAACACTACCGCTTTGGGCCACTGGCGCCGCCAAACTCAACCAAAACTGAAAGTTCTTTAGTACTGCTTTAATACAACAGCCTCTCCTATTGTAAGGTGTAATCAGGTAAAGGTGCATGTCCTCCTTTTATTCGTGGCTCTTTTGGTGGGTGGGAAGCCAGCGAGGCTTCTCAGCCTGTTCCAGGTTGAGTTCCTCCTACTTGTTGGGTGGGGTGCCAGCACAGTTGTGGGTGGATCTTTTGGCATAGTGTGAGTGTGAGCAACACACTCCCAGAAAAGCGAAGCAGTGAAGTGAAAACGACCGCTTGGAGCACTTCTGAGCAGCTGAACATGGACACATCTGGGAAAACTAAAAGTTAAATACAAAAAAAGTAGAAAACATCTGATTCCTCAAATACAGCTGTCACTAACAGTTTTAAAGATGGCTGCATACTTTTAAGATGTGTCTGTGTTTGGACATGAAGCTGTGCAGGTGCATCTCAATAAATGAGAATATCATGGAAAAGTTAATTTATTTCAGTAGTTCAGTTCAAATAGTTAAACTCGTATAGATTACACAGACTGATACAGTATATTTCACATCTTTGTCATTTTTTTATTGTGATGTTTATGGCTTACATTTAATGAAAACCCATAATTCAGTATTTCCAAAAATTAGAATATAGTGAAAAAGTTCTCCATTGTAACCTAATGATGTCACACTCTAACTAGCTAATGAACTGTAAACACCTGCTAAGGTTTCCTGAGTCTTTAAATGGTCTTAGTCTGGTTCAGTAGCTCCACTATCATGGAGAAGACTGCTGCCCTCCATCATATTCTACTTTATTGAGATGCACCTGTGCATCTTAATGCAACATGTCGATGTAACAGAGTCATGATTAATCATCATTGATGTCATTTGCTGCCATAACACTGTGTTATTGTTAGTAATTCAACACGTGTAGATGAGAACCCAGGAGCTCCTATACCAATTACTTCCTGGTTACTTAGGGAACATCACTGACATGTTCTCGTGTGTAAAACATCCTGTGAAGACCAAATGAATGGGTGGACAGGGCCTCGTCCATTGTTCCTCTCTGCATCCCATCATGTTCATCAGGGTTTTATTGCCCGTTAACGGTCCTGTCTATGACTAGTTTATGGCTCTTCTTCCATCACCACTCCCCCAGCACCTCCAGCAGCACTTTATAATCCACTAATCACCCTTCAGCGACCAGGGGGCGAAGATGAGTGGGGGAGCCAATAATGAGGGGTGCAAATGATTGTTAGCATTATGAAGAGGCACCACTGGAACAATAAGACTTTATTATTTTTTTTAAAAAGATCTTGTTCGTTTGTTAGATTTTTAAAATCATTTTAAAAAAATCATAGAGCCAAATCCCCTTAAACATCCTAATCCTGTGTACTGTAGAAATATGAGCTACTGTTGCACTGGGTGATATTTCATTACCAGAAGACACTGTAGTTTGACTTAATCCCACATACGCCATTCGATTAGAGTAAATACTCGCTGTAGCACATGAATCCACAGCTGAAAATAGTCCCCCACAAAATGCAGTTTCCTACTGTTAGAGATACACTTTCTAAAAGGGCAGACCCCACTCGTTTTAGGAACTCGACTGAGCTGTTAGAACCCTAAACAATATATCTGTGAACTGTTTTAATCATTTATGTAGTATTATGAGACAAACTAGTACATTGGTTCATTTTAGCCTTTTAATGGAGTTTGTTATTAAGAGAAATACAGAATAATGTCAGTCTCAACTGTTCTACATCCATTACAACAGTTGTAATGTTTTAGGATTAGCACAGTGTGCTTTAAAGGGACATTGTGTAACTTCTCCTGTTATCTATTCATGAAAATCGATTATCTAATATTTTGTTCAAAAGTCTGTTTTTCATTAATCAGTAATCCCCCCCATCAACAAAGTGAAGTGTTCCTTTCAGCTCTGAATGAGCCGTTCATATCATTCATATCTACATGGAGCGGGTAAGCTCGGTGCTGCTGCCATGTGGTGTCTCCATGTTTTTACGTTCAGTGGCAGCGTGACGGTAGGAAACCACGGAAACTCAGCGGAGACACCGGAGCTGTCGGCTCAGGTGGAGGTGGCGTCTGTGAAAAGTCACCGCGGTAACGCAGTGAGGAGGAATGGAGTGTTACACTGATGCTGCATTCACCTGCAGTCGGGCAGACGGCCGTCGCTAACAAACCAGATGTCACTTTAGTCACAGAAGTCGAGAGAAAGCCGGTAAAACTTGGGTCAGGTAAACAATACCACATCGCCATGACAACATATTGTCACGTGTATTGTTTTGTCTCGTGCTGACGGACCACTTGTTTACATAGAGGCTTGTTTATGCCGTTACGTGCAGCGGCTGTCGTCCGTCTGCCGTCTGCCCAATTTCACGTGAATGCAGCATGAAAAATACTGTTGAGTTACTTGCGATATACAACTGCAATGCTAGATGGGAGGAATTCCCACGCAATGTACCTTTAAAGTTGAGAGTAAATACTTAGTTCATGCCTTCATACACCACACTCAAGCAGCAATAAGTCCAATAATTGATTAGTAACTGATTAGAGACTTGTTTGAAAATGAAATGCTCTTTGTGGTCACTCTCCTATCATCAAGGCATTCAGTGGTTTGTAAATACATGAGTGAAGTGAATCTCTTTGGGTTCATGACTCTGGCCTTGAACAAGATTGAGATGTGAAAAATCATACAATTTATTTTTCACTAAAAGGTAAACATCAATGAGATACGGTCTGCAGATGAATGGATAAATGACATGATAAAGTGGAAACAGTCATTAGCTGCAGCCCCAAACAACACACTCCCCTCCCGCCCGCTCTCTGCCGTGTTAACATTAACCCCTTCTGTGGCGGGATTAACAGATTTAACCCGGCCCTGGGAGCGCTCAACAACAGCCGTAATCTGATGCATTTATGATATTACATTTTCAGCCCTGAATCAGGTCAACTCTTCTAATCCCTCTCTCTCCCGTTCACTTCTCGCCTCGTGCCACGCAACCAAAGCTGTGACCAATGGAATCTCACTTCCTGTCAGAATCAAATGGAAACACTATTGATAATGATATGTAGCCTACAGTATGAACTGGCTGCAGATCAGGCCTGTAGATTGTGATGAAAGATTTGATGTCAGTGGTTGTACTTAATCTGTGCGTACATCACCTCTGAGTGATATTTGATAATGGTGGATACAATGTGGAGGACAAAGCTGATTCCTGCTGTATTTGTTTGCTGCTTCAGATTGTTGACATAAAGCTGTAGCACTTAGTTGGTTGATTGATTAGGGGGGGACACTGCAGGTGAATAGGGTAAAAATTTTAACTAATAGATATCACAATGAAACTTCCCAAGCTTATCACTTACATTTAGACAAATATTTTTTCTTACAAGTTTTTTCAAATTTTATGTTTAAATATGTAAATGAAGCAATATCTACTTAAACATGCGCTAATTTGCATACATTTCCAGAACCAAAATCTGAACAATGGATAAATCCACTTTCAAAATGTTTTTGTTTTATTTTGTTGACATATTAGAGTCAGAACCTTTCACAGAGGGGATTTAGATATCTCTTTTTATCACTTTGTAAATGAGAAAATGCTGTCACCAGCCCTAAAATTCAAAATTTGCTACATTTTTAGGAATAAAATGTTGTATAAATCAGGCTTTGAATGATAGCCTATATCAACAATTGCCTCTGTAAAACCTTCAGAATGAAACTGGAAGGTTTGGTGTCTGTAAGTGCTGCTGTAAGTGGAGATTTCGGGCTCAGAGTCTGACGAAAAACTCTTTCTGAGAAAACAGCCTTTAAAGACTTGTACTGTAAAATTCCATAGATTGTTAATGTAAATCATACTTTTATGATTGGTTGCGGATATGGAGGAAATGACCAGTTTTGGAGCTTATGTCATTGTTCAGGAGAGAGAGAGCTTTACGATGATACCTGACATGACATGGGTCAGATAACAGGCACAGCATGTTAACTTTTGGCGAATTTAGGAGAAATCTACCAACGAAAGAGACAAAATTAAGTAAAGTAAACACCTTAATGTGGATTTTCCACCATTTCTTTCCACTTTTCTAAAAGAATACATGTTCAGGAAGAAAAATAGCCCAAAATCTCAAAATTGATCAGTGCATGTAAAAGCAGTGTTTTTTTCTTTACTTTTCTGGGGAAAAGTGCCAAACATCAGGTGGTTCAACCTTCACATGTCTGTCTTCAAGGTCCCATATTTTTATTTTTTGTGCAGTACTCTGTAGACTTAGACTTGAATACAGTATTACACTATAAATATGGAACCTAGAGCTGATTTATAATAAAATGAGACATTTAAAACTGCCTTTGTAGTGTACAGGACCTTTAAACTGTTGTATGTTGAAAGTCATTGGGTCTCATTTTATTTTGTGGAAACATTGCTTGCTCTAAGCTGATATCACATACTGAATGACAGTGTTTGACAGAATGAACAGTGACAGATGGTTTGACTGTGACATAACCTGCATCATGTGTACAGAAATGATACACACTGGTCTTTAAGTGCTTAACTTTGTGTTTTATTTTGACAGGGCTTTTCCCTGATGTGGGCGGTGGCTATTTTCTGCCCAGGCTCCGGGGGAGGTTGGGTCTGTTTCTGGCTTTAACGGGCTTCCGCCTCAAGGGACGTGATGTGCACAGAGCTGGAGTTGCCACTCACTTTGTGGAGTCAAAGAAGGTAGAGAACATTTTTTTGTGTGTGTTTTCCAACCCCTGAGAATCCAAACCACACAGATTATTCCAGTACATTGCTTTCAGTTCCTAAATTGCCTCCATCTAGCGGTGCGGTTGCATATCGGAACGTATTCTTGATGTTGCATTCACATGAAATCAGGCAGACGTCAGACAGACAACAGACGCTGCATGTAACAGGATAAACAAGCGTCTATTTAAAGCAGAAGTAAGCGGAATGTTTGTGTTAATATAAGTCCTAAATAGTTCTATCTTCCGACAGCAATCACTTATATAGAGTGTTTGGTCTGAAACACGGGTCTGTCAGTCACTCTGCTCTGCTGTAAGCCGAGGAGAAAACTTTCCTTGTATCCTACAACCTTTATCCAATGAGGAGAGAGAACGGCATAAAGGGGCGGCCCTCTCTGTGTGTGCAGCCAAGGGATGCGCGTGAATGTGGTGACGTAGGGACGAGGGCGGGGACTGCTAACTCCATCTGCTGACAGGAAGTTAGCCAAAACCACCGGATCGCTTACTTCTGCTTTAACAAGTGGTCCGCCAGCACGAGGCAAAACAATACAGGCGTGACAATATGTTGTCATGGTGATGTCGTATTGTTTACCTGACCCACGTTTTACCGTCTTTCTCTGGTGGAGTAAAATGACATCCGGTTGGTTTGCCGACGGCCGTCTGCCTGACTGCACCTGAATGCAACACCAGTGCCTCCGTCCTTCCTCACACTACACAGTGGTGACAGTTTTAACAGGCCGAGCCCACAGCTCCGCTGAGTTTCTATGGTTACCTACGGTCACGCTGCCACTCAACGTAAAAAATGGCGATGCAACATGGCCGCCTCGGTTCGGTGCGTCGCCCACTTATGTATTTGTAACGACTTGTAACAACTCATTCTAAGGTACCAGAAAGCTTTCATTTGTATGCGGATCTGATTCGACTTCAGTGAAATACGTATTTATGAAAGCAATATTTGATTTTTGCTAATAAAAAGCCAAATAAGTTGGGGCTTTAAAGTGATAGTTCACCCAAAATTCAAATTTCACTCATTATCTACTCACCCTCATGTCAACTAAGAGCTGTGAGAATTTTCACAGTCCTAAGTCCCTTCTCTGAGTTACGGGGGGGTCTGCGCAGCAGTATTTATCCATATAATGGTTGTCAATGGATACCAACTTTCTTCATCCAAAAGGGGTGTTGAGTTTAAAGCTCCACTGGAAAGCTGGATGCTGAGTCACCGGGTGGCAACCTTTGCTGGCTGCTCCAGAGGCAGGTTGTGTTTGTCTTGCTGTTGCCGTGACGTCAGAACAGCGGGTGACAGAGTTTGCTTAAGTGTGTGACCTTGACGTTCAGGGACAGACGAGCACCGGGGAGGATCTATTTATAGTTTATTTGGACAGTTTTCCCCAAAAAAGAAGTTGGAGTCCAAACAACAAGTCAGATTAATGGAGACACTCTACACTCCACTTATTTTAAGGATAACAATCTTCAGCTGCCTGTCCGTCTGTTTGTTGAAGATACAATTACATGTGATGAATGTGTAAGCTGTGTTCGCAGGACACCAGCACCTTCACATGTTCCTTTTTCAATACAACTCTAAAAAAAAAATAATAATAATAAAAACAATTACAGAGAAATGTAAAAAAAAAAAAAAAAAAAAAAAAGATCCTGCATCCACCCAGTATAACAAAGCTGCTCTATTCCAGTGCCTAGTTGAATAAATACACAAACTATACAAGTACTTATTGTGGCTGCTGTTCGTGTCATGACTTGAATCCTGCTCCAACAGGTCCCAGACCTGGAGAAGGAGCTGGTGGACTTGAAGTCTCCCTCTGCTGAAGACGTCACCAGAGTGCTGGACGCCTACCAGAGCCAGGTCAGAGTCTGAGAATCTAAACATTTAAACCTTATACCTGACTCTGAGCTAAAAATATCCAGAACCGATGAAACGGACAGTGAGGTTCCCTCAGTCATCTGTTTCAATCTGCTCTGTTCTCTCTCCACAGAGCAGTCTGGACTCTGAGAAGCCCTTTGTCTTGGACAAGCACATGTCTGATATTGACAGGTAGGTGTGAACCTCTGAGTGGTGGAGACCCAGAAAACAGCCAGTTAGTTACGTCATGAAAGAGGCTGATTTTCTGTTTTGTTCTTCTCAACAAATACCACAGAAAGACCAAAACCTAGAATGTGTCATGCTGCATGTCTGCAGCAGTCATTCATTCATTCATTCATTCATTCATTCATTCATTCATTCATTCATTCATTCATTCATTCATTCCTTCATTCCTATCAAGGATGTTCAGAAACAGCAGAGTCATGTCTTAACAGCAGGACACTGTTTTACTACTCATGTTTAAGGACTGGGTCTATTTTTAGCTGCAGATGTGGTTCTTGGTGCTTCCACTGGAGGAAATTGGAGATCTTGATATGTCCTGCCATATGCAGTGTCTTTCATGATATCTGATGTTTTTCTTTTTTTCTGTTTTCCAGTTTGTTTATTTATTAGTTTAGTTAGTTGTTGTTGTTGTTTTTTTTTACCTTTAATCGATGGTGTAGTAGAAAGAGACAGGAAATGGGAGGCAGAGAGAGGGCGAATGACATGCAGCAAAGGGTCAGGATTGGATTCGGGGCGGCTGCAGCGAGGACTGTAGCCTCTGCACATGGGGAGCCGGCCACCAACTGAGCTAAACGTCGCCCCAGTTTTCCAGTTTTGCACATACATACGTTTATACTGCTGTTCAGTGATAGCAGTAATTATACCTAAAACAGAACATAAAATAATACCATTATGTGATTTATAAAATTGTCCCATGATATGATTGTTGATCACAATAATTTGAGCTGGACTGTAGAGAGATAGAACATTTTGGATATTGTCCAAGTCTAATCAATAGAGCTCTGTGACACAGAGGAAGAGGTTATATCAGGCTTTTAATTCACACACAGTATCCGTTAGTGGGAAGAAGTGATGGTTTTGGTCTTTCATGTTAATAGACTTTGAAGTTGGATTCAACAGCATCAGAGTCGACTTTGAAAGTTAGAAAAGTTCATCTTTTTACCATCCTACTGTACCCCTTCTTTTCAGTTAAGTTGATGTGAAATGAAGCTATTAATAAAACCTGTTGAAAGTCTGATCCCATGTAGTCTAGTAGGAAGGAGGGGTCCCAATGTCCCCGAGACAAACATTTTTGAAACATGGTTTTTTAGGACCCTTAAGGTGTCTACTTAAGATTTTTGCTTGTTGCCCGGGACAACTAATGTCCCATGGGTGTTTTTTGGCGGCCATTTTGAATTTATGTCCGCACGAATGGCGAAAACGCCAATTTTCATAACTCCTAAACCAGACATCATACAAAGACAAATGAACACACTTTTTCTGATAATTTTAACACCAGAAATCAAATGAAAAGGTCACAGAGATGATAAAACCACTCTTTATCAGAGAAAAATGAACTCCAAGTAGTATTTTTGTATAAATTACTCAAAAAAAGTTCGGAAATGTTTTTTCAGTCCATAATTTCTCCCTTTTAATAACTCCGGTTGGTGTTGTCTTTTAGACCGATAGAAAGCCGGATTAGTCACGTTTCCAACGAGGTACAACTTGTAAGGGTTGTGCATTCATGGAATGGGCGACAAAACTATACGTGTTGGAGCGACCAATAGAATTCTTAGAATTTCTCCTAAACCAGACATGATACAAAGACGAATGAACACACTTTTTCTGATAATATTGACACCAGGAATCAAATGGAAAGGTCACCAAGATGGTAAAACCACTCTTTATCAGAGAAAAATAAACTCTAAGTAATATTATAGCAAATAATAGCTACTACCTAATTGACAGCTAAAACAGGTTCAGGGTTCCTATACGCAAGTATGGAAAGTATGAAAATATATGGAATTTGATTCCCAGGCCTGGAAAAGTATGGAAAATTGAAACTATTATATTTATCTTAAAGCAGAAGTAAGTGATATATTTGTGTTAATATAAGTCTTAAATAGTTGTATCTTCCGACAGCAATCACTTATATAGAGTGTTTGGACTGAAACACGGGTCTGTCAGTCCCTCTGCTCTGCTCTGAGCCGAAGAGAAAACATTTATCGTATCCTACAGTTTTTATCCAATGAGGAGAGAGAACGGCATGCAGGGCTGTGTGTGCAGCCAAGGAACGCCGTGAATGTGGCGACGTAGGGACGAGGACTGTTATGGTGCGTTCAAGGAAACTCGTATTTTTCCGACCGTGAAGTCGTACCAGTTCGATCTGGTACGAGTTCACCGGTCGGAAGTTACGAGTGGCCGTTATAGTGACTTTCACCGGTAAAACAGGTCGGAAAAACACGAGTGGGTTGCCTGGAACGCTACAAAGTCGTGACTTGAAGCTGTAATTTACGATTTCAAAAGCCTGCCTGGAACGCAGCATTAGCGAAAACGACCGGACCACTTACTTCTGCTTTAATACATATCTTGGTCTTATCTAAAGTTGGGTTAATCTGTCAAAAAATACGTCATGAAGAGGAAAAAAAAACATATATAAGTCGCACTGGTCTATAAGTCGCATTTATTTTTTTTAACATTTAATTAACAGTCGGGTCTCATAACTGCCAGGGCTTTGTGTACACAAACAAATAAAGGCCAGCACCAAATAGCCTACTACAGGCCAGGTCAAAAAAAGAAAGAAAAAAACTCTGTCAACTGGAACAAACTGGTGAGGATATGATCAGAAACTCTTTGTGGACTGTCTGTGAAGATTGACGGGAGTGAAGCCGACCTCTCCTCTGCTTCAGAGAGGGACAGCCTTGCACTGTCGGACCTGGCTCTCTGCTCCGTGTAGGAGCCCGGTCGGGACCGGAGCAGAGACCAAAGACGGACCGCAGAACACGCTGTGAAAATACTCTGAATTGACTTGAATGGGAGTGAAGCGCTACAGTGCAACGGAGACAGAGACCCAGGTCCGACAGCGCAGCGAGGAGAACAGCACATGAGGAAGATGAAGATGAGCTACTGAATGAGGAAGAATTTAGAAATAAAAGCCTCCCTGCCCTCTTGTGGTCATAGATGACATAGTGTATATTTTTGATGTATAGGCCTAAGTCGTTTTAGGTCGCATGGCCAGCCAAACTACTAAAAAAAGCGCAACTTACAGTCTGGAAAATATGGTAGCTAGCTACTATCTCCTGGAAATTACTTGGTGACATCCATTTTGGCAGGGAGGGAGGCAGGTGAGCAAAGTCCACTCTTGACTTGCAGTAATTGTTCTCCTCATTGCCCAGAAAGAGTTTGAAGTTGGCTTCATCTGGTCTAGTATCTGCAGGCAGATTTCTCCAAATGCGTGAGGTAGAGTTGTGAGAGCATGAAAGAGGGCATTCCCATCTTGGATGAAGATGACATCCTTGAGGTTAGGGTACTACTTCATCAGTGTTTTCATCTAAGAGGAAGGCAACATGCTGGCTTTGTTGGTCTTGGCAAAGAACCCTTTTCTAATGACTCCTACCAACAAGACTCCATCAAGGGACAGGAAAGGCTGGTGTATGGCTTCTCTGAGAAGTTTATAGTGCAGGGTACAGCTACAAAGAAGCCCCAGGACTTCAAACTCTTTCTGGGCAATGTGGAGAACAAGAAGCAGCTCTGCCAGTTGATGCTCAAGGTCTGGGGGAGTAAGGGGGCAGCATCTTGGCTGATGAAGTGCGAAACAGCTACTCTCATCATGGAGGGAAGAGCTCATCAGCTAATATCATCAGGAGGAAGTAAGTTCATTGGTCCATACCTAGAAAAGGTCACCTTTTTCTGCCAAGCTATCGTATCATGTATTTTGTGCTATTTCAGGTTGTGGTCACTGAGATCCATGCTCCCCGCTCTAACCAGGAGGAGCCTGCCAGCCGGGTGGTCCTCTACCCACGTCATGCTATCAAGCTGGGTGTATTGGCCGCTTGATTTCATTTTATTTTCTGAGGTGCTTATGAAAGGGGATAAAGGGGACGGTGGGCACAGCCAGAGAGTGAAGCGCAGGTGATATAGATTGAGTACTGATTTTTGTCTTTGTTCAGAATCAGCAGGAGCGTCACGCCACATCTTTTGATCGTGAGTTAACATTTTTGAGATTTAAGTCTGCAATAGAGGGGACCCCAGACACTGACATCTTTGTCATCCTCCTTCACCACGCTCACACCATCAGCTTCACTGTCTTCGTTGACATTGGTACGGACAAGCACCATCAGCTGATCAACGTGACAGAACAATTTACAAGTCACATAGTAAACTATCACAACTATCACAATTAGTCTGGAGCTTTTCAATTAAAGCAGAAGTAAGTGGAATGTTTGTGTTAGTATAAGTCTTAAATAGTTGTATCTTCCGACAGCAATCACTTACATAGAGTGTTTGGTCTGAAACACGGGTCTGTCAGTCACTCTGCTCTGCTCTGAGCCGAAGAGAAAACATTTATCGTATCCTACAGTTTTTATCCAATGAGGAGAGAGAACGGCATGAAGGGCTGTGTGTGCAGCCAAGGGATGCGCGTGAATGTGGTGACGTAGGGACGAGGACCAATAGATCCATGACGAGGGCGGGAGCTGCTAACTCCATCGGCTGACAAGAAGTTAGCTAAAACGACCAGATCACTTACTTCTGCTTTAAGGTAAAAATGTAGCATAGCCATGGGAGAAATCCTGTTTAGCTCCTCTTTAAGGGCAGAGGCAAGGTGGCCCCACTCAAAAAGCTCCAAAAGAACCCCAAATTCCAAAGGGCCTTCAGGTTGGTGGATTATTATTTTATATTTTTGAATTTGGTATGGTATTTGGTACACTTAAAAGGGAAAACCTATTATCCCAACAATCTTTTTACAGTCAGCTGGGCGATAAGTCGAAGGTCAAACCAGAGGTGCAGGAGCAGCTGGAGGGCTTCACATGTCTGATGTACTGTATGGCCAATCACATCTAACATCTGTGAACCTGGCCAGGACGAAGATCCGAAAGAAAATAATGGGCAAATTGGACAGATTGATGATGAGATGGACAAAGATAATGGCCATACTTTCCATACTTTTTACAGAACCTAATTTCCAGACGTCTCTCTGTAAAAAATTCAAATAATTTGTGACATTTGAGTAATTAGATGTGTATGATGTAAATAAGTTATGCAATTAATCGATTGTTTTCATTATTCTGAATTTGTATACAATTATGTCACCAAATAATTTCCAGGAGATTGTAGAAAGGTACAGTAGCGCCGCATACTAAATAATTAACCCAAATAACTAAGACCAAACCCAGATAAGCATTAAGAGATAAATATATTTCCATATAATAGTTTCCATTTTCCATACTTTTCCAGACCTGGGAATGTACATAATCAAATTCCATATATTTTCATACTTTCCATACTTGCGTATAGGAACCCTGAACCTGTTTTAGCTGTCAATTAGGTAGTAGCTATTATTTGCTATAATATTACTTAGAGTTTATTTTTCTCTGATAAAGAGTGGTTTTACCATCTTGGTGACCTTTCCATTTGATTCCTGGTGTCAATATTATCAGAAAAAGTGTGTTCATTCGTCTTTGTATCATGTCTGGTTTAGGAGAAATTCTAAGAATTCTATTGGTCGCTCCAACACGTATAGTTTTGTCGCCCATTCCATGAATGCACAACCCTTACAAGTTGTACCTCGTTGGAAAGGTGAGTAATCAGGCTTTCCATCGGTCTAAAAGACAGCACCGACCGGAGTTATCAAAAGGGAGAAATTATGGACTGAAAAAACCTTTCCCAACCCATTTCCGAACTTTTTTTGAGTAATATATGCTAAAATAATACACAAGAGTTAATTTTTCTCTGATAAAGAGTGGTTCTACCGTCTCAGTGACCTTTTCATTTGATTTCTGGTGTCAAAATAATCAGAAATAGTGTGTTCATTCGTCTTTGTGTGATGTCTGGTTTAAAAATGGCGTTTTATTGGTGTGAAATTCTCAGAATTCTAAATTGGTCGCTCCCACACGTTTAGCTTTGTTGCGCATTCCATGAATGCACAATCCTTACAAGTTGTACCTCGTTGGAAACGTGACTAATCCGGCTTTCTATCGGTCTAAAAGACAACACCAACCGGAGTTATTAAAAGGGAGAAATTATGGACTGAAAAAACATTTCCGAACTTTTTTTGAGTAATTTATACAAAAATACTACTTGGAGTTCATTTTTCTCTGATAAAGAGTGGTTTTATCATCTCTGTGACCTTTTCATTTGATTTCTGGTGTTAAAATTATCAGAAAAAGTGTGTTCATTTGTCTTTGTATGATGTCTGGTTTAGGAGTTATGAAAATTGGCGTTTTCGCCATTCGTGCGGACATAAATTCAAAATGGCCGCCAAAAAACACCCATGGGACATTAGTTGTCCCGGGCAACAAGCAAAAATCTTAAGTAGACACCTTAAGGGTCCTAAAAAACCATGTTTCAAAAATGTTTGTCTCGGGGACATTGGGACCCCTCCTTCCTACTAGACTAATGTCTGTTTCCCTCCATCCAGGCTGTTCAGCTCCAGCAGTGTGGAGGGAATAATGCAGAACCTGAAGGCAGATGGCTCTGAGTTTGCTAAGAAACAGGCTGAGGTGTGTTCTCCACCTGCAAACCTCACATCACCTCATTCTCTGAGCACAACACATGTAGAACAGGGGTCTTCAATGTGTTTCAGGCCAGGGACCCCCAAACTAACTGAGAGATGGGTCAGGGACCCCCTTCTATATTGTATAAAACTGTGTTTCATATTAAACTGGGCTTAGTGCCATGTATAAACATAGTTTGTTATTCTGCATTCACTACTAAGTTATTCAAATAATACACATGTTCATATATCAAACATGTACAGGTGCAGTGAGTAGGGCGGCCATGCAACTGCCATTATAAACACACCTTGTTAAAGGGATAGTTCAACATTTTGGCAAATTGGCCCATCAGTGCAAGCTATTTTTAGAACGGTGGAGCAGAGCCGCGAGCTGCTCAGAGCTACGCTACAGAGGCTCAATTTGCCAAAATGTTGAACTATCCCTTTAACTGATGCCCAATGCCAATATCAACAATACCTGTCAATTGCATGGTAATCATGCAGACAAGCTATTCAAATTGAAGTTTTTATTCGTGACATAAATGTGGAAACAAAATTTTTTTTTTTTTTAAATTGTCTTATCAACCAAAAATTCCACGACCCCCCTGCAGCATCTCTGTGGACCCCCTAGGGGTCCTGGACCCCCTGTTGAAGACCTCTGATGTATAGAGATGTGGTATCATGTAATGTTTCCATCCTCAGCCCCCTTCAACATGTGGACTCTGTGTGTAGTTGAACACAGTGTTTTTAAAGTTGTGCCACAGAGCGGCTGAAGCCACGTGCAGCTACGGTCCCAGCATCAGACGGCTCAGTCTGACAGCGCTGGTCTGGAGCCAGGCCAGGATCTGGCTCTGTCTGTGTATGTTTGTAATTAGTAGTTACCTCAGCCTAAGCACTTAATGGGGTTAGTATTAGTCTCTGCCTTGTTGGCCGGACCAAAATCCTTCCTCAGAGATCTCAGGCTTCATTCCATCAAATGACTCTTTTCTAAGACGGGACTCCTCTCAGTCTGTTTTTCACCTCATTCACATCACTGAGATCAAACCAGCTCCAGCTCGCTGCTTATTCTTCCTCCACTGATCAGTTACTCCAGGATTTAAGGAACTCTACAGCCGGTTGTTACTATGGCCCTCCTTTGACTGATAAGTGTGGATTATTTTATTTATAAGACCTAAAATATAGTATTTAAAAGCTCAACAATTATTCTGTCTCCACCACCCTCTCACACCATGAATCCGCTCAGCCATCAAATATTTATGATGAACCCACTTCCTCCGTTACTACGACACCACAGACTCATCGTCCTCCCTCTAAATTAAAAATGCACTTTGTCCTTATTTACACGTTGCTTCACTTCTTTCTCCTCAATGTTTAGCTGCTAAACGATCTAAAGCAAACAAAGTCGTCCATCACAGTCTTCCTCTAAAATGTGTCTCCTCCTCCTCCTCCTCCTCCTCCAGACGTTGTCCAAAATGTCTCCCACGTCCCTGAAGATCACCTTTAGGCAGCTGCAGGCGGGGGCCACGCTGAGCCTGCAGGACGTGCTGGTGATGGAGTATCGACTGAGCCAGGCCTGCATGGTAAAACAAAACAAAACAAAACAGCAACAACTCACTCTTAACAGGAGTGTCAACCAATAGACAAGCAATCAATATCACAGGCTTCATTTTCATAGCAGTCATAATGAGACATCACCGATCAGTGTCAACTCTGATGGGAATGTTTGTGTTGTGTTGCAGAGAGGCTGTGACTTCTTCGAGGGTGTAAGAGCTGGTAAGTGACTGCAGTGGAGTGTTACTGTAACTGTCACATGTAGACTTAAAGGGGACATATTATGGAAATATCACTTTTTGAAGGCTCTTTAACATATATTTGAGTGTTTGTCTTGTCTTCCAGCCCCCGAAATGTGAGAATTGACCAAAATAATCTGTAATGTTCAGACTCCCTAAATTGAAATCCATGTGGTTTTACAAGCTGTTCCCTCAATTGTCTTTCAGTGATGTAACTAGTTTTCGATTTTGCATAATCCCACCCCTACCTGGTACCAGTAGAAGGGGCGGGGCAAGCAGTGGTTCATTTGCATTTAAAGGGACAGGCACTGAAACCAGCCGTTATGAACAGGGCTGTTTTGAGAGGATGAAAAGAGCTGTGATGTTTGATCCTTGGGGTATTTTGACCACAGCATTAATTTGATGAAAAGAGCCATAATATGTCTCCTTTAAGATCAATACATGTTTGGTTACCAGTGTAAAGACAGTGGCATGGGCACACCTGGTCAAAATGTCTCTTCATGTGAACAGTTAATCAAGTGAAATCATCTCCACAAGGCATAAAGTTACAGGAGACACATTCCCTCTACAAACAAACATATACATATGTTTTATCTTTTACATTTTCAAAATGACAGGAAAAGGAAAAGGGCTCACAGCAACGGTTTGTCCACCTTGCACCTTTGGAAACTATCACAGTGTGTAAAAAGTAAATATCTTGTCTGATTCCTTGGTCAAAGTTATCTGAGAGCTCAAGTCTCCTGGGTTTCCCATTCTGTTTCTGCATTCTGCTGCTTTGTTTCCTTTTTCACTCTAAAACTGTAGAAAACTAAAATAATACACTGATGTTGTTTAAAATATCAGTGTCAGTGAAAATATGTTTCATGTTTAACTTTTTGCCTTTTGGAGATCATTTCATCTTCCACTTGCTTCACTGTTCACATGAACAGAAATGTTGACCTGGGGTGCCCAAACGTTTGCATGATGCCACTGTATATTATTGGCCAATGAGCAACTTATGAAATATGATGTCTTGCTGCTCAGAGGTTTACAGAGAGGTCTAATTAGATTTGCCTCATCAAAGTGTATAATGTGAAAATCAATAAAAATATTTGAATAATAATAGATTTGCCTCATCAAAATGCTGTACACAGAAACACTGATAACAATACTAACTTCAAGTGAGTACAGTGACTTTTGCCACTGCAAATACAAAATGCAACAAATACTTTGGCCAAACCTTTGCATGCCGCTGTATACAGATCAGTCATTGCTGTCATACATGTAGCTGAAGCACAGTCACATCTCTCAGTCCTCTGACCTCCTGTGTGTCTCCAGTTCTGGTTGACAGGGACCAGAATCCCTCATGGAAGCCGTCAACGCTGGAGGAGGTGTCCGAGCAGAGCGTGGACCAGTGCTTCTCCTCACTGGGAGACAAGGACCTGACTCTGTGATGCCCCCGACAGCCGGCAGCTTGTTTCCCACCTTCAAACACACCACTAAGCCTTCTGTAAACGGACGCTTCCTGTCCCCACATCCCTGTATGGTCGTATGAGAGAGAGGACTGTACTGTGGAGGCTGGGAGGGCGTCTGTTATTTTCTAACAAGTACATACATAGGTTATAAACTTTAATAGGTTGTTTAGGTGTTAATTAATACTTGTAGAACTTTTTTTCTGGCAACAGGAAATTTTAGACTTCTTCCTCAGGCTGTTATTGTGCAGCTGAGGAAAAAAGCTCTGATTCACCGCCAAACATTGAGAATAGTGTCAGAGGAGGAAGCTAACAGACGCCCTGTGTGTCACACATGAAAAATGCTCAGTGTAAACTTACTCTGTGATGGAGGCGAAAGTCTTTTCTCCGTCAGCTGAGGAGCGGTGGAACTCAAGGAGGCGAACAGCAGAGCAATGATCTCACCTCCGAGTGCATTATTACATCTGTGGGCGTTTTTGTTGTTGTGACATGGCTCAGTATCATCTGTGTTTCTGCAGAGTGGTCGCTGCACAAATACAAAGAACTTGCTGTCTCTATTCTACTAGGTTTCCTGTTTGTTTGTTGGTGGTGGATTCTAACAGTGTTTGTTCAGAATACATGTACTGTATGTTAGTGTCATGGTGTCAGCAATCCAAAGTGTGTGTGATACAGTGTGTTTTCATGTAGCATCAACCTTCTGATTTTTGGTAGGAATCAAATCACCTCCCAGACATTAGTTTTCATTAAGTGCATTATTTACGAGACAGCCAGGAGAGAGTCAGGTAAGGCAGTGGAGCACATGGCAATAAACACAGTTGGTACTGTAAATTGTTGTGTGTTACTGGTGGGGGAGGGAAACTACTCGTACATCTTGTGTTTACAAGAACTACAGTTATTGTAGGCAGTATTTTTTTTATGACCTCCTAAAGTGTTCTTGTAAAACAAATACAACCCGGCTTTAGAAAGTCTCGCGGTTATCCGCGCGAAAGCACCGACCTGCTGCTCACATAGGAAGTCCAGAGGGTAAACAGAACATGTAGTGTTGCAAACCCATCAGGAAGTCCTGCATATTTTATCACAGCAGTAAAATAACCAGAGAACTTAAAGGGATAGTCCAACATTTTGGCAAATTGGCCCATTGCCATAATCTCTATAGTTTTAGGAGTAGGTTCGTTACCTTTAATTGTCGTTGCAAGCTATTTTTAGAACGGCGGAGCAGAGCTGCAAGTTGCTCAGAGCTACGCTACGGAGGCTAATGGGATTTTTAGTTGCCCCCATCAAACTCATCAAATACACAATCCAACAACTCCAAAACGCTCTGGTGGACAAGTTGTGACCTGCACATTCACCACGCTATGAGATAATAACACAACGTTACGAGACAGAGTTGTTTTCAAGGCAAATGCAGAGACTGCTTGCCGAAAAACTGCCCCAATGGGAACGTGCATCAGCAGTTTTGCATGAATTAAAGCAGATATCAGTGGAATGTTTTTGTTAATATAAGTCCTAAATAGTCCTATTTTCCGTCAGCAATCACTTACATGAAGTATTTCAGCCTAAACACGAGTCTCTCCGTCACTCTGCTCTGCTGTAACCCGAGGAGAAAATTTTCCTTGTGGGATACAAGTGTTATCCAATGAGGAGAGAGAACGGCATGAAGGGCTGTGTGTGCAGCCAAGGGATGCGCGTGAATGTGGTGACGTAGCACGAGGACCAATTGATGCCTGACAAGGGCGGGGGCTGCTAACTCATGGTGCGTTCAAAGAAACTCGTACTTTGTGTTTTTCCTTCCTGTGAAGTCATACCAGTTCGATCTGGTACGAGTTCACGGGTCAGAAGTTACGAGTGGCCGTTATAGGGAACTTTCACAGACAACAGGATGGTAAAAACACGAGCTACGGTTACCTGGAACGCTACCAAGTCGTAGTTGTGACTTGAAGCTGTAACTTACGGTTTCAAAAGCCTGCCTTGAACGCAGCATTAGCCGAAACGGCCGTGAAGCTGATATCTGCTTTAACCTTCTAAACTATAGGGATTATGGCAATGGGCCAATTTGCCAAAATGTTCAACTATCCCTTTAACGATCCTGTACTGGACATGGGTCAAATCCTTTCTATAGTGTGGGGCCTGTTTCATATTCACACAGTTGGTTTCATATAGATCAGTGTTAACCTCTTGCAGTCTCGTGTGTCATATTCACCAGCAGCCACTTACAGTCTAAAGCTCCCTCAGTCCTCCAGGCGCTGACTGGAGATCAGACAGAACGACCTCCACGCACTTTAGACAATAAACTGCCATTAACAGTCTGAGTGTTTCCCTGCGTCACAGATGAACCCTCCTGATTTACAGCGGCCGTTGGCTCTTCAAACAAGCACACAGGCCGACGGTTATCTCCAACTCCTTTTGTTTGTCCATGGTGCTGCTGAACTTTTAACCTGATGTACTCGCCCTCGTTCAGGATGCTGCACATCCGCGTCTTGTTTAAAAGGTATTTCAAACAAACGTTGTGACAGGATGTTCAACTGAAATGTTACAAACCACCTGCGTGTACAGTTTCAATTCTCTGTTTAAGAGGTCGACTGATAGTGGATTTTTAAAGGCCGATTTAATGACAATAGTTTGGAGCAGGAAGAAGCCGATAGCTGGTTAATCAGTAGGCCTATGAAAAAACATGAGTGATAAAAACTTTAATGATCAACCGCTTTAGTCCTCAGCAACCTCCTGTTGAAAGGACCGTGATTACACAGGCAGCTCAGCTGTGGAAAGCGCCACTTCTGTGATGAAGGAGGCCGTTTATTTTGTATTTAGTTTAGCCGTGTGTAAATATAAATTATCTCAGGTACACACTAGCACCTTCTGTGTGGAGCTCTGCTGCTATAAGCTGAGGTAGTGTAGTGTGGGACCAGTCATCAGCCACTGTCAGAGCTGATTCTCATATTTTATTCAATTAAAGCAGAAGTAAGCGATCCGGTCGTTTTGGCTAATGCTGCGTTCCAGGCAGGCTTTTGAAACCGTAAATTACAGCTTCACGTCACGACTTACGACTTTGTAGCGTTCCAGGCAACCCACTCGTGTTTTTCCGACCTGTTTTACCTGTGAAAGTCACTATAACGGCCACTCGTAACTTCTGACCCGTGAACTCGTACCAGATCGAACTGGTACGACTTCACAGGTCGGAAAAACACGAGTTACGGGTTGCCTTGAACGCACCATAACGTCTTGTCAGCCGATGGAGTTAGCAGCCCCCGCCCTCGTCATGGATCTATTGGTCCTCGTCCCTGCACACACAGCCCTGCATGCCGTTCTCTCTCCTCATTGGATAAAACTTGTAGGATACGAGAAAAGTTTTCTCTTCGGCTCAGAGCAGAGCAGAGGGACTGAGAGACCTGTGTTTCGGTCCAAACACTCTATGTAAGTGATTGCTGTCGGAAGATATAACTATTTAACACAAAAATACTGCTTACTTCTGCTTTAATTGGCCAAACTGATGAATCTGTCTCCCTCTACTCTCAGTCCTCTCATGCTGTGTACTTGAGAGTAATAATGAAATGTTTCAGTAACAATGGAAGGCATGAATTTGATTTATTGGCATCGTCATTTTTTACACTTAGGTTTGCAAGTTAAATGAACATGGTACTCCAGAAAAATGCACAGTCACTCATTTTAAGTTATTTTCTGGTGATGTATTCACAGGCCGGTGTGTCCTTTCATAGACGGTTCAGGTGGATCCTGACGCCACTCATCAGGCTACTTATGGTCCAGTCCTCTCATCTATGCTTCAGTCCCACCTAACTGCTGCTTTCTATACGGGTCAGTACAGCTGTAGTAACACAACTACACTAGAGGCATTGTGGGTACAGGAGTCAGAAGCCTGTAGCCACATATACCTGTGCTCAGAGGTAGTGCACTATGAGGCCGGGGCCGGCTGGTGAGCTAATGTCTGCTCTTACATTAGTTAATCAGGATACGGAATGAATAACACAGTAGTTCCTCTTGCCTCTAAAAAAATGATTAAACTGAGGTCGTTTATGGCTTCAACAAACAGCATCAGATTTGTAGGAGAAGTCTCATCACCTTAAACTCAGACATTTAAACCACTGCTTATTTGGTTAGGCCAGAGAAGTCATTAATGACTATTTTGATTGGTAATAATTGGCAAAAGTATGTGACAGTAAAATGAACATCTTTGTGTTTGGGGCAGCTGGTTATATAAAGCAAACACCACATATGAGAAATTTTAACAGGAAATGTTCACTGAATTTGGACATTTCACAGTCACATTGATTTAACCAAGAAGATAATCAACAAATAACTTAAGAAACGGAGTTAAAGGGATAGTTCAACACTTTTGGCAAAGTGGTAGGTTCGTTACCTTTAATTGTCGGTGCAAGCTATTTTTAGAACGGCGGAGCAGAGCCGCAAGCTGCTCAGAGCTATGCTACGGAGGCTAATGGGATTTCTTGGTTTCTCTCATCAAACTCATCAAATAGGAATTTCAAAGCAAATGTGCAGGTCACAACTTGTCCACAAGAGCATTTTGTAGTTGTTGGATTGTGTATTTGATGAGTTTGATGAGGGAAACCAAGAAATCCCATTAGCCTCCGTAGCGTAGCTCTGAGCAGCTCGCGGCTCTGCTCCGCCGTTCTAAAAATAGCTTGCACCAACAATTAAAGGCAACGTACCTACTGCTAAGACTACAGGTATATGGGCCAATTTGCCAAAATGTTGAACTATCCCTTTAAGGTTAAAAAGATAGGTTACAGTCCCAATTTACACAATACCACCCACCTGCTCCTCAGGGAACCTGTTTCTAGTGAATACATCCTACAGAGTTTGCAGCAGTGTCTCCATTGGCTGAACACCTGCTGTCATCAATACCTTAAAATGAGTGACCATCAACACTACAAATCACAGTTTTCAAGAGGAAGCATCGGCAGCCTTTCGGTCAGTGTTGATCAGCTGGAAGACAGATGTTTGAATGAAGACAGGCGCTCACACTGGGTGTGATTTCAAACTCTTTACAGTGTAGAACAGATACAGTCTCTGGTCCTGGCTGCCTGGACAACCACAGGACCTGATCAGAGTTCAGACCTGACCTGTGTGAACTTGTAAACACAGACGACACCACGGTTTATAAAAATGAGACTTGGACTCAGTGGTGACAACACACTGCTAATGCAACACTGAACAGTAAAGCCTGACATCAGCATTATGGCAACATCTTTAATTATAAGGTAGCCTAAGAAATTGATTGCCATCACCTGGTTTGGAGTTAATTAATTACTTTAATCAATGATCCGAGCCACCTACTGTATGGTGAACACATTCTCTCCACTGCCATCAGTTCTCTGTTGTGCTATTGAAACCAAAGTGGTTTGGTTTAGATCCCGCAGCCACCATTGGTCAAAACAAACGGCATCTGTTTAAGAATTTGCAATAAGCCGTGTGGAGAGCAGTCACCTCTAATCTGTAGTGTTTTCACAACATGTTTGGCAAAAACCCAAGAATTAATCCGTCTGTGGAGATTAGTGCAAGTACAATTGTTCACTTTTGGAGCAGTGAGTGTGGGGAGTTGTTTTATAACACAGCAGTATGTTTCAATCAGCACCCGGTTCACATAAACAACACAGTCTGTAAACCTTCTGACTGCTCCTCGCAAAGACGAAACAGCATCTGTCCTGGTCGGACTTCCTCAACAAATGTGACCAATAAAAATCTGACAATGTGAAGGCAAGTGGTGACAATTACCTGCCACTGTTTTTATGGCTTATTAGCTCATGCTGGCGTACTCTGACAGTTACCGCTTCCTCCTGTTATGGTCAATCTCCGCAGTTATTTTGTAATGACAGCGGTTCTATTCAAAGCTGTCATCACTGCAAACACTTGGGTGGTAGTTTAAGATCACGCCTCAATGCTCTTAGCAGTTTCTTTAGAAAGGTGAATTGAATTTTGGGTAAATCACAATGACATCAGTCAGAGTATCTGTGGACAAATCTGCATGATAAGACATCCCAGCCTGTAGCTACACTGTCCCCGTCCCCCTGGCCAGTGAACAGAGAGCTGATCTTCATCATGTCCCCCCTGATAGAAATCACTGTATGAAATAATGCAGAGACGACTCCCTCAATGCGTTGGGCTTATAGTAATATTGGCAGTTGACTTTGGCAGTTGTCAGCCTCCAAATATATCTACTCTGTCTGCTTGTATGTGTTGGTGCACCACACTGTTAAAGGGATAGTTCAACATTTTGGCAAATTGGCCCATTGTCATAATCCCTATAGTTTTAGGAGTAGGTTAGTTACCTTTAATTGTCGGTGCAAGTTATTTTTAGAACGGCGGAGCAGAGCCGCGAGCTGCTCAGAGCTACGCTATGGAGGCTAATGGGATTTTTTGGTTTCCTTCATCAAACTCATCAAATACACAATCCAACAACTCCAAAACGCTCTGGTGGACAAGTTGTGACCTGCACATTCACCACGCTATGAGATGATAACGGATCGGAACGAGACAGAGTCGTTTTCGAGGTAAATTCATGCAGAACCGCTGGTGCAGGGTTTTTTTTTTTTTTGATGAGTTTGATGAGGGAAACCAAGAAATCCCATTAGCCTCCGTAGCGTAGCTCTGAACAGCTCACAGTTCTGCTCCGCCATTCTAAAAATAGCTTGCACTGACAATTAAAAGTAACGAACCTACTGCTATGACTATCGGGGTTATGGCAATGGGCCAATTTGCCAAAATGTTGAACTATCCCTTTAAGTGTATATACTGTATTGGATTGAGTTGTCACAGAGTTTGAGTTTTGCATATTTGTGCTGTTGTCCTCGTGGGGCAGATGGCAGTATTTCTCAGTTAGGCGTTGTACAACGACACAATGTTGACAGAAAACTAGGCCTACAACATTTTAGACAAAACAAAAAAGAGTCATCTTTAAAAAAAAAAAAACAACAACCTTCGGTTCAGTGGATGAGCCAAATCCTTTTGGAAAAGTGTGTCCATCCTCATGCCTTTATTCCATAGGTTTCCATAAGTCCTGAAGTTCTGACACCGCGGCTGGTGGACATAGAATATCCTAGAGTGCAGGAAAGACATCATTTGTACAGATCGTTTCCTGGACCCATTTTGAGGACCACGCCTGCAGGATGGATGCTGTGGTCGGTGCTGCCTAATGGCCACGGGATAAACAGAGCTGAGGATGGTGCTCCTCGTTGCGGCTCTGCCACAGGATCTCCAGGGAGACCATTACAGGAGAACTTGGGTCTGCGGGGGCCTTTTGTCAGACCAGAAGGAGCCAGACAGTTGGGTGCTGTTCTGACCCGGTGATACCAGTGGAGGTTTTTCAAACGAGCCTTCCCCAAATGAAGGGATCTATTAATAACTTCCTCCGTGAGTGGAGAGAGAGCCTTGGCCCCTGGACAGCATCAATGGACGGGATAGACTTTCACTGGCACAGAGGAGCATTATGATTCCCAGCAATATCTGATAGGATTTCTTGCTTTGCATTATAAGTCCGGCCAGGGCGAGCCGACGCCTACTGGGAGAGAGGGGACAAATAAGGTCTGAGAAAGATGATATCCAGCTGAAGACGCCTCGCCTCAGTGCGGCTCTGGCTTTGCCACGGATAATCACAGGAACGTGGGCAGGATCAGGGAGCGGCAGTCGCTTTGGAGGAGGGTTTTTAGGCTCAACCAAGTATAATCCAATCCAAAAAAAAAAAAGAGGTCAAAACTGAATTACTGACATCTCATTCATATTCCTGCTCGCAGCAGGTAGACGCTTGTATGACTCATCCTCAGTGCATGTGTTTGAGACCGTTGACCTTGATTCACATGTAGGTTTCCTCCGGTATCGGTGTCAGCTCGGTCCGGGCCCCCCCCCACCACGCTCCGACGCATCTTCCCGTGTCACGGCACATCGCATTCGATGTAGGGGATGTCACTGTAGCGGCGGTCCACCTCCACCCACTGCTGCACCGCCCGGGCCACGATCTCCTCCGAGAGCCTCTGGGCGTACTCCATCAGCACCGGGTTGACCTGAGGGGGGCTCTCCTCCGCCTCCGACCCCATCTCTGAGTGGACCAGGTAGGCATTCTCACCCCTCGTCCCCCTAGATATGCATTCTGCTTTCTCCGTGGAGTTGGCATTTAGGCCTGCAGGGTCGCTCCTCTTGGATTTGACGCACCCCATGCTCTGGAACGATGTCAGGGTGGGAGGTGTGCGATGGCAGTGAGGCGCGACGGTCTTTGGTTAGAGCGGTCAGTGCATCCCAGAGGCGACCTATGACCTTCCGTCTGGTGTCTTCTTGTCATCCACTCCCACTCTCGTCCATGCCTGAGGACTGGGGGCTAGTGCAGAGCAGAGGGAGGCGGTCTGGAGGGTCCTGGGAGGCAACCAGCTAGGTGGCCCATCCCTGTGCGGGTCCGGCAGTGTTGGGGAAGTCGGTCCGGCTGCCTCGCTGACTGGAACTCATCCTTTCCTCAACTGCGGAGGGAAAGAAAGTAGAAAGAGAGAGAGGAAGAGGGATTTATTCTCCAGCCTAAAAACAAAACAAAACACCAGATGGCAGGAACGGAGGAAAAAGGATTGTGGGACGATTTTCATAGCAGCTATACGTTACCAGTGGTCCGCCAGAGGTCAGGGTCTGGATGTGGCTCACCTCAGAGGGGCCATTTTTAAACACACACTCACCAGCCCCCCTCCTCTGCTCCAGACTGTTTTATGACTCAATCCCCTCGTCCCATTTTTGTTTAGCATGTCTGTCTCTAGCTTGAGTGCACTGATGCCGTTTTGTTGTAAGCCTGTGTCTCCCATCTGTTCCACTAACCGAGCCTTGCAGCCTGATTCACAGTGACAACTCCTTTTTTTTTTTTTTACAGGACTACAGGCCCTGGCACACAGGAAACATGTGCTTCATTCACAAATTGCATGCTGTAGTCCACAACAGGCAGGCCATGAATGATTGATGCAGGACTGGGTGTCTCCCCATGAGTGCAACAACACTGGAGGTCCACACACCAACTACACCCCAATGTGGACTGACACAGAGACCTGATATTATGTTAATGAGCTTAAACGCTGGTAACTGTGTTTTACTGTGAATGTGCAGCAAACTGTGAGAGCATCCATGAACTGTCAGCCACAGCCACACGCTTTTTGGATTTAAACCTGATAATTGTTTTATTTGAGCAACACGGTGTGGAGCTCTTGTGCAAACCCAATAGAAACCTCTCTGCAAATGTGACATTCAAATACATTATGTCAACGGATTAAGCAGTGATATTGCAGATACTTTTAACAGAGTGTGGTAACAGCGTCAGAGTCAGGGTTTTCTCCATCTCACCAAAGAAAATAGATTGAAAAAAATAAAATGATATAATCCGGCGACAGAAGAAACAACCCAAGGTCGTTCAAGTAAATAATAATCCGGACATCACCTGGTGTCGTGCCGGTTCTTCTGTCCTCTCGTCAAACAGCATCCGAGCGATCTGAACTTGAAACTTGAACGTTAGCTATTGATTGTGAGCAACGCGTGAAGAAATCATTATCTCCCCCAAGTTGCCGCTCCTGCCTCAGCTTGGTGCTTCCTGCGGGATGAAGCGCTCCGCACCAGATTTCAAAAATTAATCTCTAAGAAGAGAGAAATCCCAGCAGGCTGGTTGGAGCAGACAGGCGGCAGACTGCTCCCGTGTTGCCTTCACGTCTCCCAGTCAGACTCAGCAACTGAGCGCTGCCCCGCAGCAGCAGCAGCAGCAGCAGAGCAGGAATCGGGTCTGGACTGACGCTCCACGGCGATTACCGAGCTGCAGCGACGGCGGCGCCCCGCCACAGACAGCCGCTCCGCACCTCCAGTGGCCGCGGCAACACTGCCACCTGGCGGTAAGTGGCACATACTGCACCGCACAATAAATACAGCTCTGCCACCACAGCCAGGGCCGTTGTATAGGGGAGAAAGGTGATGATAATTCTAGGGGCCCAGCGCCCAGTGGGGCCCATAAAAAACCTTTAAACTTTGTATGACTGATTTATTCTGCATAAGACCCTGACTTATACTCATAGTAATGCTGCATTAGCATCAAAACAAAGTAGGCTAAATAAAAAATGATAATACATACATAGTCTAAGAAAAAAAAAACTGGAAAAGTTAGGGGGCCCACTTTAATATTCTTTAAGGGGGGCCAGAATTCCTAGCAACAGCCCAGCAATCTTCAGTATATGCCACACTGCAAGTTACAATGCACTTTTTCTATATTATTGAGTTAATCTACAACTGTAACTACATCATGTAGCCTCAACTGTAGGTTGCAGAAAAATGTAGGCCTTGATTTTGTCAGTGAAATAATGAAGTAGGCAATTCAAACCAAAAGTGGTACCAGCAGCTACTTACTGGTTTCATTAATGTCAGGTGCATTTAAATATGCACCTTAACTTGGAATAGGTTTAAGTTAGCTCAATTAAGTAAATTTATAAAACCTCATATATTTGACTTTGCAATCTAATCTAATTGATGTCTCTGATTGGAAATACAGTAGGCCTTTCAACTGTGGTCTAATCTATCTAATCTAATCTCTAATCTGAGGGGATGTTAAAACTAATGTGTCCAATTAGATCCACAGCAAAGTCACTCACTCTCTTTCGAGGCTTAAAGGGATAGTTCAACATTTTGGCAAATTGGTCCCCGACGGGAACGGACAGGAGCATCAGCGGTTTTGCATGAATGTATGTACTGTTCTGTTATTATCTCATAGCGTGAATGTGATGGTCACAACTTGTCCATGAGAGTGTTCTGGAGTTGTTGGATTGTGTTCTAAAAAATAGCTTGCACCGACAATTAAAGGTAACGAACCTACTCCTAAAACTATAGGGATTATGTCAATGGGCCAATTTTTTTGCCAAAATGTTGAACTATCCCTTTTATATCAATTCACACTGGAACAGTGTTTTTTTTTTTTTTTTTTTTTTTTTACTTCTTGTCATGTGTTGTGTTTAAGTGGGTATGTGGGAGCCGCACAAATGAAGGACATGCACACTTCCTGTGGGTGCACACTTAGGCTACTAATTAGTGGGTCTAATGACAGCTGCCTCTTAAGTAATACCTACACAGCTGCTTCTAATTAAACATCATTAACTGGACAATGCAGCTACACAGTCTGAAATCTATCTATCTATCTATCTATCTATCTATCTATCTATCTATCTATCTATCTATCTATCTATCTTGTTTTCAGAATGACCTGCTGACAGTGGCAGTTGGGTCATTAATCATGTAGTCTGCCAGGAAAGTTTATTTTATTTTGTGATATGTGTTTGATTTATTTTCCTGTTCCTTTTTTCTTTTTCTTTTTTTCTTTTATTCGGTTGTTGGAGTTTGTGGTGCCACACGGTGGCGCTCTCTTCTCATGCGTCACAGCAGATTTGCCCAACACGCATTTAGAAAAGCGTTTCTCTGTGTCTCGGATCGTTGTATTAAAATGTATTAATTTTCGGTTTTCATTTCAACCTGTTCTCTTCCAACAAACAAACGCAACAGAGATGTGTTGACCTGTATCAGATAAGATAATAGTTCCATATTTCCCACAATAGCTCAAAAACACAGATAAATGCAAACAAAGACATTTAATGGAACCATCATTCAATTGATTTGAGTTTGACTAACTATTTTTATTTCAGCCTTCATATTCTTATGAGGGGGAAAGGCTGTTCATGATTCAGAGAGCCTTCCTTTCCTTTTTTATGTTCTTTATCACAAATGCGGTGGATTGTTGTTTGTTTCCTATGTATAACTTGAGATTCATCTGAGCATTAAATATTACACAGTCCAGTCTGCGCCCCTGTTGCGCAACAACCGTCAAAAAAGTGAATTTATCCATCTGTGGCCACGCTCAGTGCACGCTCACAGTCTGCGTCCCTTTATGGTTTGACAGTGAAAAAAAAGTTTTCATGTCAGTCGGTTAAAATTCATTGTTGTCTGTCCAGCCAATCATAGTTTTTGACGACACAAAAGAGGCTAAAGTTGGAGTATAAAAAGGTGCGCGCTAATAAAGTATGATGCCTATCAGAGTGCGACATTAATCCAAACGCAGGTCAGTCACGCATTAGGTCCAGCGCACGCCACGGATCCTTTTTGTTTTCTCTCCCTGAACCGAACTTCACACCAAAGAGACAATGCATCTGTCTCACATTGTGCTCTATCTTAGTTTGCTGATTGCTTTGGGTCCAGTAGTTCTGAGTGACCAAGAGACGCACCAGCAGCCCTCCGCCAGCAGCCCAGAGGAGACTGAGCAGTGCGCAACCTGCGAGGTCCGGCAGCAGATCAAAACCATGCGACTAAACGCCATTAAATCTCAGATTCTGAGCAAACTGCGAATGAAAGAAGCTCCGAACATCAGCCGAGACATAGTGAAGCAGCTCCTGCCCAAAGCGCCGCCGCTGCAGCAGCTTCTCGACCAGTACGACGTGCTGGGAGATGACAACAAGGATGTAGTCATGGAGGACGATGATGAGCATGCCATCACCGAGACCATAGTGATGATGGCAACTGAACGTAAGTTTTATTTATATATATCTGGCTTTGTTTTTGTGTCTGATAATAGAAACGAAGCTCAGTTCTGGTTAAAAGTAGATTTTTACGCACACGAGCCACTATTAATAGTCTTTATTTTGACCACACGTGGCTAGATTGTTACAATGTGTTGATTAAATAGTGGAAATGTGCACATTATAAAGTGTTAAAACAGTGTAAGGATCAATGCATTTTTGCAGACAGCGCGCGTAGCAATTACGCACAGGGCCCAGCTCCAGAGTTCAAATGCCGTGCCAAGGATTTGTATTTACACCAGTTTATTTCTGTCCGTAAAGTTCAATCACACATGGCCAGTAAACACGGAGAACCTCTCTCCTCTTTCTGTCTTTTTTTTCTCCTTCCCCCCACAGCTGAGCCCGTCGTCCAGGTGGATGGGGAACCAAAGTGCTGCTTTTTCTCTTTCACTCAGAAGTTTCAAGCCAGTCGTATATTACGGGCGCAGCTCTGGGTGCATTTGCGCCCGGCGGACGAAGCGACCACCGTGTTCCTGCAGATCTCCCGTCTGATGCCGGTCACGGACGGGAGCAGGCACATACGGATCCGTTCCCTAAAGATCGACGTGAATTCCGGGGTCAGCTCGTGGCAAAGTATAGACGTCAAGCAAGTGTTGACCGTGTGGCTGCGGCAGCCGGAGACCAACTGGGGCATCGAGATTAACGCCTTTGATTCGAGGGGAAATGACTTGGCCGTGACCTCCGCGGCGCCCGGGGAGGAAGGACTGGTGAGCCGAGCCTTTATTTCACATTAAACAGAACCGTATGGTGAGGGTTTTTTTTTTTAGCAAAGTGATAACTGGCAGTTTATTTCATCAGTAAACGCACAGGTGTGAATAAGTACCTGTGCGCAGAGCTAGAACTGCTGCAGCGGATGGATCAGATCATTATAGGATAGGACCAAAACTGCAGCGTGAAATAAAATTTAAAAATAAAATAAAAACACATTACAACTGAGTTATCAAGAAAAAGTCTCAGTTCTTTTCTGCTGGGCTGTACAGAGGTTTTAACTGTAGGCTTTCAGAGGCTTTGCAGAATCAGCAGGTGGTTAAACATTCATGCATTTCTCTGCTGGAAGGAGGAATTAAGATTTAAAAGACCTTTGAAAGCTGTTAATCAACACAGACTCCATGTAGGCATACACCTGCATTTGGAGAGGAGCCCAGTCCACAATAACCTCAAATCTTAACTGCTTGATTACATAAAAGTTCACCTGCTCCACATTCCTTAAAGTATTCTGTGTGACTGTGTAAATCAGAGTAATTGCCTGCACACACACACACCGCTGCTATCAATGACAAACACACATCACATGGCTCAAATACTGGCACCAGTCTTGGGGGGCAATTAGAATACCTAGACGGCTGAGGTTAACCAACCGTCCGATGATTTAATTTCTTTAAAACTCAAAGTTTCATAATATTATCATGCCATGTTTGAAAACCTTGAGAGGTCGTGGGCGCAGGATTGAAAGATGTAAACTAAATGCTGTTTTTTTTAAATGTATTAACGCTGGTCTTGTCATTCCAGCAACCATTCATGGAGGTGAAGATCTCCGAGGGCCCCAAGCGAGCCAGGAGAGACACGGGCCTGGACTGTGACGAGAACTCTCCAGAGTCCCGGTGCTGCCGATATCCGCTCACTGTTGACTTTGAGGACTTTGGCTGGGACTGGATTATTGCCCCAAAGCGCTATAAGGCCAACTATTGCTCTGGGGAGTGTGAGTACATGCACTTGCAGAAGTACCCGCACACCCACCTGGTGAACAAGGCCAACCCCAGAGGGACTGCGGGCCCCTGCTGTACCCCCACCAAGATGTCGCCCATCAACATGCTCTACTTTAACCGCAAAGAGCAGATCATCTACGGCAAGATCCCCTCCATGGTGGTGGACCGTTGTGGATGCTCTTGAGTTGGGGGACGGAGAAAGCTGGTGAGAGGGACGGGGACGGGAGGGGACAGGAGGGGCGGGGCGGGGGCCGCGGCTCGCTCCAGGCCTCCGACTTCAGACTTGTTGACACAACCAATCCACCAGTTCCAATGCTTTCCTGCAGAACATGGTGCAATAGAACCAGAATAGAGGCCACAACAGCCCGACTTTCCCGTAAAGGGCAGCGCTTTCACAACCGGCATAGCTCTTTTCTTTCTTCCAGTGAAATCTTTTAGCCATAGGGGCTCAAAGTCAGAATGATACAGGAAAACACACACAAACACACAAACACACACACTTACACAAACACACATACATGCAGGACGTTGGAGTGAATGTAGACAGAGATGATCACAGTTTTTTTTTTCCATTGTCTCAGTGTTCTGTGCTCTATCCATTTATACCAACAACGCTGTCAGATTATACTCAGACGCCATCTACTCCACTCCACTCCACTCATAGCCGACTATTACACTTTTTGCTAAGCTATATGTTTGTGATAATCATTTTTTCGAGTTATGTTTTCAGAGTGAAACCAGGAATCCTCAAGGACTTTTTGAAAGGGCTTGGAAAACACAGCTGGAGATTCCTCGGAGCAATATTTCATACTGGTAGAACATGCTTTAGTGCACGTATAGGTTCATAGGAGTCAATAAGATGAGAGCTGGCAGCTCAGCACAGCCTTAGTCACTACTGCCATTTATATATATATATATAAAAAGAAACACACACATATACACACAACTCGTTTGCAAATGTAGACAGATCATTATCTTTCCTGTATTGGATCTTTTTGAGCTGTGAAACCCTTAAACGCAGCGGTGATGCGGCGGTCCCATCGCTCCTGAGATCCTACGGACACAAACATGTTCCACCAGGCTGAAATGACACTTCAGGTCTCTGCAGATCTTCATGTACTCTACCATAAAAACACACAGCAACATAACCCGACCAAGAAGCATCCTTGTCAGTCATAATCACAATCCAACAAAAAAAAACAGCCAGACCTGCCCAATACACTTGAATTGTTCTGATTGTAAATTCACATTACTGGACAGAAGGACTTGAACTGAAGGCACAATGAATGCAGCCTACAAATGAAAATGTGTTTAAGACAGAGAGAGAGGGGGGAGAAAAAAAAGGATTGTTAAGATGAATGAATGTTGAGAAGATCATACGTTAAACTCTGTCTTACAAACAACACAGTTTGCACTATGGCACACCAATAGAAAGAATTGGTTGCTACAAAAGTTGTAAAAACTGATTTTGATATGTTTGCTAATTTGTATTGTATACTTATGCCATTGTTTCCATTAGGAGTTGCCTTTACTAAACCACTGTTGGTAAATGTATGAAACCACAATCTTTCATGATAAAAAGAAAAAAATGTAATACAGCAACTCTATATACTTGTTTTAACAAATAAAGTTTCTAGCTTGTTTGTTGAGTTCTGTCTGTTTGAGTAGTGTTGTCTGTGCCGCACTATACAAAAAAAAGCAAGACTACTCCTTTTCAGCCATCCGATTGTACATTAGGTTACACTCTAATTATACCGGGTTACAGTTCGAAGTCACGTTCATTCCTGGAAATACGTCAACAACATAAGCTCCTCTTGCGTTCAATGCGTAAGCCATACACACTATCATATCAACATTTGCAGCATAGCTCAAAGAGGCGAGTGCAGCCATACTTTTTACTACAGTTTCTCAAAGGAATCTGGCCGGACGTGCATTTGTTTCTCGAGTGGCTTCGGAGCAGCTCGGAGTCATTCTGCTGACTCACAGATCATATCCAAACCTGGTGTTTCAGTATCACAACAACAACCTGAACCTTAACATTGCAGCCCCAGTTCACACTTCAACAGCTGAGAATCTTTATGTCTTCACCACATGGTGTAAACTGATAAGTTACACGGGCAATGTGCGAGTGTGTGTGTGTGTGTTTGTGTGGCGTGTGTGTGGGAATGAGGCGAGCACTAATGACAACACGCACACTTTGTCTACCTGACTACACCTGCACAATCACATCACTGTAAGCCTGTTTTATGGTAAGTGTAATTCAGACCAATTTCCCTGACTTAGCTTTTTTCCAGTGAAGGGATGTTGAAAGTGTTGCAGTCTAATGAGAGGATGTGAACTCTGGTGTGCTCTGACAGCATGACCTATTCGACTGATGGCCTCATTGAGGCCTGACTTCCGCCCAGTAGAGGGCGAATTGAGCACTGCCCCCGAGAGCCACTTCCTTTCATGCTGAGAGCTGGAAAGCTGCCACGAGGATCGGCCACAGAGGAGAGCAGACCCCGGACAGAGTGGATCTACAGAACTTCTTTTTCCTGGGGAAAGGGTTTCAGAGTCCGCACTCCTCTGTTCATTGAAAAGATCTGTAAATGAAAGATCACTCTTGTCACTTTAGATAGAACCAGTTTACAAGCCAGTAAGCTCGACACTCATGTGTTCCTACAGCTGCGCTGTTTCCATCTGCAGTTTGACATGGGCATTAACTTTTTATGAGCCTAATAGTCTCCTACAGTTTCCAACTGTTTGCTTTCACATTATTATTAATGACATATGTATTGAATAGTGCTTATTCAAGAATATCACAACAATAATGATCCTCAGTCTCGTATATCTCGTGACCTGCACATTCACCACGCTATGAGATAATAATGGAAAGTTTGTGAAAGAGTTGTTTTTGAGATAAATTCATGCAAATCCGCTGACGCACGTTCCTGTCGGGGGCAGTTTTTCAGCAAGCAGTCTCTGCATTTACCTCTAAAACAATTCTGTCTGGTAACGTTCTGTTATCATCTCATAGCGTGGTGAATGTGCAGATCACAACTTGTCCACCAGAGCTTTTTGGAGTTGTTGGATTGTGTATTTGATGAGTTTGATGAGGGAAACCAAGAAATCCCATTAACCTCCATAGCGTAGCTCTGAGCAGCTGGTGGCTCTGCTCCGCCGTTCTAAAAATAGCTTGCACCGACAATTAAAGGAAACAAACCTACTCCTAGAACTATAGGGATTATGGCAATGGACCAATTTGCCAAAATGTTAAACTATCCCTTTAAACTTGTCGCAGCTCTTCAGAAACAATATTTCAGTTTTACAGTTGTATGTTAAAGCTGTGTCCACTACATCCCACAGAATAAAACAAACTGAACATGATGAAAATAATCTCAGTTCTTTTCACTTCATGGACCGATGTGGCTGCAACCAGCCTGCACCAGCCTGAGCTGTGCTGCCTGCATCATTTCACTGTCTGCTGCTGTCTGCTTGTTTCAGGCTACTCCGAACAAGAGCTGGGAAACATTTTGACTGAGCATCACTACATCTGTCAAGAGTCAGGCCCTGGAGGACTGGAGCCGCCAGCGACATTCCACCTCTGACAGGTGAGGAAGTGAGAGTGAGAGAACGGGAAGGAGGATGTTAGGGGGTGAAGGAGTAGTCCAAGGCAGCTGGAGACCCCGTTATTGGACAGGTTTCCTGCTGGTGTGTAGAGTGAATAGAAAATGAATGGCTAGAGCCTGTACTCCTCGACGAGTCCTCGTTAATAAAGGCTCATTAATGATGCGTATTAGCCTATCACTATGCTTAAAATGATGTTTTATAACAATATGACATGGTCCTGAATTCTGAAGGGAGTGAAACCCTCAAACAAAACACTGATTTACCCCCAAAAAACCTTTCTACCTGCTCTTATAGATTATTGATGCTTAAAAGATACAGATGTAGGCTACATCCTGAGAACACAACAGCAACATATCGCAGTGTGACCAACGAAGACAAAGGTCACACCAGCGGAGTGGTTATGCAGAGTAACCAAAACATTGGTGGCGTTGAATTTTTGATACGAGTGGGTTATTATGAGCAAATAAAGCTGTAACTGTCTAGTCTACTCAAGACAATGTTATCCAGCTAAGTGGTAGCTTGAGCAAAGTCATTATGGCAGGATTCAAAAGATTATTATATTAGCATATGAGCTATCATTATTCATATAGCCGACTTAAAAACAGAGTTCAGAATGTACTTACGTCATGCGATGTTGCGCTTTATTAGAGTGGTGCTTTGAGCTGAATGGTATACTTCAACATGTTGAGCATGACCTATACCTGGAGTTGTTACAGTTCATGACAAAGAGACAGTGAATATCTGTACCACATTTCATGACAATCCCTACAGTATTTGTTGAGACCTCACAGTGACATTAAAGGAAATGTTATGTTAGATAACATTTTCAAGGAATGAGAAATTTCTTCAAAATCTTGAACCAATGCAGTACAGTAAATGTTGAGATGTTAGCATCTACCCTTTAGGGATCTCATTTTTGGTAATCCATGCAATGGTGAGGATTAGCCTACATGGTAAGAGAGTAAAATATGTCAATCTGGACTAAACGGGAGGATCATCTGATTATCCATGTCATTAATAAAATGTACGCTACTAAAATGGTGTGAAATAAATGATTGAAAAAGTTCAAAACAGGGGATCCAAAAGTTGGGAATTGGTCAAGGGATCACAATGCTGATTTATCCTCAGTGTACCACGAACATGGGCGCAACAAAAAATCAACATTTCCGACCGGACCGCATTTTAATGTACGCACTTGTGCGAGTTAAAGACATGGACCCAGGTTTATTTCAGGAAAGTCTAATTGGTCTCTAGGGAAGGTCGATGTCCACAGGTCAAAACACCGTCCTGTCAGATGATAGCAGATATTCAAGAGAGGCAACACCTCTCAAGGCCTTTCAAGAAAAGTGGGCTGTGTGGATGGAGACAAGTTAAATTTGAACCTGCAAGCTGTGGTTGCATGATGAGATCAGAAAGCGTGTCTCATCTTAGATTAGACAAGCGTCATTTTCTATTTATAAACTCTGGTGTCATTGATTTAATTATTCATGTGGTGTGCATGCAATATTTGCATCCTCAGACTTTACTTTCCCACATAAAGGCTTCACTTGGTTAATTAATGAAGGCCTGAAGACTGACAATACCATAATTCAAGACAACTATTCTATTCTTCCCAATTCTACAGCATGGCCTCAAGTTTCCCCCCACATCTGGACAAAGGAGGGGGATGCCCTGTCCTGAATGCAGCGCAGGGTTTGCGGACAACGGGTGGGGAGAGAAAAGGGGCCTGCCAGGTGCATCCAATAACATCTGGCGTCTTTAACAGATGTGCAAACCATACCATCTGGAGAAGTGTTACTGCTGACATATCGCTCCGCGGCAGAGGTCTTCCTTGACAACATGGTTCAAGAGTAATGGCAGATCGAGTTGTCGCACCACGAAGAGGCTGAAGCGAATGTGTTGATAAGGTTGGATGAAATTCTGCCATGAACCTAAATGCGATAATGCACTGAAACTCGCCCCCCCCCCCCCCCTTCGCTACACGATTTAGACACAAACAGCTGCCACCTGTTTCAAACTGACAAACCTGTCTCAGTTCAGAGACTCGCGCTGTAGAATCCACTGGTAGAAACATCATGGATGATTTCTGTGTGACAGATATTTCTACAATAGCCTGCTGCCAGATGCCTGGATCACTACACTCGTCTCAGATTTGTTAAGTGATTTAAAAAGATCTAGGATTTTTCCTGGATGGAAAAAAGAACCGACCCAGTAAGAGCTTTCTAGGCAATGAGGACGTCACAAGATACCAAGCTCATGAAAAGGAAAAGATGGCAATAAAATGGTGCAGACCACAGGCTCTCCTCTTTGTATCATAACTGCAACTGCTACCACAGCTTCCTAAGACCCATATTTTACACACTTAATTCTTTTATTTTAAAGTATTGATCCATGAGAAGATATAATCATGGCTTTACAAACCAAAAATCATCAGAATGTAGTTTCTTATGTATCTCAGACTCCTTTCTGAAGTTCTAGTAGCAACAGGTCAAAAAGCCAATCAAAAGAGAGGAAACTCTAAACCTGTCCTCTGATTGGCTGACAGAGTAATCATTTAAAAATGAAGCAGAGAAACTGAATCCTGCAAAGTCTGGATGGTGGGTCCAGGTTGGCATGGCTGATAACTGTCAGAAACAATAGATAAAGGAGACAGCTCATTCCCAGTAAATGTGCCACATGGTTTGCTGCACGTCCCTTTAGGAGACAGATCACGTCCAAGTCTGTTCACACCAATGAGAGAAGTGAATGTCATTACAGATTATGACCAATTCTGTTGCTACATAGTCACCAAATTAAGTACTGGACCCATTTTCCCTCAAGTCATATCTCTTTCAAACACACTGACGTTTAAATGCCATTTGTCACAGCAACAGATCAGAAGAAATATAACTTTATATGTGACCTTTCTCAGTGTCTACAACACATTTTATTGCAAAAATCAACTCCAATATTGGATGCAAATGGATGTATTGTTGTATTGTATTGTTTAGCTTTGACATGAACAAACAATCACAACCATATTAACGTCAAGGGAGAAAGTAAATGTATAGACCTTTTCAGACTACTTACGCTTCTTGTGATGTGCCTTCTTCTGCTATAGAATATCTTTGCTAATTTGTTGTGACATCACAAAATCACAGAAGTCCTGATGGCTGGTTTCAAGGCTCAGTCTCTGAATACAGGCTGCGTGCATTTCTCTGTGGACTCAATCTTTGAGACTTCCACAGCATCAATATAGAACCTAGACCTGCCCTATAATAATAATAATTCAAAACATTATATGGAAATGTTTTACTTTATACGATATATAGAAAGATGATAAGTTATGTGTTATAGTTTGGATCAAAACAAGAATCACTTTTAGTCATTGATCAGTTGTCCAGACTTCACTGATGAGACAACTACAGTCCATCATGGACTGTTCAGAGAACTATTAGAGTTTCATCGTGGAATATCACAGATTATTTGTCAAGTCATTCTTTAAAAAACCTGTAAAATGTAAAGATATAATTGAAGTCATATTTTGTCACTGATGTGGTGTCATTCAATACAATCAGTGAGTGAAATTGTGTTACAATAAGTGCATGTCATCTCCCATAAAGGACATTGATCGGGGTAATAGTAGATCTGCATTGTAATCACTTAAACAACCAGCAGAGGATGATCACCTCAGGCCAGATTGGCAGGTTGTTTGTGAAAGTCCCTCTTGGGTCCACAGAAAGCAATGAAAAGCAATAAAATCAGCCAGTCTAGGACAAGATAAGGGCCAGATGGCCAGCTGCTGAATGCTACCTGTCTTCACTTCTCGAGTGATTTATCCCTCCCGTCTGCACTCCTCTTGCTTTTTCACTTAGGGATGAGGAATCACTATCCCTACTCCAAAACTGACAGTCACCTCTGGGAAGCTATCATATGATTAATGACTTTGTAAAGCTACTGGAAGTTTGGAGCGAGGACAAATTTGGTGTTCACTCCAGATATGTTTACAAAATTCCTCAATGTCAGTATTTGTTTGCGAGGAGGGGTTAGGTGACGAGCAAAAAATGTGGCCCCACGCCATCCAAGGTCCAGAGCAGCGAAGCATTGTCTCTCTGGGGACGGAGAGTTGACAGTGATGAAGAATAGATGTTCCTCTAAGGAGACCAAGGGCAGATTATGGAAACCTCCTGTCTCCTGATGATATGCCTATGCTCTTAACACAGACGGATGTAGAGAAGTATCAGGTATGTGTCAAGAGAGCGGGATAGATTTTGACATCTCCGAAATAACATTTATGGTACATTTTTACAGATTACTGCGCACAATTAATTTTACAAGAAGCTTGGTTGAGTGACATTCATGCAGCAAGCAGGACTTTCCAGAATGATGCCGTGGTGGATAAATCCAGCAGACTGTCTGCACACAACTTTGACATTTATTGATATAGAAGGAAATCCAACTTTTAAAAATGTTTCAATATGTTTACGGCATATTTATTTGAAAAATCAACAGTGTTTATTGCTGGGTTTAATTATCTTGAGCCTGAAAACATCACATGGCCTGTGGGGCTGTGGCTGAAGAAAATATTCCTTGAAAGCAGAGGATTACCTTTAGCTGCATGGGCATCCTGTTCATTTCAACCTTTTCTATACACACAGTGTTTCCCTTCAGTTCCTCTTTATTTTAATTACCTAAAATATATTATATTACAAGCATATTTGAATATACTGTATAACTTCAGGTACTAACTTGCTGTGGGAATTGCTGACAAGTGATTAAAAATTAAAAAGAGTAGACTTGATGGCCCCATTGTGGATGCCCTTGACCCATGAAATTGAATGTGGTGCGGCTGTAAATTCTCCAACAGTTGAGAACCTGCAGCTTTTTAACACCCATCACATTAGTGTGTGCCTGAAGCCTGTAAAAAAATTTAGTGGCTCTTCAGTGGTTGGCAGAAAAGTGCACAGTCACAGCAAGGCACCACCACCAATTACCAGCGGAAAAACAAAAACTTAGATGCAGCAAAGATTTTATAGTCAGTCCCATATGGAACGTGGTATGGTTAATGGTTTTAAGACGCTTGATTAATACCGTCTGTGAAGTTTGGTGATGACGGTTGACCACTGGGCTTTGGTGACAGATTTAAAGAGCATGTTTGCACTGCATTCAAAGATTCTTAAATTACTTTTTAATGTGGATCTTTTTTTAAACACAAACTTTTAAGATCTCTTAATTTTTTAATGTATATTAACAATAATTCAATCAAGTCTACATCATATGTGATGGGTCACTTGCAGCAGTAAACCCAGAGAGCAATGACATGTACCATTTTGGGAAAAGTCAGAGGTTTTAAGCAAAAAGCTCTGATACTGTATACACATTGTATTGAGACTTAACATTTTCCGGGATTCTAGAATAAATCCATTTGTTTGAGCTATTTTTTGTACAGTAGAACAAACAATTTTATTTCAGAATATATGATCTTAACAATAGTCATACAAAGCCACAGATCATGGACTACACACCTGTCCTGAGCCCCAGTCCTTTGCTCCCAGTCATAACGAAAATGCTTTGGCAAAATAGCTTTAATTACCTTGATCTTACATGACTGTGCTGGATCTTTCCTCCCCATTCTGTGTCAAGTCATCAACAAGAGGACAATGATTCAAAACTACGCCAGCCCAGCAAGCTGCCGTTGTCCACTAATAGTCTGTCTCTGATGTTGAATCCAAAATGCTTCATCATTTTACTTCATAATATATTTTCTTATACAACCTGGCATTGTGGTCTGTTCAGCATGTGTTGCCCTAATTCACAATAACAAAAGACTCATTTACTGATGGGCATTGCCCCCTCACATCCACTGTTTGAATAAATAAGTATTTTAAATAGTGACGCCTGCTTCTCTTGCAAATTGCTAGGTAACCTGAGCTAAACATCTTTCTTTGAGACAGGGAACTTAAAATCATTGATTGTATTTAGCAAGTTAAGTTATCCTCCTATGAGCTGCAATATGCCCTAGATCTGCTATTGGTGTGTGAAGGCGTTAAGTTTACTCATACTGTTTCTTTTGGACTGCTAAGTAAACAGCTGTCAATGCTTAAAAACTGACTTTTTAGTAATAGCTAAACTTACTGATAGCTCCTTTAACTGTTGGACATGGCCAGATAGGTGAGTCCATATGTTAGCCTACTCTGCCATACAAGCCATTTTTTTTGCCAACACCTTAGACTGTAAATAAAGACCTAGAATAAAAATAAAAATAAAATAGAATAAAAGAAAAATTAGGGTAAAAATATACAGGGAAATAGATACAGTACAAGCACCGGTTTAAAACACTCTAAGCAGCATTTGAATGGCTTGTAGATGGAGTAATGAAGATTTGTTAAGTCCAGTGAGAAAGGAAATGCAGTAGTCTAAGCAAGAGGAGATGAATGCATGTATTAGCATTTTAATTTCATTTCAGACGTTTGGCTGTGTTCCTTAAATATAAAGTGTGACTGGGTCAATTTCCTCTTAACTGTTGAAGCACATGGAGATATCAATAATTGCACCAGGATTGCGGAGATTGGATTGACAGGATGCATGACAGAGTAGGCCTACTAAAGTTCTGATTAGAGGTTGTCAGGGGTAGTTAGTAAAATTTCAGTTTTAGCTGCAGGAAATCATTTGCCATCCAGCTCCTGGTTGCTTTCAAACAGTTCTCCACTTCAGACAGTTTATGTAGCTCAACGGGTTTAAAGTAAGGTCCAGCTGGATGTCATCTGAATACGAACAATAGGAAATGTTGCTGACATTCCTGATTATCTGTCCAAGTGGCAATAATGTAGATTGAAAATAAAATAGTCCCCAAAACTGACCCCTGGGGGACACCACAATGCAAAGCAGCACAATCACAATCAAATTCACCAACAGATACTGACATGGCTTAAAGATGAGAAGAGAACCACTTCAGTGCTGTTCAAGAAATACCCACCAGGTGGTTCAGTCTGCGGATTCAAATTTGGTGCTCAACCGTGTCAGACGCTGCCCTGTTAAAGCAGAAGTGAGTGATATATTTGTGTTAATATAAGTCTTAAATAGTTATATCTTCCGACAGCAATCACTTACATAGAGTGTTTGGACTGAAACACGGGTCTCTCAGTCCCTCTGCTCTGCTCTGAGCCGAAGAGAAAACATTTATCGTATCCTACAGTTTTTATCCAATGAGGAGAGAGAACGGCATGCAGGGCTGTGTGTGCAGCCAAGGAACGCCGTAAATGTGGTGACGTAGCGACGAGGACTGTTATGGTGCGTTCAAGGAAACTCGTATTTTTCCGACCGTGAAGTCGTACCAGTTCGATCTGGTACGAGTTCACCGGTCGGAAGTTACGAGTGGCCGTTATAGTGACTTTCACCGGTAAAACAGGTCGGAAAAACACGAGTGGGTTGCCTGGAACGCTACAAAGTCGTAAGTTGTGACTTGAAGCTGTAATTTACGATTTCAAAAGCCTGCCTGGAACGCAGCATTAGCGAAAACGACCGGACCACTCACTTCTGCTTTAACTAATAAAATCAAAGCTGAACCATTTCCAGCAACAACAGCCATTACAATTTCATTTGACATTTAAGAGAGAGGTTTCTGTGGAGTGTAGTTTACAGAAACAGAAATATATACCGTAGGTTTGGTTTCTTCAACAAAGGTCGGACAATAGCCTGCTTGAAAGGAACCTGAGTTAGGAACCTTTGAAAGAAAGGAGATTACGATGTCTTAAGTTCTTGGTACTGGCAAGTTAGGAGTGCGGGGAGAGACACCAGGGAGGGACACCAGGGACACCAGGGAGCAGTGACTGTAACAGGACTGGACACATTTTAGTTTATCGTTTAAATCAGGATTGTAGTCAAACAACAATTGTTAAAGGGGAACTATGCAAGTCCGGTTGCTTTTCCTCTGTTTTGCTAACCCTCCTCCCGGCCATGTGCGTTTGTTTTCAACGAAGCCAACGATAATCAATATAGTGGTACATAACGTTATACGAGGTTACGACATGTGTATTTGTGTAGTCTTATCTGTCATAAACAAGAGATTACAGGTTATGGGGCTCATTTGTTTCACGTTGCCACAGAGCTGGGACACCGGGCCGGCGGCTCTGATCTTGCTGGTTTTCAGTGAAGAGACACTACATGGAAGGCAGAGAGCCTCCATTCTCCCTCATAACAAGTTACATGCCATTTATTAAACCATCACAATTACTCCAAGCTGTTTAATGAAGGTAAACATGTAGCATAAGTAAGCTAAAAATACTGCATCGTTCCTCTTTAAAAGCGGATTTGTTTATGCATCAGTTGTGTCTCAAATGGCAGAGACCCCAATGTGAGTCAAGTGTCAGATAAGATCCATTTGCGAATTTTGAACATCTATCTGTAGAGGTCGAAACTGAACTGAAATCGTCTTGTACCAGGGTGTAAATGTTTATTTTTTATGTAAAAATATGGAGTCTTTTCAAGCAGCCATTCAGAGAAGCGCCGTTGTAGATATGTGAGTGTCGGTTTCATTTTTCAGACTCAAACACATTAGCCATTACAGATTCATCAGTTGGTTGTTTAAAATATTCTGCCCCCAAGTGGCCAAAAGAGTCAGACTTCAAAAGCCCTAGGTGTTTCCAATCAATATGGCTGATTAGTCTTGTAGTCAGGTTGCAGCTACAGCAGCTACAGCTAACTCAACCACGAGGAGGGAAAAAGTGTCAATCAAAGTGGAGCCCCGCCCACACTGCCAGAGAGGGCTAATCAGGCGAGTGAAAACACCTGTGTGGGTGGACTATGGGTGTGCAGAGGTTTTAACAATTTATCCAGGGTCTGGTCAGATTATTACTGTACAAAAGCCCATGATTGTGAGAGGAAGTATGAATCATTTTGAATGCCAGTACATCCATTCTGTCATTTAAAATAGGGAACATTTTTATAGGCAAAAGTGAAATATTTACTCATCATGTTTCTTTTCCTCAGGGTAAAGACCTTGAGAATAAGAGCCCTTCAGTCTTATAAATTCCATCAGCTTTCTGAGCCTGTCATTTGTATATTTGTCTCTCGAAGACACCGTAAACCCTGCTTTTAGGACAAAGATGGACACAATGCTAACACTGTATTAACATCCATCATCCATGGATGTTAGTGAGCTATGCTTAGCTGTGGTAGTGAATGGTGAACTATTATTAGCACTGTTATTGTGAGATTGTTTGCATGACATGCATAAGCATGACAGCCTTCTCTTTTGAGAGCCAGATGTCCGTGTATTGTTTTAGTACTGCAATTCCAGATCAGTAACTACTTCATTCTTTTTTTTTATTGTCTTTAGTAATCCTTTCAATGTTTTCTCCTTACAACACTTATAACATGAATGTAGCAGCAGAATCCACGCAAATTAATTAAGAAAAACTATTTATCTATGAGCATTAGACACAACAAGCTTGTGGCTTTAAGGCCAGGATGCTTAAAAGAAATGAGTTTATATTCTTTCAAATGTAAGTATTTGTACTGAACAGCCATACCTGAACAGCTCAGGTGAAAAGCTGGTCATCATAGAGTGAGTGGCAAGATAGATTGACTGATTGTCTTAGTGGAATATGATGACGTACATTTTAAGCATGTTATTAATTTATAAACACATTCTGTTCCATTTCTGTAATATAATTTATTCAATCTTTATTTAATAAGGCAGTGCCATTGAGATGATTAATGATTTTTAAACTGGTGACATTAGTTTTTCATTTAAGTGTGACATTAAATTTATGTATACAGGCATACTTAAAGAGATATGAAAATGTTGTCATTCCCCTCATCTAGTTTTATTCCAGTAGCAGGTGGTGCATGTACCCAGTGCTGGGCAAGGTACTCTATGTGACTACTTCATGTAACAGGTCCAAAAAATAGAGTAGGAAAGGGGATAATTATAGTTCATGTAATTTTATTTTGGATTTGATGACTCTGTTAAAGTGCATGGTTACTTCTGGGTTGTGAGAGAGGTGTACAGTTGCGTTGCCGTGGCTGCTGAATACGACCTGAGAAGCAGTAGCTCTGCACCTTAGGGCAGTAATAGGAGAGCAGATAACTATCTAGATGACGCTGTATGTGAACTAGTATTCCTGTGTCGAGGTTTTCGTATTCAACATTTTGCATGCATTCCTAAAACGTTGCTTTTTTTCCGATTCCTCACATCGGGTCGATCATTAGCAAATACCTCAATTTAGCAGGAGAAAATGTCAAAAACAGTGCAACAGGTGCTTTAAAAGACAGCTGGCAAAGTGAACCGTTGCTGACCTTTTAAACAGTGTGGTCACATGGTCAAAAGATGATCATCAGTTAATCCTCCCCAATTACTCTGATATGCCCCTAGGGTGCCAAAGGCAGCATGTACAGAGTAGATTCTGCTGCTGCACGCATTTATGGAAACAAGCAACTGCGGAGCACGTATCCAGCAGCGAGCAGTTTAAAACAAGAGTCCGTGCAGGAGCGAGAGGCGAAGGGTGAGAGGAGGGGCAGGGGTCCTTACTGGCATTTATCCCCTTCCCAGAGGCACTTTTGCAGAGTGTTGGCCCTGCAGCAATGCCGAAGCCATCTGTGGGTTCTCTCAGCAGAGGCCACGTAAAACAAGACATGTGCTGTGGTTTGACCTTTCACGGTCCTAACTATAATATTATGATAAGATGAGTGATCAGATTGCACTTTTCCCTGCGGTGGGATTCAGTGTCCATATGAAGAGGTGGTGAGTGAAAACCTCGAGGGGCTTTATGTATTTCTGTTATCCAAATGTGGTCGATCACACTCAAAACTCAACCAAAATGTTCAATTTGTGAGGTGCAACCGCTTATCATTACATCCATCCTGCTGAACACGATTGAGAAATTATATCAATAATCAAAAAACATGTCCTATTATACTTAAATGCTTGTCAGCCCCCTCCTGTTTGAGCTGTTAAGCAACAGCCAAACTCGGTTTGTTTCCCCACAGGAAACCTCAAGCAACACTGAACACCAGAATGATGCAGTAACAGACTAATGCCTTTAGGAAGTGGCACCACTACAAGTTAGCGCAGTGTCAAGGATTTGCTAAACTTTGTGGTTGAAATTACAGTGCAAATCTCTGAAGCATTTAATGCAGCCAGGGATAATATACAAGTATCTGTCAATACTAAAGGCCGAGCAGCTGGCACTAATTGAGGGAAAAGAATTATGGGTAGTAGCTGGCACAGTGTGCATCTCTGAGCTCGGAGCTTGCCAATACCCATTTCAATGGTGCCACAATGAGCCTTCGGGGTAGTAAGATACTCTGGCTTTTGGACAGAAATCAAGTCAGAGAATCAGATGTCACTGTGCATTTTGAAGATTGCTGTCATTAATCCAAGAAAATGTAAACTATGCAAGAAATCAGTCTGCACAGCTCAAACACAGAATATAGAACAAGCAGCTGAAAACACATCATCCGCTTAAGAAATGATTAGCGCTGGTGCTGGAAAGCTTAATGAAGCTGTTTCACTTTTGCTGCAAATGTCGATTTAAGTCACACTTTGTTACCACCTGGTGGGACACAAACACACTGACTCATTTTCATTCATTAACTGACAAAATGGTGGTTAAAAAGAGAGCATGTCATTGTTTCATTTAAATGAAAGTGCTAATGGCATTAAAGTCCTTCACTGCTGAGAGAAAGTGTGTAGTGTAGTAAGTGATTTTTTTCTGAACCAGTTGATTATGTGTAATAATACACACCAGTCTCACAAAATACACTCCATGCTGTTGAAAAATAGATTTATTTTTAGATTGATGTTGTGACAAAGTTGAACATCATTTGAGGAGAGTGGACCGTCCTTAGCTGCATTAAAATGAGACAACTACAGACCGAATCACCTTGTTGTTTACAACTACTTCCGGGTAGAAAACCAGCACGTAATTTGAATGAGAACAGTGGTAACGAACGAGAGTTATATAGCTATATATATCATATTTTAACACCCTACCACTGTTTAGACAAATCTGAAATGATTGAAGAAACATTACTATTTCTCTGTGTGTGTTTTGTGTTGCTATGTGTGGTATTTATTCAGTTTGGGGGAATCACAGTGTCTAGAAAGCATCAGTGGCTCAGCTGACAGGGACAGCTAACGGCAGCTAAGCTAACGGCGGTAGTTAAGCTAACACCAGGACGTCAGCTGTTAAAACCCTCCCGTTGTGGGACACGACATGAAACTACTCCAGTTAGCTCAGTCATGTTGTAACTCAGATATCCACTGGAGAAAATATTTTTTCATGGAGCGTTTATTGAGTCACTGAGTTATTAAAGTTAAACAGGTAGCTAACCGTTAGCCCGGCTAATCTATGATAACCATGACTAATTACAAAAATGTGCACACATAAATAATAATGTTTGTCCAATCATTGGTTTTATAAACTTTACAAACATCAGATTAGTCTAAACGGCGATATAATGACATGAAAAATGAGATATATATAGCGAAACTCTCGTCCGTCACTATTGTTCTCATGCTGCTTTTCTACCCGGAAGTAGTTGTAAACAAGGCGATTCGTTCTATTTCATATTGCACTTGTGTAATTTTTCATCTTCTTTGTTTTTCAGTTTTTACAGCTCTAAAGGCCGCAGCAGACCCTTAGCCTCCTGCTCTGTGGATGGGATGTCAGACAGGTGTTGGAGAAATGGTCGTCCATGGATGCAGGTCTGGCTTTTCTCACCAAGCTGCTGTTCCATCCGTAGGAGAGTTTCCTCCACATCCTCCCTGGACACATTTCTAGGCAGCTGACGGGCGAGTCGCACAGCTTCACCCTGGGAATTCAAATATTCAATTAGACAAACGCAACACCCCATGTGTATGTGTGTGTGTGTGTGTGGTGCCACTCTTATTCTCCACTCGTAGCATCTCTCACTTGCAAGTAGTTTGTGATTTTCAGTGGCCGGCACTCTTGCACAGTGCTGGCCTTCCTGTGAAGAACTGCAGTCAGGATCTCCCTGAGGTCCTCCACACCGAGGAAAGGCACGCAGTCTGCCATTGCTGTCACTTCCAGATGTCTCTCGGCTGACGTGAGGCCTGGCCAAAACAAGCAGAAAACAAGGATTAATATACTCCAGACGCTACTACTATCTCCAGGAAAGAATAATAAATAAATATTGTGGTTTACGGCCGAACTGATGACCAAGTCAAACAAGCAGAGGGCCAAATGGAGTGTTAAATGACTAATAGAAGCCCCAGCAGACTGGAAGGAAGTTGTCTTGTAGGGCTGAAGAATGATGGCTTCTCATTTCATGAGGAAATACTGCAAATCATGGACAATTCATATTTCTGATACATGACTTTGGATGCAAAATGAAGTCAGAAAAATAAAAATAAAAAGTGGAGATGCAGAGAGAGAGTGAATATGTCTGCACTGATTGTGAGCCTGCATAGTCAGGCCTGTCCAGTAAAGTCCATAGGAAATATTAAATATATAACAACGGCATATATATTTTGTTTCCAATTTAGAAATAAAAGAAATTGCAGACATCTTAGAAAATAAATACAACACTTTACGAAAAAACGAAGATACGCAGCAGAGATTGTGTAATGAAACCACCTTATATACACCGCTTCCTTCAATCCCATGCACACCCACCGAGGCGGCCCATGCCAAATGAAAATTCCTAGAATTTCTTAGAGGGCAACCATTCTCATCACCTGCACACTGGGGTACAAACCTACTGTGAGACCACGCTGTTGGGCAGAGTGCCAGTGTCAACTGAGGTGAACCGGTCCAGCAACAAAAACAAGCAAGCGAGCGGAGAAGCAGTGTCACAAAGATAACGAAGAAGGCTGGTAAAAATATGTTTCACTGCAGAAGTTATTTAGTTTTACTTTTAATATGAGTTTAATAATCTGGATTTGGCATTAGACTTTATTTATCACAGTTTATATACAGGGTTAAACTACACTGATGTATATTTTAATTATCAAAATATTCTGTCAAGCCCGAAATGCACCCCTATAAGAAATTAGATTATACTGAAATATTGAAATAAATGCCAGCTTCAGAGATAACCTTTACAATACACACACGTATTGATGTTATTTAATTTGGCATGATCGATGAAAAAAAAAAAGTTATCACATAAAAGAAAGGAAAATTTTAGACCAGATTATCTGGTCATTTATCCTCAGATCTCTCATGACTGAAAAAAAAATCCTGTTTCTGAAATTCATTGTTCATTGTTTTTTTGGTTTTTTTTTCCAAAATTTGTTGAAGGAATGAGACTATTTTGTCTTATCCACAACTAATCCACTACACTAAAACTAATTGCTTGTAATCCAGTTGCTGGGGACTGTACGTTTGACATTTGACTGGTGAACTATGACATTAATGATGGGAAACAGCTCCAGCATTTGTTAAATACAACTAAACAACCCATTAGACCTTTAAACAGCATGACTCAAAAAATAAGAAAGGCTTGTTTTCTGATTGATCCAGTGTGTTGTTGACTTCTACGTTGTGCTGCGGTGCTTCTGTTACTACACTGTTCCATCAGATGCACATGCATTTATCTGCTTTATTCAGAGTTCTGTACCTGGACTGAGTTTGATTTTAAAGCCATTAGCTACGAGCCTGGGGTCCGAGATGAAGTACTGTCCATTCAGCTCCGGGCTTTGTTTCTCCATGTTGCACAAAGCATCAGTATATTCAGCTCCCCCTAGAATTCTAAAAGAAAAAAGAGATACCAGCAAATGTCAACATACAAAAAATTACACAAAAAAATAGATAAGTTTTGATAGGATTAGAATTGATGTGTGTAAAAGGCAGCCTCTAACATTTATGTCTGTGCAGAAAGTTGATGAGTGTGCAGTTCTCTACAAGGAAAACAACTGTTGGCTTTTTGCTGATGAGAGGTGAGTGATACCTTACCCATCTGTTAACTGTATAGGGTTCTGCAGACTCTCTGCTGGAAGTATATTATTCTCTAGAAGTCTCTTAAACAGCAAGGCTTCCTCCACTCGAAATGGGTTTAACAACATGAGCCTCTGACCACATAAAATGACCCAGGCGCTCTGAGAGGCCAGGCGGTTTACAAGACGGAGGCCCCGCGGTGCTGCGCTGCGCTGGGATGAGAGGCGCTGAAGCTGCAGCCGAAGGGCAGCCACGCTGCAGGGGAGGGGCTGCCAGGGCTTGGGTGGAGGGTTCTTCATCTTCTTCTGGGGCTGAGCAGAGAAGAGCTCGTCCAGCAGCTGCTGGTTGGACAGCGGGGCCTTGCGCTTCTGGCTGCGCATGTGGGTTGTCATGGTGGTGGTGGTGGTGCTCGCACTCGGTTCTGTGGGCCCCCCGGCCGAGGCCAGCTTGGTCCTTTGGTCGTGGTGCTCCAGGTGTTTCTTTGCCTTCTCCTCGTACCTGCAGAGTCATACCAAAACCTTTTAGACTTCGGACAGAGAAGACAGCAACACTTTGTGATTAAATGGGATTCAGCATGAGCAGAAAGCATGTAGACTGGGTTGATGATGTCATCAGGGTTAAAGGGATAGTTCAACATTTTGGCAAATCGGTGCATTGCTACAGTATAACCCCTATAGTTTTAGGAGTAGGTTCGTTACCTTTAATTGTCGGTGCAAGCTGTTTTTAGAACGGTGGAGCAGAGCCGTGAGCTGCTCAGAGCTACGCTACAGAGGCTCATGGGATTTCTTGGTTTCCCTCATCAAACTCATAAAATACACAATCCAACAACTCCACAACACTGTTGTGGACAAGTTGTGACCTGCACATTCACCACACTATGAGATAATAACACAACGTTATGAGACCTTTTACTGTAGGTTGGACTGGGCTAAAAACCTGCCTTAAAAAAAGGAGCTGTTAGATCAGCAGTCAATGATTGACTCAATGATTTCTAAATACTAAATCCCTGGTCCACCTTTTAATGTAAAGCTGTTGTATGTTTTATTGTGTGGGATGGGTGTAGGTCTGTAAAGTTAAACTGGCATCGTGCTGGTGTCTGTGGGGCAACCTTGAACATAGTACATTTGTTTTTCATCACCGTTTTGAACCTGTGACCTTGTTTCACTGCTACACCCAAGGTTGGCTACTCTGCGCTGCAGCTAGTGTTATCTCATTTACATATCATTTGGGTAACACTAACTTCATAATAATAACACACTATTAAGCATTAGTTAAGCATTAAATACTGAATTCATAATTTATAACACATGAATACTCATTAGTATGTAGTTTATAAACACAGTTAAACATGTTTTACTTATCATTGATAAGCACTAACTGTATTTATAAACTACATACTAATGAGTATTCATACGTTATAATTGAAGAATTCAGTATTTATTAATGCTTAACTAATGCTTAATGGTCTGTACTTTTTTGTGCACTCTTTTGAAAGAACAACCTGAAGTGAATCACTTCATGAAATGATCTGTTCATTTGTCAGTGAGTTGCGAGCAAACATGGCGGGATCATGAGGATTACACACTGTTGTGGCCACAAATGTGATGGCCACATCATGTGATGATGGCCACAAATGTGATGTCAATCAAGATGCGATATTTCTATATGCTGCATTTTATTTGAACTTGATTTATATTCGAGAAAGTGAAAGTATAGAATACAGTTGTTTAAGATTGTGTGTGGTGTTTTTAATGATAATTTTAGAATTTTTAGAATAATAATTAATTAGTTAAAAAAACATTTTTTATCAGTAATTTTTTTTAATCAATTATTCCCATTTTAATTTCAGCCGACCCCATGTGGTTGAAACACACTGGCATAGACGCTTTGGAGAAACAACTTTTTCTTCAGTGTGGGTGTAGATCTGGACCACGATAAGTTTTAAAATTTGACTGACGGGCCGGTATCAAGACAGATGGAGAGTGTTTGACTTAACTAATATAAGTGACATGTAAAAGCCATTACCTAAAAATAAAAGAAAACTTACATTCAAAGTTGGTCACCCTTTTCCCAGGTCTTTGCTATAATTTGGACAATTGTGTACCAGTATACGACGGGCCGGATTAAAAAGGTCAACGGGCTGCACGAGGCCCGCGGGCCGTAGTTTGCCCACGCCTGGTATCGATGCTGAGCTGCATCTGTTGTTGTCCACTTCCACCACGTTACAGCACGTCCTAAAATAAGATTTACGACACGGAGCAGCCAGCGACTCGGTTCCCGATGTAAATGCAGGCGACCTGCTCAGTGTTTGATATATGTGGCGCCCTTTCCTCCACAAAATTGCCAACTCATGTTTCCATAGATCTTCATGTGTTAAGCATTAGGGCTTACACTTCAGCAGCCCATTATTCAAATGACCTGTTTCATGAACTTGTGTAAGAATAATTCCTAGAAATGGTGTCCCACTTAACGGTGGAGGTGAAAGGAGCCAAATACCTGCCACATCTCACTTCATGTTGAGGACGGCAGCACAGCAAAGCAGATGTCTTTTTCCATACACTCTTCCATACCTTGTATAAGGCCCCGAGCTCGGCTGATACACATTTTCCAACCTTGCAATTATTTCAAATTGGTTTGCAGTAACCTTACATAATGGGGTTGGCGGTGTTGTTCCTCGATGCCAGCTGAGTAGCAGGAGTTTTTTTTTTGTTTTGTTTTATTGATGTATCCATATGAATCTGAACCTTGAAGTTCTCATACAGTTTGTTCAGCTTTACTTTATAATAAGTACACTATTAAGCATTAGTTAAGCATTAATAAATACTGTATTCTTCATTTATAACACATAAATACTCATTAGTATGTAGTTTATGAATAGACAGAATCTTCTACTACTTCTGGGTAGAAAACCAGCACGTAATTTGAATGAGATCAATAGTAACGAACGAGAGTTTAGCTATAGCCTATCATATTTTTGACGCCCTATCACCGTTTAGACAAATCTGAAATGATTGAAGAAACATTACTATTTCTGTGTGTGTGTTTTGTGTTGCTATGTGTGGTATTTATGTCAGTTTGGGGGAATCACAGTGTGTAGAAAGCATCAGTGGCTCAGCTGACAGGGACAGCTAACGGCAGCTAAGCTAACGGCAGTAGCTAAGCTAACGGCAGTAGCTAAGCTAACATCAGGACGTCAGCTGTTGTGGGACACGACACGAAACTACTCCAGTTAGCTCAGTCATGTTGTAACTCAGATATTCGCTGGAGAAAATATTTTTTCATGGACCGTTTATTGAGTCACTGAGTTATTAAAGGAGTCATCACCTGGAAATCGCATTTTTCGTTTGGGCTCTTTGTTTAAGCCAGAGTAGCTCATGAGGCTGCACACCGCAAAATTACGAGAGTTTGACTCTGCTCCTATGGTGACATCACCGTGGAGCCTGCTTTCATAAACACACCTCTCTTCCACCACCCCGACTTCCGCCACGCCGCCATTACTTATTGTTTTATTTCCCACTGTAGCGCTGTTATTTCGTCACTTTATTAAGTTAGTTTAAGTTAGTTAGTTTATCCAAATGTTTAGAAGTTTGCGCCGACGTTGGGAGAAGTCTCCTCAGCAACCCGTGTGCAGTGCTCGTTAGCCGGCCAAACTACGTCGTCATGCCGGGGGAGGAAACCATCGTTAATTAACTTACCCGCAGGTTTAGTTTGTAGAGGTTTACTGCCGACTGGTTAAATTCTTTTTAGGAGATAAATGTTGGTCTTATTGATGAAATCTAACAATTGTGGCAGTCGTAGTAGTTTGTTTAAATGAAAAGTGAAGCTTCACACAGAGCAGCAGCAGCTTTGCCCCGGGGCTCTGTAGCCTACGTACAGAAATCACCACATTTGCATCAATAAATACATGTTTTACATTGAACCGATTCAATTTTGTTTTATTTTATTAAGTTATATAACATGGTTACGGTACACGACAGAGAGCAGCATAGTATGCGGTTTCCAATACAGCAATGTCTGCATGTAGCCCACTGGGCCAGCCACCATTCTGGCTCTGTCCTTCCTGCGTCCAATCAATGCGCGCCTCATTACATATTTATACAATGAACATCCGGACCAGTCAAAACCTTGCGCTTACTCTCACGAGAGAAAGTTGCCGTATGAAAAAGTGTCAGAACAAACTCTATGTTTGATTTTTTTTTTTAATTTTTATGTTTCTAATAAGTTTTAAGAATTGATTCACACATAAATGGTAATGTTTGTCCAGTCATTGGTTTTATAAACTTTACAAACATCAGATTAGATAGAGTGACATGAAAAATTAGATATATATAGCGAAACTCTCATCAGTCACTATTGTTCTCATGCTGGTTTTCTACCCGGAAGTAGTTGTAAACAACAAGGCCATTCGTTCTATACAGTTAGTGGTTATTAATGATGAGTAAAACATTTTTAACTGTGTTTATAAACTACATACTAATGAGTATATTAATGTGTTATAAATGATGAATTCAGTATTTAAAGCTTAACTAATGCTTAATAGTATGTCCTTATTATAAAGTGTTACCTCATTGTTTTATGTGCTTCGATCTCGGAGTTAGAAGCACACACACACACACACACACACACACACACACACACACACACACACACACACACACACACACACACACACACACACACACACACACACACACACACACACACACACACACACACACACACACACACACACACACACACACACACACACACACACACACACGGAGCCTGGAGAATGATGCACAGTTCTACCAAAAATACACACTGGCCTGATTTACATGACTTTGATCTGTTTGTTTTTTGCAAATAACTCCACTCCCGTCTTACCTTCATTAATGTAAATCCTTTGACTCTTGAGGGGAGCAGGGGTCAAACACAAACACTCATTACCTCCATCTGCTCCGCGCCAACTCTGTTCTTGACCGGCCAACTATGTGTCACTCCTTACACCACTTCTGAAGTAAGTGTAGGTGAGATTTTTTTAAATGGACAAAGGGAATTGTCCGAACTTGGAAACGGGACATTTAGATATTACATTACAGGAGGGTCTCCACTTAAAAATGAGTGCATACAGTTCAAATCAGTCAATATCCGTTAAATTAGTATACCCTGTCTTCGTGCCATTATAAATGCTGAATAGATTAGTTAACTAAACGCTACCACAAACAAGACAAATGAGACAAGGGAATAGATGGAACACTTTGGAAACAGAGGACATTTTATCAATAGTGATACCTGTTGTACTTTGGAAAATGTTGTCTACCTAGCTCCCTAATAGGCCCAGTTGTCTGGAAATTAGAAACACAGCTCATATCAACTAAATTTCCAGTCTAGGCTTTTCACATGCAAATGACAGGTCAAACTTTCCCCCCTCTCTGTGCCTTGCGAATAACAAGAAATGGAAACAACTGCTTGGAAAGGTGAAGGTCTGGAAACTCACTTCTTACGCTCTTCCTCTCGCAGATTTTTCCACCTCTCGTGAACAGCGACGCTGATATCCTGCAGACTGGCTGTGGGTTTGTCCCTGAGGACGTCGGCCCGGGCCTCCTTCTGGAACAGGGCGGCGGGAGACAGAGGTGCCCTCATGGCTCGGCTGCTGATCAGGTCGTAGGCCGTCAGAGCGGCCTGCTTCTCCGTGATGGCGTTGGACGTCTTTTTGTCGGAGCTGCTCAGGCTCTTGAACTCGTGCGGGTCCGACTGGTTGTGCTTCGAGGGTTGATGGAGTTGGACCGGCTGCAGGGGTTCTCGTGTTAAGGGGTCGGTCAGAGCCGTGCCCCGGCTCCAGTCCTCTGCCGACGGCTGGTCTCTGCTTGACGCCACGCCGTCATGTCCTACCAGAGATTCTCCAGCCGAACCCGACTCTGGTGCCGTTTCGTCATCATTTAGAGAAAAGTTAGATTCCAGTCCGTCTGGGATCTGGTTCACAATCCAGTCGTCTGCGATTGAGGATGAGGAGCTGTTGTTGGAGGTCTGCCGCTCCAGTGAAGCCACCGACAGAGCTGCACCACTGTGTTTAGGTGCTTCTTTAAGGAGGTCGCTGCTGTTACTAGTGCTGTTGTCCATCTCTACAAACCTCTCTTCTACAGGTGGTGCAGCATCACTCTGTAGAGGACTAGATGTCTCATGGCTCAGCTGCTTCTCGGCTGACGGGTCAGGTCCAGGCCGATAGCCATAGAGAGAAACCAGCAACGCCTCGACGGCGGTGAGCACAGCCTCCTAAATGTCAGACAGAGGGCAGATTATACAAAGAGTTTCATTTAATGATGTCTTCTTGGTTGGAGTCTTTTTGTTTTAATTCTCCTGTCATCACAAAGTCTGAACAAACTCTGGGCTGAGTTTACAGTCCCCCTAAAGAGGCATTTTAAAATTTGTAAAAATGCTCTGCTATGGCTATTTTTTGATTAAAATTGCTTTCCCACAAAGAAGTTGTTTAAAAGAACTCCCAAAGAGGCTAAAAACCCGTCTACTATTTTTCTACTAAGTAGATGACATCACAGTGAACAACAAATGAGATGCAAAACAAAATCAACAGGATTGGTTGCTAGGGATTATGACGTATTAATCCCGACTGGGTGCTGAAAAACTGAATCCAACTTTTTCAGACTCTGGCTTTCAAACTGCATTTTCAAATCTAAAATGCTCAGTTGTGGCTGCATTAGCGACTTTGCTGCTGAAATGTCTTGTAGCAGAACCCAAACACTACATTGACATGTTAATAATTTCAAAAAGTCAATTTTTGGTTTAGGGGGACTTTAACTGAACTTGAATTTCATATCTACCTTGTCCTGAAGAAGAACCTGCCTCTTGTCCGGTGTCAGGTTGACGTCGACCGACGAAGGTGAAACAGTGACTTTGAGCATGAGGATGGGGTAGCGGTTTCGGGCCGTGTCGTCCGGATACTGAGCGGCGTAGTGTTGACGCAACAGCTGATGGTCAAATACACAATCACACCACCAGGATCATTTTTTTTCACGGAAACAAAACAAGAAAACAATAGTATTAAATACAAACTCAGTTGTTGTAAAAAAAAAAAAAAAAAAAAAAGTATATTTCATTGATTTATCAATTTACCTTCATTATATCTTTATGATTGACGGGTCGGTCGTTGACATATATGAAGGTTTTGTCAGGGTTAGATGAGCTGGTGGAGGAGTGATCTGCTCCAGGCTTTGGAAAAAAGCCGTCTAATAGGATCTGAATGACAGGAGAATAATCATAACATCATGATACAACACAAGGTAGATGTGATAGATACACCAAAAGGTCTACAATGCTGCAGAAAATCATTACATTACATGGTAACACTAATAATAATAAGTAAACAGTATTAAGCATTTGTTAAGCATGAATAAATACTGAATTCTTCATTTAACACATGAATACTCATTAGTATGTAGTTTATAATTACAGTTAGTGCTTATCAATGATGAGTAAAACATTTTTAACTGTGTTCATAAACGACATACTAATGAGTATTCATGTGTTATAAATGATAAATTCAGTATTTAGTGCTTCACTAATGCTAAATAGTGTGTAGTTATTATAAAGTGTTACCCATTACATTACATAACAGCGGCTGGCTGGACAGGTGCGTAACAAAGAATACAAATCCTAGTTATGAAACTTGGAAATTCTCCAAACCATACCATCATGATAGTTTCAGCTGGGATGGCACAGCTGACGATTAGAGCTGGTTCACTGTTGGCTCCTTTTATCTCCAGTATGAACACGCTGTTGGTTGCCATTTGTCTAATAACATTTACATCATGTTACATCACCAAATCCCACCAGAGGGAGTTCTCCTGAGCTAAAATTGATCACTCTGCTGAAAACCTGAAGCTCCATTATAAATGTAAGCTAGTAAGAAATTATGGAAAGCCGTTAATGTTCCACAGATTGCAAGCAGAGAATAGCTATGCTTCTTTTCCACATGGCCCGGGGCTCATTATTAGCAGCAACACACGCCAATGAAGTTAATAAATGAACTGCTGTTTCAGGTCATGGCACATATGCTTCTCTCTATTTCTGCTCATTAGGGTCACTTTATGGGAGCACGAATGGCACCTCTGGCCCCAAAGGGCCGCGGCTATGTGTAGTCATGCTGCCAAAAACGAGTGTCACATTTTGTTCTGCAGAGAAATAGCTCTTACGACTCTCCCCGAGTGAGGCCCCGGTGAAATTGTCAACCTGGCTCCCTTGATCACTGAGCTTTGGTCTTGGGGACAAGAGAGGAGGAAAAAAATCTCTTTCATTGCTACAGGGAGTAAGAGGAAAAGGTGAAAGGTTGTTCTCATAACTGGGCACCAAAGTGCAGCAGCAAAATAACAACAACAAAGAGGGAAAAATGAGAGAGAAACAGGGTGAAAAGGGCTGCTCCATATCTGTCAGACTAGATTAGTTGGGAGCCTGGCAGCAGGTACGAGCCACATGACACCTACCGTGACCAAGCAGAAAGTTACCGCTCAACAAGTAATTCAATTACGATCAGCACAGCAAAGCTTAGCTAACAAAAATAATTCACTCTTCATCAGGAAAGAACTCAAAAGAAAAGGGCAAAGAAATAGTTGGCCAGCCACCAACTGACCACATTTGCTGGCTTGAGACCAGGCCTTCCTGATGAGGTTATTAGCTCACAATCAAGTATAACGTGCATGCACTCGTTTGCTCTGCAAAAATGATCCATCTTTGCATTTCCTTTTTCTAAAACAAACGCTCACTGGCACACCGTCTTCGTCATCATCATCATCATTCATTTCCATTGTAAATTAAAAGATAATTTCAACTGCTTTTCTCTGGAAGTCTCACTGTCCAACTTCTTCATTATTCCCAACACATGTAAAAAAAAAAATTCACTATCTCAACCACATATCAAGGGTGCTTCATTTGATTTGTGTTTTGACTGAAAGCAAGGCTGTGTAATGTCAGGCTGGAGGAGCTGCCGTAATGGCTCCATAATGAAGGGCAAAGTGGCATGGGAGCCACAGTATGAGAGCAAAGAGTGCAAGGTGTGTGCGTGAGGTGGGAGGGGTAGCATGCGGCCCGGTGCCAGCTCGGGCCCCGCTATGTGCCTGTGACGCTCATCCATCAGAGTGTGCAATGCACACCATGCAGTCTCTTCACATTCACTGCGTCGTTTGTTACAATGTTCAGAGGTGACTTTGTCCAGCAGAGTAATGGTCCATGTGAAACAATAAAAATAACAGTTGACCATGAAATGTGAAACTTGTAAACGTGAGCCCTACATACCATGATATGACACAACTTAGCACTTTGCCCACAGTTGAACAGGGTTAACTATTCCAAATTGACTTGTATAAAATGTTATGGGACTTTTTTTTTTCTTTTTCTTTTTTTGAAAGGGACAATACACATTAATGAACATCATGTAAATACCAATGTAAACGTGTTGGAGTTAGCAAGCCTGCTAATTTACATCCTTACCCTTGGCAGGTAATAGACAAACAGACAGAAGAATAAGAGTTAGAATTAAGTAACATTAAGTAACACTAACATTTTTTTGTCTGGAAAACAGCAAACTCTGGTATCTTCTCCTAACCTGCGAGTGTTTTGTTTGTCTTAAAAAGAATTGCTCCATTTATTTTCCTTTCATCTCTGCCTTTTTCCCCTTAACTAACCTCTGGTTGCTCTTGGTGATGGTGGCAGGGGAGCAGGTTGGCAGCAGCGCCGGGCCCCAGCGTAGCAAGCAGGGCGCTTCTGTGATCGGCCACCTTGGCCTTCTGCCAGACTACCACCTGGAACAATATGACACCGGTCAACTTCCATCAATCCACATCATCAGGCCAATCACACTGCATAAAACCCTGTCACGGTAGGACCCGGGCCACTGAGTCAGTAAAATATCTGACGTTCGATGAGATGGAGAAAAACTAGAGTTGGTTACATCCAATCTGTCAAAATATATACAACGTCAGTGCTGAAAAATAAAAGAATTAACATTTTAATTAACATTAACATACAGTCATTATTTCAACCCAAAACACTACATGCAACAGCTGAGTTGACACTACAGTACGTAAATCAAAAAACTAGGACTCCATCATCATCCAAGATAAAATCATGGCTTAAATCAACTCAATCATGCACCAATCAATCATAAATTCAAACACTGACTCACAATCCACTGGTTTGGAATCATGTCGTCTTAACATTGTGATTTTATTGTTGCTGTTGTGTTTTAAGAGTGGGAAACTTTGTTATTGTTGTTGTCTGAAAAGGCTGTTTGTGTGACAATGTTTTTATTCATATGTGCTTATTTGTTTTGTACTATAGTGTTAGATTTCTACCATAAAGGGATAGTTCAACATTTTGGCAAATTGGCCCATTGCCATAATCCCTATAGTTTTAGCAGTAGGTTCATTACCTTTAATTGTTGGTGCAAGCTGTTTTTAGAACGGTGGAGCAGAGCCGTGAGCTGCTCAGAGCTACACTACGGAGGCTCATGGGATTTCTTGGTTTCCCTCATTAAACTCATCAAATACACAATCCAACAACTCCAAAACGCTCTTGTGGACAAGTTGTGACCTGCACATTCACCACGCTACAGTATGAGATAATAACAGAACATTATGAGACAGAGTTGTTTTCGAGGTAAATTCATGCAAAACCGCTGATGCGCGTTGCATCAGGGACAGTTTTTCAGCAAGCAGTCTCTGTGTTTACCTCGAAAACAACTCGTTCCATTATTATCTCATAGCGTGGTGAATCCCATTAGCCTCCGTAGCGTAGCTCTGAGCAGCTCGCGGCTCTGCTCCGCCGTTCTAAAAATAGCTTGCACTGACAAATAAAGGTAACGAACCTACTACTATGACTATAGGGATAATGGCAATGGGCCAATACTATCCAAAACTAACTACACTGCATGTTCTCTGTTCCTGCTCAGGGACTACAGATGAAAATGAGCTAGTAGTACTCTGGTATGGTTGAGAGCTGTGCACCGTCCCTGTAAAATAAACAAATACATAAAATAAAATAAAATAAAATAAATAAATAAATAATTTTCCTATAATGAATTTATGCAATTTTAGAAAATATTACAAGAGCATCATAACATACTGTATAAAACAAACACTGGATTGCAGACTTGACTCACGTAACACAACACTTTACACAAGAAAGATCAGGTTAGATCAGAAAATAGTTTGGGTACAAAATATGTTGACACCCGCCGAGGGAACTTGTAGTTTGTATCCACCGGTGAATATATCTCCTGGGTGTTGACTCCTAAAAGCATGCAGCCTGTTGCAGGGCATGTCTCAGCTATTAAATACACAATCTGGCACATGTAAACGGATCACTCCTGTAAACGGTTCTTGAAGAAGCTGTGAAACACGACACAAGCCAAACAGCAGAGTTGGAGATAAAGGATAGGGGGCAACGGAGCGCTGATTGGGCGAAACACATTCATGCATACTCCAACCTGACAACCTCAAAACTGATTTCCATGAAATTCATACGGCCGCCACGTAGCCCCTCCGTGACCCCCCCAGGGACACCTATATACTTCTGTGTACAAACTAGCTGCAGCCTGAAACAGAATCTGGGGTTAAGGCTGCAGCTGCGTTCAGCAGCTAGTCGGGCGTCAGAATCAGCCAGACCTGAGTTCGGAGGCAGCCATGTTTGTGTTTGGGACTCTGAGACGCTGCAATGTCAATTTGCTCTCCCACTGCTGATTCACCTAATTGTATGCAATGGCACTAAAGAACAATTAAGTGCTGTTTCCATTTTCTAATGTAAACACTAAACCATCAATACTGCAAAAGTCAACGTTTCTATTGATGGAAGGAAAAAAAAAAACTCCGGACCATTGTTACAGTTCTCTGAGGAGTCAAAACTGTGGCTGTATAATGATCTATGGGCATTTGGGCACAGTTCTTGTATTTCATTAGTTTAAGACAGTAGGTGGTAGATTTACTGATGTCCAGGGCCATCTAGAGTCAAGGTTCAGGTTGCAGACAGAATTCATAGTTCCCTCAACAGCAGCAAACCCAAACAATGTTTGCTGCGTCATTGGGTTTTGTCCTCAATATTTCGGTTTTGTGTTTCTCTCAAATACAGCTCTGGGACCAGAGGCACGAGAGCCAGACAGAGTCGCTAAGAGTTTGGAGTTATGCAAGGTTGAATATAAACTATATGAAATTGAACCTAGATTTTACTTGTATTAGTTGAATGATAAACATTGTAGATGTAGATCGAGATTGTGCTGTGGGATCTTAGAGTGATACTTGTGAGATGTCCAGTTCTTTTAGCAGTGAAAAGTGCTTGATTGCCTTAACAACACTTTAAATAGTCATTCATTTTTGATGACATCTGATTTGAACCACATCAGCATCTTAAAGCCACATCTGAATGTCATGACTGATTAAATATTGATTGGTCACTTTCATGCGAGCCTTTATCCTAAAGGTCGACATGTTTGGCCCTTCGATGTCTTTAATGAAGATGAGTGCTGAGATGATGACTTATCTAATTAATGAGAGAATAATGTTGAGTGCCAATTAATAATTTAAGTCATCCATTAAGTAAATGCTACACAGTCTGGTTCCAGCTCCTCATTTCTGTTTTATACTGATGCACTGCTGATTTAGTATCTTAAAGGTCAAGTCTGCTCGCTTTTCCGCTGTGTTGCTAACCCTCCTCCTGGCCATGTGCATTTGTTTAGAAACAAAGCTGTCGGAAAATCAATACATGGAGCGGTGGATGACGTTATACAACATATATACGATGTCACAACGTGTATATCTGTGTCATAACTGTCATAAACAAAAGATTGCGGGTCCGAGAAATTGTGATTACAGATTCTGTTAGAACTGTTGACTGCTTCTGTGTTTTTAAAGTATCAATGTTTTAGTGGTTCAAAAGCTTTTTTATAATTAACACTGTACATATATTATGCTTTGCTCTTCAGACACGTTGTACAGTCTCTGATACTTTGTGTAAAAACAACTGAGTGGACTAGTGTGAGGATCTTGGGCTGTCCCTTTAAACAGGACATGCAGATTCATGATAAGAGACACTTTTTAAAAGGTCAATGACTTGAACTTTTCTTCAGCAGAACCAACACAGACTCACTGACAAAGCATTTTCAGCTTCGTCAGTCTGCACTCGTTTGACGCTATAAAATGTTTAGTCGACGCGTTTCTATGAGCCAAACGAATATTTTCCATCACACGTAACGATTTCATAGCTCGGTGACGCACATTGGTACTGACAACAAAACAACAGGAGGTGCAACACAATTTCTGTTGTTTTTATGATGTTTGATTGATAATTTAGTGGACAAGCCTCTGATTATCTGCCACTTCCATCATTTTACACATTTGACAAAGAATCTTCACAGAGACACAAACACAGAACAACTCTCTGCAAAGCTGGTGTCTCTGAGCCAAAGAGCCAGTTTACATCTTACTCTTTCACAATATTTCACATTGTCATACAAGTGAAATGTGAGTTTAGATGGGTGGTCATTTTGTATCTTAACCCCTTCTATATGTTTTTTTTTTCATTTTATTATGATTGTTTGGTACAGTGTTTGTTTTATTTTGATTGTTTGTTTCAATCGTATGTAAGTTGGTATAAATGACCCGTTAGATCAATATGAATGTTAAATGTATTTGGGAAAATGCTCAACAAAAATACCATTGAATAATAATGATTATTATTAGATGTAGTGGAAGTAGTATTAAAATGTCATGGATGACAAATGTGATGCAATCAAACATTAATTATACATCTATTCTCTACAATCTGAGTGGACTTCATATGTGGGAACTGGAGGTATTGAGTGCTTTTACACAGATCATTGTTCTTAGTTATGTTGCCACATATATGACAGTATACAACAGGTACTCTCAGAATAAGAACAGATACTGTAGAGGCTGTTGGACCAGAGATGTGTAGTCATTTGAAGACAAATGAGGACACCTAGCGGTTGCTGTGTGTGTGGGAGGACATAATGTAGACAGAATGTATGCCAGGACAGACTTCAGCACTGCTAAACCCTCAATAGTTTAAGCTAAAATTTAAAACCATGGCTCTGCAAAAAAAATTTAAGCGCTGTGGATTTAAAGGGATGTTTAAAAGTCTGTAGTTTCAGCTGTGTCACTTTTTCTTCTGAAGCATTAACACTTCTCTGCTGGCCATCCCCATGCTCACTATGTTCTATCAATCCTGAATAATGATAAATAATCGATACACACTGATCATGCAGGCTGACAGTTAAGAAGTGGTTTTAAGCAGCTGGTGGAAGTACATTTTGATATATTTGACTTTTTACAGCCACCTTACAAGCTCATAGGATGTCAGAGTTACTGGAGTGTGTTCACTTTGCATATCACTTTAAAAGCCAAGTTGTTTGACTGGGTGATTGGACAGTTTAAATCACCTTTTACTTTGCAATTGTCACCAGTTGACACAAATCCTTTCACTTGGTTAAATCTGAGAAGTGACTGAAGGTGATGAGATGTTTCTGACCTTATTGTGAACAAGTGAAAGCCTCAGGTCAGGTTTTATGATGGCGTATGCCATCAGCAGGTCTTGTATTTTCTTCAGTTCCTCCTTGCACTTCTTGGTAGAAGAGTAGTACTGCCTTCTCACTGGGAGGTTCTTGAAAAGCCTCAGTACACTCACTGTTGTACCTGGAAAAACACACAAAAGATCAGATTGTGCAACAGCTTTTGATATCAAATAATACAGTTCCTACAGTAGGATGCAGGTGGACTCACTCAATCCACCTGGACATCAAAGGGAAAAAGCTCATTTGTCTGAACATTAGCAGTTAAACATCTGCAAATTAATTTGTTTTAAAGCCTGCTGACTTCCTATGGCTTCAAAAAGTTGCATATTGTTGTGTTGTGAAGTTAATTTCAAATGGATAAAATGTCTGTTTCAGCCCATCAGTGTACATTCAATAACCTAAAATAGCGTAACATGTTTTTTATTAAAATTAAGCAAATTTATTCAAAATCAAAAACTTTATAGCTCCAATTTATGAAAAATTATATATATATATATATATATATATATATATATATATATATTTTTTTTTTTTTTTTTTTTTTTTTTTATTATTATTATCAAAAAAGAAAAACAGCAGATTTCTTTGCTCATTACAAGACTTGCCTTGACCCAAGTGAGACGGCTTCTGGGAAACAATCTCCCCTGTGAAGTTAAGTGTGTACTGGGTGCTGATGTCATCATCCACTGTCTTTGTGGTGACAGTCACCTGAAGGGAATCAGCAGACACAGACACCATGTCAATTTAGAGACTTTAATAACCCAGAGTGTACTGTATATAGATCCCTGTTTAATTAAGAGGAATGAAAGAGTAATACTATTCGTAAAATATAATTAATGTATGCATGACTGAGATGTACTGTTTTAAGATCAGTGTACTGTCTGAATTCTGTTAATTTTGGCCCATTTGCCTGTTTTTCTTCTCATGTGGAATTTGATAACTACAGTCGATCAATACTCATCACCTCGGCCACAGCGCAGATGGAGCCCAGTGCTTCTCCTCTGAAGCCGTACGTTTCCAGATGCTGCAGGTCCTCATGGCAAGAGATCTTTGATGTATAATGTTTCACGGCCATCACAGGAGTATCTGCAGCTTTGATTCCCTGACCATTGTCGCGTACTTCTATCCGGTCCAAACCATAGTTCTCCTGCAGTGGGAAAGTCAATACATTCTGTTGTAGACTCACTGTCAGAAAATCAGCAAATTATATTATCAAACACAACAATATTGCTTTTAAATAGACACGTTTTTTTTCCTCTTTTAAAATCTGTAATGTAGACACTGTACCAGTTTAATGTCGATGCTTAAAGCCCCGGCATCCAGGGAATTTTCCATCAGTTCCTTCAAAACATTCACCACTGATGAGATGACCTGAGAGCTGGACAGCAGCCGCACAGTGTCTGAAGGCAACTGCTTCATGATCCCAGGTATCTGTTAGAGAAAGGTATGGTTTAAGTTGAATATTTAGTCAATGGCAAATATGCACATGTTGAGAAACAAAAAGACTGTTAAGAAAAAGCCAGAGCGATAGATATAACATATGTTATATCTATCGCTCTGGAAAAAGCTATTTATAGTTTGGTTATGTTCATTATGTCTTCTTTTTATTTAAATAGCTATTTGTAATTGTTAATGTTTTGATTATAGGTCCAAATATGTCAGAGCCCAAGAATGACTGTAAGCATTTGATTTCCAACAAAACGTAGCCTACACAGTTAAGCTGCACAGATCAGATGCCTTCTTTACATTTAAAACACACTTTTAACCGAAATGTATATAAAAACATCAGGCAAACACATACTGTATGTGCTGATGTTTGACTGAAGGATTCTCTGTGATAATGATTATTTATTGTTGTCGATTATGTTCAAATGTTAGAAATAAGAGCTGGTATGACTCCTCAATCGCTCACTTGACAGAAAAGTGTATTCCGTTATATAAAATCGATTAGATGTGATTGATTATGCATCTCGAATTGCAATTAACGTTAGTTCTACTAATACTGGATTAGTCACCATGACGCCACCTGATAGTGAGGGTTACCAGTTAAGGTAGCAGCTGCAAACACAGTAAGGTTGATGAATGTATTGTTTTTGAACAAATAAGTTACATAAATGAAATAAAAATCAAACCTAAATTTTAAGCTTGGTGACATATATCAATTCGCTTCTATACTAAAGAAGTCGTAATACATCATTTAGTGACACAACGAGAATATGATCAACCAACAGTGAACAGCTGAGCTTTATAAAGCTGGAAGCCACAGTGACTGTAGCCGCTTACTGTATGTTGACATTACTAATGGTAGCTAGCCGGTCTGCGTTTGAGCTGCTTGTTTTCTATGTAACTAACGACTGAAATCACATTTTCGTGTAAACGTACGTGGCGACACTGCAAAAGTGTATGAATGAAAAACAACAGTGGCTACTGACAGTTAGATACTGACTTACACGGGCTCTGTTCTGTTGACAACAGTCCTGTTGAATCTCTCCAGACACCAGACTCACACCGGAAACGACCTGATTCCCGCCCCCTCCTTCAGCTGCTGATTGGTCAGAAGTGAAAAGTACTTGCAAGAGGGCGCGTTTGCTAAAAATACACTTCCGAGTTAACTGTGCCCTCAGTTCAGCCTCACAGGTACAGCCGTCTGCCAGGGTTATAAAGACACGTAGCTTTTGGGTGGGTTGTCATACCCAAACCAAACACATACAAGCTCATACCAACCCCAACTGCACCACATGTGATGTAAATCTCCACACTGCCTCCTGCTTCGTGTAATTTTACAGGAGGTTGACTAAGCCTGAGGAGCCAAATTAGGGCATCAAAAACACGTCTATCATGCCTTGAAACCACGTCTACTTCCGGTCGGGTCAGGCTACGACGTGCTGTCAGACCCTGGAATCTGCACAAATCAACAAGGGGATAAACCATTTCTCTCCATAGCACCTCGTCTGTTTAAATACCTCCACTGCTCGCTACCACCTGTAAGTGTGCACCGCTGGGTGTTTCTATTTGACCCTGTAGGCTAACGTTACCTTATGTGTGTTATTTACGCAGTGATGCTGAGAACTTGGTTTACGAATAGAAGACGATTTGGGTTGGGCTATGTACTGGAAGCGAAAACATCCCTAAGGGTTCCTTACATGTTTACACATCTACTTAGCGAGGCATGCTACACTAGACAGTGCAAAACAGACCATAATTGTTCACATGAAGTCACCAAGGCACGTAGTCAGTATCCTCTCACCTACTTGTTTACGTAGTTGTTTTAACAGTCATGTCAGTTTGCTGTAGCCACGAAAATTAATCAGCAAATAGTCTGGGTCAGCGACTGTTAAGTTATCTGTGTGTAAGTTTTCCCAAATGATGTTTTTAATTTTTCAGCCCAGTCCAAGTCATACCTGTGGTTGCAGAGTTGAATGATAATAAGGTCTTATCAACCCGTATGTATCTGTTACTTAACTTTGCTCTGTTGACTGAGATGCACTGGCATCCAGCTGATAACTTTATTGTACACTAGAAGAGACATTTGGTCCCATGTGATTTTACACATATGTTGACATGTTATGTTTCATCTGCTCATTCACACGTGTAACTTTTCATATATTAACAATATCCAAATTGTATTTTGGCTTGACATGTTATCAGGCCTTTCATGGGAATATGAAAAAAAAAATAAGCCATCATTTCCATTAATATGTGAAGTAAGCTTTGATAAACCGTTAATCCAGCCAGGCAGCTGAAAGTGTGCCACAGGGCAAAGTTCATGAAGATTGCACAAGGTGTTTTCTTATCACGTTTAGTCTTGCATGGAGGGTAAAGTGCTGGAGCAGTACTCTGGTGGTGATTCTCTACCTCAAATGTAAGTTATTATTAGTATATAAACATGTGAACGATGCAATGTGATAGCTAAAGTTGAAGGCATATTGTAATTGTAGACGCTTTTCATGCATTTGGAACGAGTGTAACAGGCGGTTTGGGTGTTTCCAAACCTTCTTTCAGGATTGTAGCTTGTTTTAACAGTTGATGCCAGATCAGCGATATTACTACAAATACTGATCTGACATTTTAAACCTTTGCAGGACTATAAATAGTCATTAAGACAGACTTAGCTCAAATTGAGAGATGCACTATTTATTGTAAAACTGAATTTTTGTTTGTTAGTAATACTGCATGGTAGCCTAAATGCTTCCAGTAAAACAGAAAGGTGAAAAGACCAGCAGCACAAAGTGAAAGTATTATTTATTTTTTCTGCCCACAGACCAGAATGAATGTGGGTGTGGCACACAGTGAGGTGAACCCAAACACCCGAGTGATGAACAGTCGGGGGATCTGGCTGACCTACGCGCTTGGCGTCGGAATACTTCACATCGTGCTCTTGAGCATACCCTTCTTCAGCGTACCGGTGGTGTGGACGCTAACCAATGTCATACACAACTTTGTAAGTTCACACTCTGGCCGTCACAGCCGAACCAACGATGTTCAGATAATCATTTTCCAAAACAATGCATTATTTAGACTACCACGGAGTAACGTGTGGCTTCGCAGCTGGATCGTGCTCTGCATGCCTGTGCTTGTTTAAAAAAAAGCTCTATTTTAGGGAGGGAGGGAGGAAAAAACTTTACTCCACATAAGGTCTGTCTACCGAACTGACCCCTCATTGTTACATGGCTGACCCTGAATCAAGAAACAAAGTCGCTGTGTGTGACATCATGGACTAGTGTGTGCTCGAAACACTTAACAAGGATTGTGTATCAAATCACAGCCAATATGGAAAGCTATTAACAGTAACAACTAAGGTCAACCGTAGCCCATTGTTTTCCTCACAATGCAACAGCAGTGCGCTGATTATGCCTTAACCATATGTCAGCATTTCAGTTTTATTACCATTCCCTCTGTAATGCAGGTTTCCCATTTAAAGCTGAATTCCAGCGTTTTGACACAGAGGAAGGCATGTAATTAGAAATGAGTGTCATTCCCAAGATAGCAAACTTTGTTTACAATAAAAAGCCTTCTTCTTCTTCGCCACAACCCAGCCTCATTGTTTCCTGCTGGGGTTTCTCTCATCGTACTCTCCTGCCTCAAACATCCTGCAATTCAGACACAGCTCCTGCAGTAACTGGACTTAAAGCTGCTGGTTTATAATCTCTAGTAAAAATAGAAACGCTGTAATTACTGCACTGTTGACTTCAGGTTTTCTCTCTGCAGGGAATGTACGTCTTTATGCATGCGGTGAAAGGCACACCTTTTGAGACCCCAGACCAAGGAAAGGCTAGGCTTCTTACACACTGGGAACAGCTGGACTACGGCGTGCAGTTCACCTCGTCTAGAAAGTTCTTCACCATCTCTCCAATCATTCTGTATGTATCACATACCATCTGGTTGTGTGTTTGCACTGCTGGATAATTTAGACATCAGATTCTCATTGATCATCACTTGGATTTTATCTTTAGCTTGAAAAACACTGATCACTGCAGTATTAAATGTTATGGAACTGTAACGAAAGCTGCAATTTTCCCTGTTGTGCATATTTTGTCTTGCTCCTTATTCCTCATATTAGAGGGATTTGGTGGTTTATATTTGGAGTAATCCTTCTCTTTTCTTCTACAGATACTTCCTGGCAAGTTTCTACACAAAGTATGACACGACACACTTTGTGATAAACACTGCCTCACTTTTGAGCGTCCTGATTCCCAAGTTGCCACAACTACACGGAGTGCGAATTTTCGGCATCAACAAGTATTAAGATATTGTAAATGCTGTGCCTCATAGCAACCGAAGTTAATTCCCATGTAGTCTGTACCGCCGATGTGTGTACTAAGTCGTACAGTTTGTTGTAAACGTCACTGTCGTCGTTAGATTTATGAGGTTGCAGATGAAATGTTTAAAAAAAACAGTATGTTTGTAGATGACAGGATGCCATATGCATTACTAACTTATGTGAATATTTAATGATGTATTTTGGCCTGCATAGACCTGGGCTGGCCCAGGTATCCATGAGGCTGTTGGTCGAGTTTTTCTTTTCTTTTTCCTTTGCCCTAAGTTGATATGGTGTGAGTCTGTTTGTAGCCACAGAGATGTCCCAAATGTATTTTTCAAAGATGTTTACTTCCTAAGGGTAGGAGCCTGTGGCTCGTTTATTGGTACACTCTCATTTTGTAATGGGCGTCAAAGTTGTTCATGCTGAGTGGAGAATGGAATCATACTCTTTATTTGCATGGTTTGTGAATCATTCCTCACTTGTAACTCAATCAAAACAGGGCAATGTTTTTTCATTGTACAGTTATTTTGTGTTATGTCCTTTATGTAGAAATGAGACAAATTTCTGTTGTCTGGTCAAGTGTTTAGTGAGGGAGGTCTACAGTGTCTGTGATGAAAACAAATGTCACGTATGTAGCTGCTCTCTTCAGATTATGACTTTTTGCTATCATCAAGGCAGCTAGTCCTGCTTTGTTTGGCCATAGCTCACAATACTCATGATATTTCTTGTTCTTAATCTTATTAAACTTTTTGTGCCCTCCAAACGTTCCATCTCTGGATTGCCCTCAGTTTCCTATCACACTTGTACTACAAAGGAAAAGTAATTTAAGGATGCTCTCAAGTTAAGGGGACTTTTCACATGAACTTCCACTGGATGTGTGTTTGAATCATCAGCTGTAACAATCTGAGGCTTATCAAGGCAAGGCAGGGGAATTTTATAGCCAATTTTTACAAACCATTTGTCTCAAAGGGCTTTACATAGCATCATAACAACAACCTCTGCTCTTAGATCCTCACGTCGACTGAGGAAAAACTCCCCGAAAAAACCCTTGTAACAGGGAAAAATTTGAGAAACGTCAGGGTAAGCAACAGAGGAGGGATCCCTCAGCGTTATTAAGCAGCAGCTGTTACTATAACTCATTATCTTATGTTTACCACTGTTTTTATGTTTACTGGGCAGCAGAAGTCAAGCTTCAGTCAGTGTCACCAACATCCTCTTTATCCCTTCTAACAAAGCTGTAAGCCTCAGTCAAACATCTCTGTCGATGGTTTTCAACTACCGGGTACATATATTTTCAATGCAACAATCACTATTTGAATGAACTTTATTTAAAACAACTGCTTTTGTAAAAAAAAAAAAAAAAAAACAACAACACTGGTTTATCCTTGTGGACAGACCTTCAGTGACTATATGACCTTGTTGTCATGTCTGTTTAGATCCTCACACTGTTTGGATAAGACTCCTTTGAAAACCTCAAAGCGATGGTTCAAATCTTTCTGCGAGTGGATTTTCAACTTTGTTCCCAAGGCCCCATCGGCAGAGGCGGTCCCGTAAAACACGCGGCCGATCCGCGAGTGCACCAGGGCCATGGCGCACATGACGCAAGGCTCTCGGGTCACGTAAAGGTCGTAGCCGGTGCATATGTAGGGCTGAGAGCCGCCCTCCGTCTCGGACCCATTCCGACAAGTGTCCGAGGTCGGCGGGGCGAAGCGGCAAGCGGGGTACCTGTCGAAAGAGTAACAGCCGCCACCCTGGCTCCGAGCCACCAGGTCAATGCAGACCGTGACTGCGTGGTGAAGGGGGTGGTCGCCGCGGCAGTCGTGGCCCACCGCGACGATGGTCTGCGAGGTTGGGTCGACCACCGCGGCTCCGACCGCTTCCATGCCCATTTCCTTGCCGGCCTTGGCGGCAGCGAGCGCAGACGTCATGTACGTGTGCATGGCGGCTTTCTGAGGCGGGCTGAAGAGCTCTCCTCTCAGGGCCACCGTCACCTGCTTGTCCTCGTGGAAGGACGTGGGCCAGTGCTTGCTCGCCAGCTCAAACTGAGGTCGGGTCAAGGGTTGGCGCGCGGGGACCTTGACCACGAAGGGTTCGCCCAAACCGTTGCGTCTCACGCTGTCCGAGGGCGGCAGCAGAGAGTCCACGGTGGCGGCCTTCCCGCCCGGCGCGTCGCTCACGAGGCACAGCAGGACTTCCAGAGGGTGAGGGCTGTCCTTGGCCTTGCACGCCCGCACCCTCTTGATGTGCTGAAGGCCGTCCAGCGGGTAGAGGCCGTTCAGCTCCCTGACGAGGCGCGACGTCTCTTTCTTGTCGAGGACGGGCGCGGCGAACGCCTCGATCAGCTCCACGTCCTGTGACTGCTCATCTGACAGCACGGGGTACGCCACCCAGGAGTCCGTGTCAAACTGCGACCCTTTCCGGCGCTTCGTCTGTGGCTCCATTGTTTTGTCGTCTTCCTGTGAAATGTGATTTCACACCAAAGTCAAAACAGTGAGTGCGTTTGCAGGGCAGAGCACATGTCGACAAAGCCACACAAAACTAAATCTCTGATCGCTTTAATACAGCAGCCTCAGTCTGTGACCTTTGACCTGGAGCTTTGCATATTGAATGACTTCATGGTCTCATCACTCATAAGCATAAACAAGCTGGTTGCTATTTCAGAGATGACAGTGAACTTGTGATTAATAATCTCTGTTTAATAAGTAAAATACACCACAATTCTTTAACAATCTTTCAAATTAACCATTTGTATTACATTTAATTTGTGTTACTTTGACATAAACCGTTACTTTGCAAAGCAGATAGATCATTGAAGAATCAAACAGAATGTGAGGCAGGTAGTTAAAAAAAAAGAAAGAATGCAATATACAGTATTAAGATGAACAGTTTTGATGAATAACAGGATAACATTCATGCTCTCATAAGCCCGGTTGATTCTTAAGAGACAGATTTGAAAGACAATGCTCAACAGAGGCTGAGATCTCCTTACATCTAGTTCCCTAGTATGGGCCACACTCCAAAAACACTGGATTCTATTTCCCATAATGCAACATCCCTAAACTTTCTCTCAGATTTGACAAAGCTCTGTCCTCCTGAGCCCCTTGACAACATTACACAACTATTGCCACACGTCAGGAGAAGTAAAATTAATTGAATGTATAAACTTGGTGGAGCCCCGCCCCCTAAATTTGGTCATTAAGGAGATGTGATTAAGATAATAGGCAGTGATCAGTAAGTAACACACTTTACTACTCTCTGGTGGACAAACTAGGAATGACACTGTTCCTAATAAGTGAACCTGTCATATATTTGGCCTTTGTGTGCTGCAGTAAATACACAGCTGATATAGACATACCCGTGCAAAGCTAAGATCATATGATATGCCATTCTGAGTGGATTGGTTGAGCTCTTTTGTCAAGTAAATCCAGAAACTCTGCACTGCACAACCAGCACTAATCTTATCTCATGTATGCAGCTGTAGACATTCTTAAAGGGATAGTTCAACATTTTGGCAAACTGGCCTATTGCCATATCACTATAGTCTTAGTAGTAGGTTCGTTACCTTTAATTGTCGGTGCAAGCTATTTTTAGAACGGTGGAGCAGAGCCATGAGCTGCTCAGAGCTACGCTACGGAGACTCGTGGGATTTCTTGGTTTCCCTCATTAAACTCATCAAATACACAATCCAACAACTCCAAAAGGCTCTTGTGGACAAGTTGTGACCTGCACATTCACCACGCTATGAGATAATAACGTAACGTTACGAGACAGAGTTGTTTTTGAGGTAAATTCATGCAAAACTGCTGATGCACGTTCCCGTCAGGGGCAGTTTTTCGGGAAGCAGTCTCTGCATTTGCCTCAAAAACAACTTTTGTCTCATAACGTTCCATTATTATCTCATAGCGTGGTGAATGTGCAGGTCACAACTTGTTGATGAGGGCAATCAAGAAATCCCATTAGCCTCCGTAGCGTAGCTCTGAGCAGCTCGCAGCTCTGCTCCGCCATTCTAAAAATAGCTTGCACCGACAATTAAAGGTAACGAACCTACTGCTAAAACTATAGGGATTATGGCAAATGGCAATAGGCCAATTTGCCAAAATGTTGAACTATCCCTTTAAGTGTCTCATGAATTGACAAAACCCTCTGGTTCTTCAATCAGCTGATTACAATCATTTTTCAACCGAAAACTAAGTAAGAAAAATAAGCTGTGACCTCTTCAGAGGTAGCTGAGATCATCTGAGGCAGTTGAAGTGATTCACTGCATGTGCAAATATAATTCAATACAGTAATTCATAAAGCAGCCTGGGTTTAATGTCCATTACACTAGTAAATATTGTTCTGTATCAAATCCAACATTCAGTCTCTCCTCATTTCCTTCCCAGTACAAGCTTTGTCTTTATGACTTTGGGCACATGTCGTATAGTCAGTGACACCCTGGTGCTCCTTGTCAGCGTCTCCCCCGGCTCGGCCCCGGCAGTCGACAGGTTCGCCACCTTGTCCGTCAGCGTGTCCTGGGCACACGGCCGGATGCCATGAAGGAGGCTCTGGTACATGTCGTCCTGGAGGATCAGAAGACTGCGCGGCTTCACCAGCAGCGAGAACAGGTAGCGGTTCTCCTCCGTCTGCGGGGCGTCTCCCTCCAGGCTGCCCACGGGCGTGTAGAAGTCCAGCAGGGTGTGGGAGCCCAGGCTGATGGTGGTGACGGTGGGGTGGTACAGAGGGCCGTCTTCGTGAGGCATGATCCCTTCTCCTGGTTTATACTCATTCACCAACACATGATTGGCTGTTTTCCCGCAGAATGCACCCAAAGAGGAAATTTTCTCACAGTGCATGTGCAGCCAGTCGGGGATCTTCTCTGCCAGCATGCCTTTGGGATGTGGTAACCCTCCCCAGTTCTGAAGCCTCCGTCCTGACAGCTGAGTCCACTTGGTCTTTGGGGACTTGTAGACCTGCTGCAGCAGGTAGGACTCCTCATCCTCTGATATGAAATCTGGGATGTAATACACTGTCGGTTGGGCATTGTGCACCACATACTGCTTCATTTCCTCCACAATACAAGTTGGATGTTCCATGTCTCCTTCAGAAAAGTCAAAATAATACTATTGTTAAAACCTAAGCTTAAAAAAAGCTAATGCTATGTAAGCTCCCTGCTGGCGGCTAACAGATATAACAACTCGTTAACTGCTACAAGAAACTTTAACTAAGACGAGCACCAACACGCACAGGTCTGGATCATGTTATGTCCTGGTGAACGAGCTAGCATCTGAGCTAACAACAGGACGTCTGTCATACAACCAAGTGCATGTTGGTAGCATTAGCATCGTTTAGCTTCCTCAAATCCTCTACATTCACTCTAATTCTTACGCCTTAAAAATACTAAAGTTGGCAGTAAACAGAGCGTCACATTGTATTATTCTTTACAAGTTCACCGACATTTATGAAGTGAGAATACAAGGTTCTTCCTCTGGTTAAAAATCCAGCCTGCGACAGGGAAACGCCACAACTGTACAATCACAGCCAAACTGGCGTGATGCATTCACGACTGTGGGACATCCCACAGATTTGAAGGGGTGAAACAATTTTGCACTGCAGTGCATCTGGTCGGAAACGTTCACTGAAGGGAAGATTTAAACGGCAGTTTTAGTGGTGATTCATAACGCCTTGCAGTTAATCATTACAGTTATCGCTGCCTGAAAATACAGTGCTATAAAAGAGCAATGCCGGTATGTTTGCTGCTCTTATTTCTATAATACAAGAGCATTTCATGTGTTACATTTACAAATATATACACAATAAATACGATTTTAAAAAACAAACAAAAACTTTGTTGGTCTGTCATCATTATGTCGTTTTGTCAGCGGGAGTTCAACATTTCTGGTGTCCCTGAAGGCGGCACAGCCTCTAAAAAGGAAAATTCTCAAACTGTGTGAAATATCGCCTCGTTTGTAATGTTCCCAGCACACAACTGCAAAAAACACATACACACCAAAATATATGTAATCATAAAATGGGACTTTACCTGTAATTAGAGCGATACTTTGAAGGGAATTGCGCTTGGTGAAAAAGCCTACCTATCACCTCGACTCCATGCTTATTCTATTGTGCACCCAACTAAAATGTCCCCCACGGGAAAACATCCGATTATTTGGACCCATTCGTTATTTCCTCTCTAGTTGTTTTCTTTTTATTGGATTTTAAAAGATTATAAAAATGTATAACGAGCCAGTGTTCGACTGGTGTAATGTTAAGCCGCTGTGTGTTCATGGCTTTCAACAAACTACTTGCTAAAAAGCCCAAGGACACAAACTTTCAAACTTGACGCTACACGGAATTATTTACATGTGACACACGTCGCTGAAGAACGCGCAAGGTCCGAGCCAAGCTGCGCTTCATCTGCACTGTCTGTGAAACTATAAATGTCTTCTTTACACACATGAATGTATTCTGTTTGTGAGGAGGATGAGGTCACCCTGAGTTATCAGATAGATTAACCGGGTTTAACAGCATGCTCCCTTCGAGAGGTGGACTGGTGCAGAGGCTGCTGCAGCTGAGACACACACATAGAGGACACACACCGTCCTGCTGTCCGTCACACGGAGCAGCCGCCTGCTCCAGACTGGTGCTGGGCATCGAGACCAGCTGTGATGACACCGGAGCTGCTGTGCTGGACGAGAAAGGAGCGATACTGGGAGAGTCTCTGCACTCCCAGAAAGAGATTCATCTGAGGTGAGTGTCAGAGGAGATACATTAACTAATGATGACTATTTGGGAAGTTGATTGTTTTTTGGTTTTTTTTTTTCCAACCTTTATTTAATCTCGAGAATCATTGAGAATAAGCCCTAATTTTTTTATGTCGAGAGTACAACACAGATTTACAACACTATACAAGAACAACACAGCATTAGAGCACAATAGATGGTTACATTCAGAGACAGAGGAGTTTGTTATCATTGTAAACTGACCCAGAGAAACAGTAGTCTGTAGTTTGAGTGTTAGCTGCAGAAAAACTAAAAGCAGTTCTTCCAAATGAGGTCTGAGTCTTTTCTTATATTCACATTTTTTGAGAAACTGAATTTTAAGGTCTTCATTCAATGTAAGCCATAATCATTACAATTAAAGTACATAAAGACAGGAAATGCTTAATTCTGCATATAACGGATCCATGTATAATGTATTAGTTTCACTTTTTGAATTGAATTACTGACATAAATAAACTTTTTCATGATAGTCTAATTCATTGAGATGCACCTGTATGTTGAGAAGGGGGAGATTGCCTTGCACAGCACAGATAGGAACCTCACATTGGTGCCGGTGGTGTCAGGAATTCCACCGCACAAAAAGTGGTAGTTTTAACACTGATTTATTGTTAAAAAGTCAAGCAGCGACGCGTTTCACCCTGTGGGCTTCATCAGGCGTGATGAGGCGTGATGCGGTGGAACTCCTTCCTTTTTCTTTTTTTTTATGCACCTGTATGTTGTTTCCTCCTCAAATGCTGCAGGACTGGTGGCATCATCCCCACAGTGGCCCAACAGCTCCACAGAGAACACATAGAGCGGGTGGTCCAGGAGGCTCTGGAGCGGAGCGGTGTGGAGCCCGGCCAGCTGTCGGCCGTGGCCACCACGGTGAAGCCGGGCTTGGCCCTGAGCCTGGGCATCGGCCTTCAGTTCAGTCAGAGGTTCGTGAGGCAGCACAACAAGCCGTTCATCCCCATCCACCACATGGAGGCCCACGCTCTGACCGTCAGGATGCTGCACCCCGTGGCCTTCCCATTCCTGGTGCTGCTGGTCTCTGGCGGTCACTCTCTTCTGGCCGTGGCCAGAGGGGTGGACCGCTTCCTGCTGCTGGGTCACTCTCTGGATGAAGCTGCAGGGGACACGCTGGATAAAGTAACAACCTTTACACTAAGTTTTATTTTACTGTATGTTGCTGCTCACTTTGTGATCATGAACACAACAGGTATTTATTTGTGTGTGTGTGTGGATTCACAGGTGGCGAGACGCTTGTCCCTCACCAAACACCCACAGTGCTCCACTCTGAGTGGAGGGCAGGCCATAGAGCTTCTGGCACAGAGCGGTGACAGGACCAGGTTCCCTTTCAGGACACCGATGGGACAGACTTATGACTGCTGCTTCTCCTTCGCCGGGCTACGAAATCAAGTAACAATGACGATAATGAAGAAAGAGGAAGAGGAAGGTATGAGAATTAGGTATGATCTAATCCATGTAACCATTCAGTTAACCAACACTAACCTTCTGAATGTATTTTATTTTACAGTGTACAGTGTATTTTTCCCATATTGAGATTATATATAGTGTGATATTGAGATTATTTGTATATACAGTATCTCACAAAAGTGAGTACACCCCTCACATTTTTTTTAAATATTCAATTATATCTTTTCATGGGACAGCACTATGACACTTTGATACAATGTAAAGTACCGTAGTCAGCTTGTACACTTTACAGTGCTATCCCCTCAAAATAACTCAACACACAGCCATTTGTGTCTAAAACGCTGGCAACAATTCCACAATATCTATAGCAGTTGACATAAAAAATATAAATGATATGCAACTGGAACTACCTTTTCTTTTGTCCGTCTGTAGGTGTAAAACAGGGAACGCTGTTGTCATGTGTGAATGACATTGCGGCTGCCACACAACACACTGTTGCTGCTCATCTTGCAAAGCGCACACATCGTGCTATCCTGTTCTGTCAGGAAAACAACCTGCTGCCGTCAGACAGTCCCACCCTGGTGAGTGTGTTACTTCACTTTATACCCAAGTTCATTGATGACATTTTTTATTTTATTTATTTGGATTGTAGAACTTGCATCGATCTCTTAAAGCCAGGTGACAACAACATTGACCACCAGCATCATAGTCATCTTTTTTGATTGTTTTTGCAAAATGTAATAAGAACTTAATAGTGACTCTAGATAGCATGTAGTTTTATGGATAAAAGCCTCAGTAGTATTCCTAGTACACCCACCTAAATAATAACAATAGGTTGGTATTCTATATTTCTCTTAATGTAAATAGTAATGCTCAATCTAATGTTAATGAAGTTGCAAATGAAAACAGTCCTCAAAATGCACAATTTCCTCCTGTTTAAATTCCTACAGTCCCCAGTTGTGTGAGTATTTTTTTGGAGGCAAAGATAAATGTATTATTTATGACCTTTGAGGATTTGTGCACTTAGAAAGAACCAAAGGTAAACAAAATACACAGTGTTTTGATGACAATGACAAAATGATAGGAGAAGATCAGCTCTATCCCCAGGATAAAGGAACGTTGAATGTTTGATCCATCCCACCTGCTTGTATCTAGGTGCTGTCTGGAGGAGTTGCCAGCAACCAGTACATCCGGAAGGCTCTGACTGTCATCACTGAGAGGACGGGCCTCCACCTCCTCTGCCCTCCGGCCAAGTTCTGCACAGACAACGGAGTGATGATTGCATGGTGCGTGTAGTCACATCCATTAGTGAAGGTTTTAATGGTCGCTAGCGTCAGATGTTCAAGATGTGGCTCATTTCTTTTTTCAACCAGGAACGGAGTTGAGCGGCTGAGAGAAGGGAAAGGGATACTGCCTCCCAACGCAGACGTCTTCTATGAGCCAAAGTAAGTGAGAAGTCAACTGTGGCACCGAACCAAAGCATCACGATCCAATGTGTGTGTATTGTTTATGAATTAATGCTGGCTGACACATAAACCTTTTTTTCTTCAATGTCTGACAGTAAAGTTGAGGAAATGTTTCCTGTTTTAGGTCGGCATGGATCAGGTTTGGATCCTGTTTTTGTTTTTTTGTTTTTTATGTCAGAGTGAAGCATTTTTAAAAGCTTTTTAAAAATTACTTTAATCAAAGTCAGAAGTTTGCACACACACTGTGACTTTGAAGGTACATTGTGTAGGAATTCCTCCCATCTAGCGTTGCGGTTGTATATCACAAGCAACTCAATCGTATTTTTCATGCTGCATTCACGTGAAATCGGTTAGATGGCAGACAGACGACAGCCGCTGCACGTAACGGCATAAACAAGCCTCTATGTAAACAAGTGGTCCGTCAGCACGAGGCAAAACAATACACGTGACAATATGTTGTCATGGCGATGTCGTATTGTTTACCTGACCCACGTTTTACCGTCTTTCTCTGGACTTCTGTGACTAAAATGACCTCTGGTTTGTTACCGACGGCCGTCTGCCCGACTGCAGGTGAATGCAGCATCAGTGTAACGCTCCATTCCTCCTCACTGCGTTACCACGGTGACTTTTCACAGACGCCACCTCCACCTGAGCCGACAGCTCCGGTGTCTCCGCTGAGTTTCCGTGGTTTCCTACCGTCACGCTGCCACTACTTACATACTTTTGAACGAAATAATCGATTTTCGTGAATAGATAACAGGAGAAGTTACACAGTGTCCCTTTAAACAGCTTGGAGATTACGGTTTCCTCAACTTTACTATCACACATGGTGGAAAATAAAGTTCATGTGTCTTTCTCTAAACTGTATGTGAACTTTTGTTTACAACTGTATCTACCTGTGTTGCAGAGCACCGCTGGGTGAGGACATGACAGCAGAGGTGAGGGCAGCAACCATCAAGTTACCGTATGTCAGGATGAAGCTCTGACACACGTGGTGATCAAAGTTTATACTGTGTATCAAGCACATCACTCAGATATTTATTAATAAATGTGTTATTATACAAATCAGTTGGTCTTGTATTTCTTCCTGTTCTTGTGAACACAGTATCTCAGATTGACTTGAGGGAACTTCAAATGTGGCACAGACGTTCCCTCGGACTCAAGGGTGATGGGGAAAAGACTAAATTACAGCCTGACCTTGTAAATCTTAATATCGACATGATCAACTTCACATTAGGTGTCAAGTGAACAGACTTTGTTGTTATTACTTAATTTCATTTTCCTGTACTGGTGATACAGCTATGTCCTTCCCAGCTGTTAAAGTAGAAATCTAAAGTTTATCCAGAGGGTGGTGCTGAAGAACAGGCAGGACATTTCTTGATCTTCCCATTGGATCATTCTTCACGGTACCTAGTGGTAGAGTGGGACAAGAGGAAAGGTCAGTGGCTCAGTGAAGTTGGGTTTGAGGGACAGGGCCGTTGCTAGGAATTCTGGGGCCCCTGAAAGAATACCAAAGTGGGCCCCTGACTTTTCCACTTTTTTTCTTAGACTACATATGTATTATCATTTTTTATTTAGCCTACTTTGTATTGATGCTAATGCAGCATTACTATTAGTCAGGGTCTTATGCAGAATAATTCAGTCATACAAAGATTGGACTACTGGGGTTTTTTGTGGGACCTACTGGGCACTGGGCCCCTAGAGTTATCATCACGTTTCTCCCCTATACAACGGCCCTGTTGAGGGATATGCAGCAGGTGAACATAGAGCAGTTTTTGGGGGGATAAGTTTAAATTTCTGTCTCTCAGGCGTTTTACTGCAGGATCTCTGTTCCATGGTTAAACTCCCCTTGCTGAATTGATGAGGTCAAAACCCAAACACAGCATAAACACGGCACAGTCTCCAGATCACAATATAAATGCCTTATCAGATGAGTGTGAGAAATTTAGTCCCACTGTGAATTGTGTGTGTGTGTATATGGCACACATGTGTATACACACACAAATACAAAAGTATTCCCCCCTTCCTGATTTCTTGTTTTTTGTATCAAATAAATGTCAATATTAGACATAGATAACCTGAGTAAATACAGAATGCCGTTTTTAAATGATGATTACATTTATTAGGGGGAAAAGCTATCCAAACCAACTGGTCATGTGAAACAATAATTGCCCCCCTTGTTAAATTATGAATTACCACATTTGTTTGGAACGCTGGGTTCAGTTTCACTCTCACCACGGCCTGATTACAACAGAGCTGCTGATTCAAGAAATCACTTCAGTAGAACCTGTCTGGTAAAGTGAAGTAAGTCAAGAACAGATGAAAAAAAAAGTCACTGACATCTATTAGTTTCTAAATTGTTACAAAGTAATTTCTAAAGCTTTGACCGCCACAGTGAGAGCCTTTATCAACAAAAAGAGAAAACATGGACTAGTGGTGAACCTTCTCAGGAGTGGCCAGACCACCAGAATTACTCCAACAGTGCACTGACAACTCATCCAGGAAGTCACAAAGAAGCACAAAGACCTGCAGGCCTGTTCATGGTTCAATTATAAGAAAGAGACGGGACAAAAATAGCGTCCATGGTAGAGTTCCAGGGTAAAAACCACTGCTGTGCAAAAAAGATCACAAAGGTTGTCTCACATGTGCCAAAATCATCTGGATGATCCCCAAGACTTACGGGAAAATATTCTGTGAGCTGACAAGACAAAAATGTAATTCTTTGGAAGATGTACATCCTGCTACATCAGATGTGTACCAATACAGCATTTCATAAAGAGAACATCATACCAACAGTCAAACATTTGCTTTGCTGCTTCAGGCCCTGGACGACTTGCGGTAAACGACTGAACCATAAATTCTGCTCGCTACCTAAAGGACAACGTCCGGTCATCAGTTCCTGACCTCAAGGTCGAACACTCTTTGGTGTGTACATGTACGTCTCAAACTGTGATATGTATTTTATGTATATTTATTGTCTAAGGCAGCTTTTACCATGCACTCGAGTCCACAACAAATTTCCCCTAGGGGACAATAAAGTTTATTCTAAGTCCACCTCTGAATGGCTTAAAAATAGAAGATTTAAATCCCCACTGAGATGCTTTGGCATGACCTTAAAAGGCCGTTCATGCTCAAAAACCCTCAAATGTGGCTGAATGAAAACAATTGATTGATTTAAACTAATTGATTGAACTTGATTACCCAAGTTGCTCATGCTCTAATCCATTTTATGCATACAGGTCTCCCAAAGAAGACGCCTGTCTCTTAAGTACATAAGCAGCATAGTAGCATCAAATTATGAATAACTACCAAGTCTATAATTGATTAGATAAAGGTGGACTGACTTAAATGTATTTTGTAGTTTGTCTTTCTGACCAATTGTGACAGTTTTATTGCAGATACTGCACTTTTGCCTTGGTTTTGGTGCAGATACTGCACTTTGGCTTGGTACTACAGATACGGCACTTTGCCTTGGTTTTACTCCAATGGAATTAGAGAGTAAATTCTAGAATGTAGGGAGTACAGTACTCTTTGCAGATACTGCACTTTGCCTTGGTTTTACTCCAATGGAATTATAGAGTATATATAATTATAGAATGTAGGGAGAACAGTAGGCCTACTCTTTGCAGATACTGTACTTTGCCTTGGTTTCACAGTGCTTTTTTGGGGGGATGGACAGCAAAATAAAAAAAAAACCAATAACTTTTTTTTTTAAAAACAATAACTTTTAACTTTTTTTTAGCAGTACCAATATCAAATTCTACCAGATTAAAGAGAATATGCCACACTTTTGATTGGTCAAAAAATGGAAAAAATGCAGATACTGCACTTTGCCTTTGTAGGGCAGTATAGACCTGTGACACTTGTCTGTAAATCCTGCTACTTTCTGATCTGCTTTGCATATGATGCTACATCAGAAACACTGACATGTTGTTATGAGTTTCATCTGTGAGAGCTGAAAGTGACTGATTATCTCAGATCATCAACTGAGCAAAAAGAAAAACATCATTAGAAAAACACATCATGTTTTACTTATTTATTTTGTTACAAAATACACCAATGGTTCACTGGAGTACAATGTTAATCATGATGACAAGATGTGCACAGAACACAGTAAACATTTCTGACAAACCACAACATGTGTGCAAATGCATTTAATCATCATTATATTCAAACCACAGCTGCATTTAGTTGGTTTCCTCCTGGACATTCAATTTGAGAAATCTTTCTAAAAGTATTAGTCATCTCTCTCTGTGCACTGGTGAAACGCTGCATATTAGTGGGCAAAAAAAATAACATGTGGTCAGGTCAGGTCAATATTACACAGGAGAGTTGTGTTGGGGACAATGTTAGATCTGCTTTTTAAAGGAAAAATCCACCCAGAATAATTTTGTTTGGTGTTTTACATTTACATCTCTTCATTTTTCTCATCGTTATCATGGATAACACAATGTCTCATGGTGATGGTCACAGCTACAGACTTTTCACAGCACAGAAAAATCGAACATTTCTCATTTGGACTTGTTCCTTCACCAAGCCATTTGAATCATAAGGAGAAGTGACACACACTTCCTTTATCTGTATGACAGCCAGCAGGGAAACAATTGAAAGTAAAAAAAAGTGTCAGAACATGTGAGGGGCATTTTCCCTTGACATATTTTATCTGCATCTGTAACTGTATCAACGTTAAGTGTAAAAAAGCCACAAAAAAGAAGACTTGGACTAACTTTTTTCTGGCACTAGAGCTCATCACGTTGGTAAATATTATACTCCTTTACACTGATCACTCCGTCTTTGTCCTCGTCATTCTTGTGGAATATATCAGCCATAACCTTCTCGTAGTAAGGCTCGTCTCGTGGCTTCCCTGATTTTTCAAAGTCCTGTTTCAAATATTCCTTCACCTGAAAATAAAGGAAAAATTTCATTAGTCACATTTACATTGTGCTTTTACAGCGCTCCTCTGTTGATGTCTTCTATTTACACGTCATACTGTGTCATTCATAACAGGCCATTCACTTCCTTACCATCTGTTTAAGGTGCTAACAACAACCCAGATAGAAGCAGTAACATGACATTTTGGCAGCATATTAACAACATTACATTCATTGTTTGATAATATCAGTAATTTAAATTATTCAATGTTGATTTGTAGTATTTATATTGTGAATATTATTGTGCAGCTGCATTCAGATTCAGATTCAGCTTTATTTGTCCTTTGCAAGGAAACTTGTTTTCACCCCCGTACGCCACACACAACCTCAAGATACATAAACACAGAAGAGGATGTAGATTGGTGTGGAGCAGGCACAGGCAAATTATGGCCCCGTCAAATATTCGTTCAAAATTGTCCAAATTAGACTGCAAACTGGATGGATGGATGGATGGATGGATGGATGGATGGATGGATGGATGGATGGATGGATGGATGGATGGAAAGAAAGAAAGAAAGAAAGAAAGAAAGAAAGAAAGAGACGGGGGAAAGAAAGAAAGAAAGAAGTAAAAAGACAGAGAAGGGCTAGATAGAAAGAAGGAAAGAAAGAAAGAAAGAAAGAAAGAAAGAAAGAAAGAAAGAAAGAAAGAAAGAAAGAAAGAAAGAGAGACGGGGGAAAGAAAGAAGTAAAAAGACAGAGAAGGGCTAGATAGAAAGAAAGAAAGTTAAAGTTACCTCATCCTTGGTGAGACTCTGATCCTTATCCAGGTCCATTTGTCTGAAGGCATCCACACTGCGTGGTCCCATGGTCACCGAGTAGACCTCCACCTCAAACACCACCGAGGCATTGGGCGGCACTGGATCTGATTCAGTGGGAGGAATACAAACAAAGCATTAAAGTTATGTCATAATCACAACTTATTATCTTACTTACAACTAGAAAGCGCTTGGAGAGCTCAGACGTCACGTCCTTAAATGTCAAAGTTGAACAACACACACCAGAGAGAAAAACCGTATTCATCATGAATGATTCTGATTCGCCCTAAATTTGACTGGGTTCTTCCCTGACAAGTTTGATGCTGATTGGTTCAGCACTTTAATCCTGCTGATAAAAAAAACTAACCAAAAGACCAACAAACAGACACAAGTGAAAATTGTAACTTCTATTTTATCATGTCCAGCTTTATACTGTCAGATTTAGCGATGAACTGAACTATGTATTCTTGTATTCTTTCTATTTTAATCTTCATTGTATTATGTAACAAATATTATGATTATGGACCACAGGAAGACTGGCTGGTTGTCTAATGGGGATCCATGTAACAAATAAATAATAATAAAATAAACAGCTAATAAACACACAAATGAAAAACAAATAAACATTTAGTTTTAATATCAAACCATGTGAGTGACTTTATAGTTTGGAAAAAAGAGAGAGTATTATAACTAGAGCAACATGCAGGTATAAGGTTCTTACTTTTTAAGAGAGAAAAACCGACTGTGTATCAGCAGCAAATGTATTCATGCTCAGTTTCTCCAGTTTCTCCAGACACAAAGAATGAGATCAAAGTAAAAACAAAGGCAAACCTGAAATGCAGACCACAGGCCAGGCAGCGCCACCGTCAGATCATACCGCAGTGCATGAATGACCGTCAGCACGGAGAGGTTTGAGGAAAGAGTTGTTAGTTTTCTTTCTTTTAGTTTAGTTTGTTTAGTATTTTTTGAAAGAGCTCCAATGCATGCAGGACAGAGAGAAACCCAGCAGAGACCTTTCACCCTCTGAGCATGCTCACAGTACATGCCATGGGCAGATGAGTAGCAGACACTGCGAGGGGTGTGATGCCATTTCAACTAAAGTGCTGTGAAAAGAAAAACAAGACAGAATGAAGGTAGTTATTCTATTTGAAGGATAATTACCGTTTTTTACAATCTGGACCTTATTTCTAGCATAAAATACGATCATTACAAGTCGTTCCGACAAAATTAGATCCAGCCGAGAGCCGTGTATATCGCATAATGCGAGTACACGGAGCAGCGGAGTGCAGCCTCTAAATAACACATTATCTGCTGTGAAACTCGTTCATTTCACCAATATTTTATTATGATACACTAGTGCTATTCCCCTCTGAGTCCGGGGTTAGCTGTTATCAACATCCGGGGTCTGTAGGTTGACCTACTGACCTCTGATCTGGATGATGTCATCTCTGAGCGCCACGCGGCTCATCCCGATAATAATCATTCCGCTTCGGCATTCGGGTCCATTTTTATCTCATCTAGCCGGAGCTTTAGTGAGTCCAGGTTGCAGAGAGGAAGCCTGTGGAAGCTGAACTTCATCCAGCTGCTCATTTTGTTCTGACAAGTCGGAACCACGCACAAAACGAACCGTAGCATTAGCGGTAGCAACAAGCCGCACCGCAGTCGGGGATGACATCATCCAGGTCAGAGGTCAGTAGGTCAACCTACAGACCCCGGATGTTGATAACAGCTAACCCCGGACTCAGAGGGGAATAGCACTAGCCTATCATAACAAAATATTGGTGAAATGAACAAGTCTTGCGGCAGATAATGTGTTATAGAGGCTACATTGCGCTGCCCCGTGTACTCACATTATATGGATACTGTATATGCGGCTCTCGGCTGGATCTAATTTCGTCGGAACTACTTGTAATAACACCAAAGTTATCTGGGTGAGTAAATGATTGTATTTTATGCTATGAGGTCCAGAATGTAAAAAACTGTAATTATCCTTTAAAATAGCATCATACAGATAGTAGTTCATTTATGAGACTACATAAGGACCGTGGACATACTGTATAGATCTGACTGCTGCCCATTTCCATTTATTTCCTATGTTGCACATACTGTAAGGGAGTGTTTTTCAACCTTGGGGTCAGGACTCCACATGCAGTCGCCTGAAATTCAAATGGGCGTCGCCTGAAATGTCTAGTATTGATAAAAAAAATTACTGATAAAAATATTTTTCTAACTAATTATTATTCCTTTTAAAATTATGATTAATAACACCACACACAATCTTACTATATTCTATACTTTCACTTTCTTGAATATAAATCGAGTTGCAGCATAAATTGCATAAATGCAGCATATAAAAATATCTGAGCTGGCGCCCCGTCTCCTGGGGCTCTGAGAAAACAAACTATGTAAATTGAACTGAGGTGAGGATGTTTTTCAGAGTCTGTGGTGAAAGATGCCAGTGAGATGTGAATCCAGTCTTTCCTGAGCTAATATTTGATTATTTTTCTGCTTCTTGTGCATAATGTCTATTTTCTAAATCTGACTTTTTTCCAAGTCTCTCAGATAGTGTAGATAGGTTTACTCACGTTTGCCTTTTTCTCCAAACGCCAGGGCAGGGGGGACAGTTATCTTTCGTTTCTCTCCAGGACACATGTCCATTATTCCAATATCCAGACCCTTGATGACTTGTCCGACGCCCAACACAAACCACTGAGGATGCCCAGTTTTGTCCGATCGACTGAAATAGAAATAACTCATATAATGGACACATTTTCATACAGGTCGAAAAGCAGGATTGACTAAAATTCTCAGTATCCAGAGTCCCTATACCCATTTATCAACAAACATGCATGTCATACTGTAATAAGGGTTTTACCACTTTTACCACAAAACACACGTTAGGACACAACACGCTAGTTGAACCATGAACAGGCCTGCATGTCTTTAGAAGCTGTTCTGGGTTCTTTGTGACTTCCTGGATGAGTTGTCAGTGCACTGTTGGAGTAATTCTGGTGGTCTGGCCACTCCTGGGAAGGTTCACCACAATTCCATGTTTTTGTTGATAAAGGCTCTCACTGTGGTTCACTGGAACCCCAAAGCTTTAGAAATTACTTATAGATGTCAGTGACTTTGTTTGGTTTTCTGAATCAGCAATCAGGCCATGGTGAGAGTGAAATCTATCTCAGCTTTCCAAAAAATGTATCACAGTTCATTCATAATTTAACAAGGGGGTCAATTACGTTTGCATATGACCAGGTAGGTTTGGATAGCTTTTTCCCCTAATAAATGAAATCATCATTTAAAAACTTTGCATTGACCCAGGTTATCTCTAAGACTGATGATCTGAAACAATCAATTGTGACAATTTAAAATATGCAAAAACTATGAAATCAGGAAGGGATACTTTTTCCACAGAAATGTACATAATGTTTACTTTTAAAACAAAAGATCAGCTTGTAGCCTATTTCATCAATCGACTGCAGTTCCCTGCAACCCACCCACCTGCAGTAGAACTGGGAACCATCTTTGGCGAGGAACCCATCGTAGTGGAGGTTTATCAGGTCGCCCTTCTTACTCTTTGGATCGCACTGCTCGGGTTTAAACAAAACCTCGATCTTGACCTCGCCGTCCTGATCATTTGCTGCGACCCAGGCGCCCTGAGAACTGAGCTGTGAGCAGACAAAGAGGCACAGTGTGCAGCTCGCTAACCTCCACATCATGCCGCTGTGTATTCGTGGCAACTTGTGAAAAGTGACGTTTGAACACACTGGAGGACGTGGAGAGCTGCTGCAAACGTAGATGCTGTGCTGCCCTGAGCTCAGTCTGTCAGGCCCAAAGCTGCTTTCCAGCTTCAGTCCGCTTCAGTCATGTGTGGGCGCGAACCAGGGCCTGAAGTCCACCTGACAGACTAAACTGAGGGCAAAGTAAACCTATAATTCATTCACATTACAGTCCCACTGACTGTTTCCACTAATGACAGTGGAGGTGGAAAATATGGAAAATATGTCAAAAATGTGAAAAAACATACGTATTAGTTGTGTAAATCTAAAAGCCTCAGCGTGAAATAGATCCAATGAATTAATACATTATTGCTTTTGGAAACTTGATTTTACTTGATGTAACTGTATAAATACAGTTTTATTAAGTTACAACAGTGCAACATAATAATATGATATATAAAGACACATAAATGTTGCAAATAGTGACAGTAGCATGTTTTTTTGTGTTAAATTTAGATATAATAATAGAGTTCAAGTTCAGTTTCAATTTGCCTTCCCAGTGTAACAATAGATCACAACTAAGATTTTTTTTTTTTAAAGATTGGATGTTTTAAATAAAGAATTACATTTTTTAAATAGGTCATAGGATCTCATGACAGCCAGGCGGCCATTATTTCTTTGTAGACAATATGATTTAAAGCACTGTAATTAATACGCCACACATACGTTTACCGGCGCTGTATGTAAAAGTCAGTGGTAACTGGTTAATCATCCTACTGTTGAGAAGAAAAGACCCACATCAGGAGTTGACAGACACGAACATCAGCCAATGGAGAGCTTGAATGCCTCATAAATTATTCTCGACCGCGTACGTCACTACGTTTCCACCAATGGCAGCGTACGTGGGCGTGAGCGCGTTGCCGGTATTTGTTGGCCTCCTGGCGTCTGTGAGTCATCGTCAGACAGTCATCGTGGTCGCAGTCGCATCTGAACAGCTCTACACTTACTACCGGTCATTTGGAAACACGACGTTCTCTCTAATTGACTGACAGGATTGAGATGTTACAGTTTAGGTTCTCGACAGTGCTGAAGGAGTTGTTTGAAGCCACCCTCAAGCGTCCCTTGCCCGGCTGTAGCAGACAGAAGACCTGGTTGCCCAACCGCCACTGCTGCTTCGGCACCACCGTCGTTGATGCCCGGGCCGTGTCGACCCAGTTGAAGCTCCTCCATGCCGCCGTTCACCGCCCGCCGCTCCGCACCGCGCCCCTCGCCGCCCCGCGCCGCTCCTACTGCGCGAAGACCGAAGGCGCGGTGGTCGTGGACGAGCAGCTGAAGAAGGATGGAGGAGGAGGAGGAGGCGGAGGCGGCGGCGACGAAGCGGCCAGCGACGACAAGTAGGTTTCAGTGCAGCGGGGCAAACCTAGTCAGTGATGTGACGGTACGACCGGTGTTTTCTGGCGAGTCATGACGCAGACAGGCGCGAGCGGATGTAACGTTACTCTCCGCGCGCCTCAAACACTGTAGTCGACTAATGAAGCGGTTAATTACCTCTTTCATTCAAACAGCTCGCACACGTGTTGCTAATTGACTCAATAACCTAACGCACTTGTGTGTAACAATGCTCCGTAAGAACACAGCTAATGTGTGGCCTGATAAACAGCGGCTGCCCAGCCATGTGGGGCTTGTTCAGCCTCCGGTGGCTTCGTGCCAACAAGATATATAAATACAAGTCCTTCAGATACCGACAGGCAGCAACTTAACCCAGAGCTAATCAGGAGCTCAGGTAGCCATGGCTGGTTTTCAGCAGCAGGCGAGGAGGAGAAGGCGCAGCGTGGTGCAGCGGTTCACAAAGTGAAACGTCACTGGGCCTGTTCTCAGGTCAAGGCTGAGGTGAAGGGTAAAACATCCACCTCCATTTTTAAGCCGCTTAAAGGTAGAAAATGAAAACAAATTCAACCCTAATACCGCCACAGTGCAGTCAGACAGCTAAAGGATGATTGATTTGTATGTTGTTGGTTATAAGAGTGAGTGCTGCCTGAGGGGCTTCTAGTGGTTTCTACAGTGACCTCTCTCCCACAGCTGGAGGGGCTGATCCAGAGTCAGACCACTGACACTGTGATGCCTGTCCTTTGGTTGAACAGTTGGAACAGTAGTGTGATAGGAAGTGGAGAACAAAAAATCTCCAGAATAGCATGTGTGACTTCATCTTAAACTGCTCCTAAATGGAAATTTGAGTTGGTGCAAGTAATTTTTTTGTCCATTTGTGCATTTCTCTCATTACCGGTGTCAGGACAATGTGTGTGAGGATCATGAATGAAAAGGAAATGTGAGTATGTGCTTTGCGAGTCTATTTACAGTGTGCTGTCACTGTGCACCCCTAAATTTTATGCTTGCACTCCAGACATTTTAAGTTCGGGGGCCACATGACTGTGCTCCTACAGTAGTAAGAAGAGTTTGTCTGGAGCCCTGGAGTTCACTGAACAGTAATGAATACTGAATAGTAATGTAAGTAGGGAGTATGCAAAACCTTTGTGCATATTTGCTCTGCTTGTCATGCCTCAACGTATAGTCATGAAACCTCAGCCAGTGAAATGTGTGTTTAGTTTTTCTGCTGCTATTTGCAGAGCTCTTCTCCTGTGACATGACAACCATGTTTGAATGCTTTTTTAGTAAAAAGCCTGGTGCTGATGTTTATGCACAGTTGATAGGTGAGTGAAGATTGCGTCAGCGTGAATTCCTTCTTTCATCGTCGCATGATAGCTAATGCAATGCTTCAAATTATGATTTTCTAGCAGAAACTAGGCCGAGTTTTGCTCAGTTGACATATTCAAATAGCCCAGTTGTTTCAGTTTTCTCTTGACATGTATGAAACTGGTGGTTTTGGAAAAATACTGATCTCTTTCACCACTGTCAGATTTAAATGATCCATATCAGCCGATGACTGCAGTCCCATGTGTTTCCCTTCCAAGGGAGTTTTTTTTTAATGATCGCACCACTGCCAAAAATCACAGAGATATTTCCTGACCTAGAAATGAGCGCAGACATGGATGGGCCGCGTCATCAGTGAGGGGCTGGATTTGCTCTGCCGCTGTAAATGGCGCACTGCTATCACATAAGCAGAGTGTTCTCTAGGTCAGTAGCTTTCCAGTCTATAATAACCCTCTCTTACTGAAGCAGCTTCTCCAAACACACCATGTAGTCTTTGTGACAAGTTGGGCTTTTCTTTTTTTCTACCCACTTGTACTCTCCTTATGATTTTGAGACAAATTACCAGAACCACATTCCCACACTTCTCAGGAAGTGATGGTTAAGGTCAGTAAGAAGTCCAGACCATCATTGGTGTGTCAGAGATTCTATAAAAAGTGGAAACGTAGCGAAGAACCAGCTCATGGTGCAGGAGGCTCCACGATACAGGTTCTGTTTCTGCAGCGTACGTGGCTACGCACAGGAATGCTGCTTGTGTCTGATCCTGCCGCGTAGCTGGCGATACGTCAGCGAGCCTCCGGGCCATTGCAACACAAACGTCTCTGCAGCGAGCCTGTACCGACTTAGTAGGAGACAGAAAACAGGGTAAACAAAGCGAGTGTCTTCAGCACAGCCTCACATGTTCACATGCTCAGGGTGACACCGTGTCACTTAGTAAATGGGATCAGACCTGTGACTCATATTTTTGTGGGTCGGAGGAGCTTTGTGGGTGCATTTTAGGGATGTTGTGTCACACTGGTGATGATGATTCATGAGATAAACCACAGAAGGAAACGTGATTAGTGACCTAAAGTCCCAAATGTGTTGCACTAAAAAACATGTGGGCAAATCTCTCTGATTCCTCTTATTCTGATATCCAGCCAGTTGTTTACATAATTTGTGACGCTGTGAGGTTTAGCCTCCAAACGGTGGACTGAGCTGTATCACTGGAGCTGTTGCCTGCTATAACTGACAGGAAAGCACGGCGCTGTATCCGTTACCTCAAGGCCTCGTAGAAACGTCAGACAATTAGAGCTTCCTTGGCTCACAGCCATCTACCTTGAGCAAATTATGGGATCAGTTACAGCTTTGAGCGGAGGCTAGTTGAGGTTAATGTGTCAGAAACAGACAAATGACAGTTTGTTGCATTGTTGTACACATGACGGAGAAACAAATAGGTGTTAAGGACACATATTATGGAAATATCACTTTTTGAAGGCTCTTTAATATATATTTGGGTGTTTGTCTTGTCTTCCGGCCCCCAAAATGTGAGAAAAATCTGTAATGTTTACGCTCCATATAGGTTGAAATCCATGTGGTTTTACGAGCTGTTCCCTCAGTTGTCTTCCAGTGATGTAACTAGGTTTCGAATTTGCATAATCCCACCCCTACCTGGGATTGGTAGAAGGAGCAGGGCAAGCAGTGGTTCATTTGCATTTAAAGGGACAGGCCGTTCTGAACAGGGCTGTTTAGAGAGGACGAAAAGAGCTGTGATGTTTGATCCTTGGGGTATTTTGCTCAAAGCATGTCACAGACATGTCTTTAAGACACCTGGGAACTATTTTGATTTGTGGCAAGGGGGCATAATGTCTCCTTTAATGTCGAACAAACTGCTTACTGATGTCACTGATGTGAGGTAATGAAGTGTGTTACCATACCTTGACCACTGCCATTTGAAGTGACCTGAGTAGGCCTGGGACGATAACAAATTTTGCTGGACGATATATTGTCCCACAAATTATTGACGATAAACGATATTATTGACACATTTTTTGAGAACAAATTAATAACCATTAATATAATAATAATAATATTTCATAATAATGCAAGTAGACCCTTTTAAATGTGATAAACTTTTATTTCTCTGAGTATTGTTTTTAAACATTGTAATTGGAATGACAAGAACTTATATAGCTACTATCCTAAATAAATAAAATAAACAAAAAATAAAAACAGTGCAGTGCAGCTCTTCTGTCATAACTTTACGTGAAGCTCCACTTTTCATTCAAACAAACTAATGTGACTTCCACACATGACATGTAAGATTTAATCAATGAGACTAGCATTTATCTCCTATAAAGTATTAAACCAGCCGGTGGTAAACCTCTAAAAACCTGCTGATACGTTTTCTTAGTCGTTTTCTCCCCCAATGACGCAGGTTGACCGGCCCGTGAGCTGCTGCAGTCAGACGGCTGCAGACTGTGGGAAGCCCCGCTCCTCCTGCTGGCTGCAACCACAGTAGCTCCAAAAACGTCGGAGGAAAACTCCCAACAGGCGATATGTGGATAAACTGACCACAGACTGGGATCTAAACTGTGACTTTCTCGCATGAAAAAATATTAAAACTGTAAAAAAGTGACGTGTTAACAGCCTGGCAGCAAGACGGTAAAATAATTAGCTGCTTAGCTTTACAGCTAGCGCTGCCGGTTGCTGCGAAATGCATTCTGGGAAACAAAGATCCTGGATGACTGAAAAGAGGGTTCACTCCTTTCATTCTGCAAAACAAACGGCCCAGGTACTGAGACCGATGCACAGTGAAGCCTCTTGTCATCCAGCCTGGTTGGAGGCCAGAGACCAGGAAAACAAATACGTGCATGCACATGGCGATTTATCGAGGCCGGAAAAACTATCGAGTTCATTTTCATTTATCGTGCGATTAATTGATTTATTGATTATCGTCCCAGGCCTAGACCTGAGTAAGTGCTGTATAAATAAAACAGTGCAGCGAGCCCACAGAATCTGTATCTAGAGCAGAAATAGATTTTTTCTTTAAAACAAAGCTCAGTCTTTACCTTGTATCCAGGAAACTCTGAGTGTTGTGCTGACGCCAATGAGCAGTCGGCCAGAGGCAAAAGGCCTGAACCATGTGCCTGTGAAGGGGAAGAGCTTTTTTTTCCCCAATGTACAAATGTTTGGACGAACATGGTGTTCCAGTCTGGATTCACACACCTGAGCCGTTTTTGTGCAGTTGACCCACACTCTGTGCTGCATCTGCTCATTTTAGTTTTAGCTCTTGTTGGCTGGACACAAGTGAGAAAATCCAGCAGACAAGCCACAGGATTATGTGATATGGATATGTGTTAATTCATCCATCTGCCCCGTCGTGCTGGAGGAAGCTGTCCGTCAGTATCTGACAGATGAAGCTCACTCGCAGCATGAGTCATCGTCACTCTCCGGGCCAACTTTTCCAAACGGCAACAGAGGCTCACTGTGTTTTGGTCCAGACACAATCCTGACTGACTCTACTAGCTGCCATAGGGCTGGTAAGAATCAATGACACTGTACTGTCAACAGGATTGTTAATAATGTTAAGAAATAGAAACAAATAAGGTGGCACTTTATTTGCCTTATGAGCTTTAAACAGGAGATATTTGGTAAGTGCCCCTTTAAAGGGACAATGAGGAGTTTTGGAAAAGCGAAGTGTTTTCACACTACATTTATGAGCCTCCGCGCACCGTAAAATGCTTTGACCGGCACAAGACAGACTCATGTTTTCATTCATCAAGAATTAAAGTCAGAGGTTGGAAGACGATCACATACCGTCGTAGTTCCGAGTCCCGACTATAAACGGCGATTCGGCGGCGTTATTCTCATGACTCGCCACGAAACCGAAAGTAAAGAAACGCTGGTCGGCTCGACCAGCATCTCCGCCACCACTAATAATAACAAAATAACGATAGAGACAAAATGATATATTTATCGAAAATGGGCCCATTAACAAGTGTGGGTAACGTAGATTCATCCACATTAACGTGAGACTTTTTTATAACCAAATAGAAACTCCTTGTTGTCCCTTTAATTGCCCAAATACCTCCTTATTTACCTTCATATTTTCTGCAGTGGCTGCACAAAGTGCTGCCATGTGGCCCCCTTAGCACATTTTTAGCTGCACAAACGCAAACATGCTCGTCTGGTTTCAGAGAGCGTGTTGGTGGTTAATGAGCTTTTCACAAACACTGAAATCATTTCTCAGTCTCACTCACAGCAGCAGCAGCAATCAGCCTCGTTTCACTAACGAACCACTGTTGGTTCACGGTGGTAAACATGGGCACGATGCGTACGGCCACCTGTGCCGCAGTTCGCCGGCTGCCTTATGACTCTGCGTCCGGCTTGTTGACTCTGCTGAATGGAAGTGGTGTTTCGGTGACAGATGCCCGGTCGATAAGAGTCTCTTTAAAATTAGGCACGCCTGACAGACAGCATTTTAGGCAATCTTCATTTTGTGTGCTCTCGTTCAGCCGCGGTTACCTTGGTTGTTCGCCGAGTGTTTACTCTGCGGGGAGCAGAAGGTGAGCCAAAAGGAGAGGGAGTGGAGGAGGTGCTGACTGAAAATCCTGGAATTTGAAACGCTGATGTGGAGTTGGATCAGCAGCAGAGAGTCTGTCCACTGTGAAGCTTCAGTTTGATGTGAGGCTTCACATAGTGTCAGGCTTGGCTTTTCACTTGGACAAGTTGTGACCTGCACATTCACCACGCTATGAGATAATAACGGAACGTTATGAGATAGAGTTGTTTTCGAAGCAAATGCAGAGACTGCTTGTTGAAAAACTGATGCTGATGCACGTTCCCGTCATGAATTTACCTATGAAAACAACTCCGTCTTGTAACGTTCCGTTATTATCTCATAGCGTGGTGAACTTGTCCACCAGAGCGTTTTGGAGTTGTTGGATTGTGTATTTGATGAGTTTGATGAGGGAAACCAAGAAATCCCATTAGCCTCCGTAGTGTAGCTCTGAGCAGCTCACGGCTCTGCTCCGCCGTTCTAAAAACAGCTTGCACCTACAATTAAAGATAACGAACCTACTCCTAAGACTATAGGGACTATGGCAATGGGCCAATTTGCCAACATGTTGAACTATCCCTTTAATCGGTTGTATCGTATTGCCTGGAAAGTGGGATTGTTGAAGATGTTTCATGGCTACATTGAACCCCCCCACTCAGTGTTTCCCCACTGATGACGCTGCAGCCCACGTTTTCCACTCGAGCAACAACAAGCTGCTTGTTCCTTTCATGGGATCTTTTCCAGGATGTGAAAATGAAACTGGTCTTGAACAGCGTTAACTCGGATCCTGTTCCTCTGTGCAGAGCTGAGGGTGCTGCGCTGCCCCATGGCTGCTGCTGTGTCATGGCCAGTGTGTGAACAGGCCACGATGTTGGCTTTATTAATCCAAGAGCCACAGTGGGCTGAGCAGCGTAAAAGACGAGAGAATTTGTGGAATTTGAGCCCCGGTCTAACGCTGCTCCACAGACGACCGCCAAAACGTGTCAGTGGACACGCAGTATGTGTTTACATAATCAAAATATTAGAGATACATGACTACTGACCATGCACTGGTCTGTGTTTGCTGTTGGCGGTTTTTGGTCTCAGCTATTTGTCTGCGTTGAAGGGTTTGTGAAATGACCTGGTGCTGTCTATTTAATGCTTGATCCTTTTGTTTCAACCCGTGGCTTTTCCTGGCAGTGTCGTAAGCAAGTGAATCACACAGTAATGAATACATCAATAGAGGCCAACAGTTTCTGTTAATTGTGCCCAGTGCCCACACATTGTGCCCGGTGAACAAGGCCAGCGGCCGGTTTTTACCACTTTGGGTAAAAAGGAAAAGGTCAGTACGCCCACACGTCTGACATTTTGCAGGTGGAAACGCACCGAAGTGCAGCTGTCGGTAAAAACTGCATTTAAACGTTTTGTGTTGTGTGTGAGTGAGAGTCAGATGAGTGTGAGCTGGCCGGGCACTCCTCCTCCTCCTCCTCCTCCTCAGGACACGATGCAAATCACCACAGCACTGGGCAGAGTGTTACTGTGAAAGACAAGCTGTATCATCTCGGTACCACTTCAGCTTCATCATCATTATCCACCGATTCTCTGCTTTATCAATATTATTAGTTCCTTTATTTAACCAGGTAAAGACTCGTTGAGATTTAAAAACCTCTTTTACAAGAGCGACCTGAGAGCAGCGCACAACCCTACATAGATTTACACAAACAACATGAAAGTTACAAATTAGGGCAAGCACAATCCCAAGAGTGGATGGATTTCCTTTCACTATAAACCATTACAGTGTGATCTGGGAGAGCTGCCAGCAGAGAACCGTTCATATCATCTCTTTATGTGTAATGAAGTCTGTGATCTCGTCGTTGTACAAACAAACACACAGACCTCTGTGTGGTTAATGCTTACACTGGGATTGCATATTTCCAGTATGTGTCACTGACAGCCCTCAGTAATGTGATAAGACTGTATGAGCAGCCACAGATAAGCTCAGTGTTTACACTGGCTGGACAGGTGGGACCAGGCTTAATAGTGGCTCGTACTAAATAGCAGCTGTGCTGTGTGTCAGCCGTGCCTCCACCGCTATGGCCGCATCATGGGTCCTTTGAATTAACACAATAATAATGTGTTATTATTGTAAAAACGTGGGTTTTTAACATTTTGTGTTTAATACAATTTAGTTCAGAATCATCTTTGAAGAACTGAAATATAAAATAATGAATTATAGCTCATATACAAAGACATTTTACATTCCTGCTGTATCTGACACATGATCTCTCTAACCCAAAAGGAGAAACGCTGGAATCCTCCCCAGTCTGGAGGATCTGCTCTTCTACACAGTCGCAGAAGGTCAAGAGAAGATTCCTGCTCACAAGTTCCTCACAGTAAGTCCTTCACATTCAGCTCAGCCTGATGTTTTCTACCAATGTGTGCTGTTCCTGAATATTCCTCAAGCATATTTATAATTCTATGTATACATTGTTATTCTTTCAGGCACTTAAGGCCACAGGGCTTCGCACTGGAGACCCACGGCTGAAGGAATGCATGGACACCCTCAAAGAGACTCTGAAGAAAACATCAGATGGTGTGACACTGGACAGGCACCTGTTCAAGAAGTAACGTTTGCTATTTCCCGTTTTGTTTGGGTGTTTATTCTCCATCATACACACCTACCATGGTGGCACCCTTCTTTTTTTCAATCACATGTACATGTGCTCACTTCAACTCAAAGTATATGATGCAGTTTGATGACCATATTTTTTTAACAAGCAAATTCCAACATAATTTCAATGCGGAAATTTGCATATTGCATTAATGCAAAAAAAGAAAAATATCCATCAAACAGCATTTTGGGCAGAAAATCTGTTCGTGTGAGCTTTTAGAAAACCTTCAAATGGGCTCCTTCTCTTCCTTGATGCAGTTTCAATAGTGTTGGATGCCACCTGTTAATGGCATCAGAATAATTGGCTTTTTATGAATTATGGTTCAACTGATACACTACAGAGTTTCCAGTACTTTTAATGACATGATTGTACAATAATGACCCCTGTGTATCTAAAAAGAAAAAAATATTTTAACAAAAGGTTTATGATGTCATACTGAGATTGGTAGATGCTGACGCAGGAACTTGAGCTCTAAGTAATTTAAATTTTAAGAGGAGTTAATTTTAGGGTTTGTCTGTGTAACTGATGTTGGTGTCTGCTGTAAACTAAACTTGATGATGTCACAGACGCTGTCCATTGTTTCCTGCAGTCAGTCATTGATGTGACAGTTGTCATTCTCAAACAGGGAGATGATCAACACTGATGAAGAGCCTCTTCATCAGTCATCTCTATTAACATCACAGAAGTTTGTCAGACTTCAGGGTTGCAGACTTGGTTGGCAAACTTTTCCTCCAGCTGCATGCAGTCACGGTGTTTTAGCATGCTGTTTGTGGTTTTTGTTTGTCAGGTGTGTCCAGAGCAACATTGTCCTGCTCACTCAGGCCTTCCGCAAGAAGTTCGTCATCCCAGACTTCCAGTCCTTCTCCTCCCATATTGATGAGCTGTATGAAAATGCCAAAAATCTCACTGGAGGACAGGTGTGTCCTTAGATCCATGATTTCTTTTGTTTGTTTGTTTGTTTCTCCAAGTGCCTCATGATTATTATTTAGCCCATGCAGATTCATTGCCATCGGCCTGGTTTCAGTCTGTATTTAACAGGTGTCAGTGATGTAGATCAGGGTGGAAGCCAGCAGAAGTCTGATCTGATCTCGAGGGAAATATTTTCCCTTGAACATGTTACTGTAAAAGTATCAGAGCAGTGTTTGCACTGCCACTTACATATTGGGTAGCAGCTTTTTGTCAGCTGAGTCGCATCATTTAAAAACTGCTCTTCAGACATTTAAAGCCAATAAGCAGCAGAATGATGAAGAACAAGAGAAATGGTGTCAGCGAACCTCCCACAGTGAAGCTCCCTCTCTCAGGTGAAAAGCATGTAGCGACTCCATGAGCACAGTTCACACCCCCCTGAGGCCAACCCAGGGTCCGTGACGCTCTTCGGAGCAGACATTTAGACTTGCGAGATCAGAGCGAGCACAGATGGGATTTATAACATTAATGATGGCTGCAGTCCACTGAGCTGGGCCAGTTCCAGGGATCTGCTATTGTTCATTCACTGGCAGCGCTCACTGGGACACTTAACGGGGGCTATCGTTAATGTTAATATTTACACGAGTGCGTTCGCTGCTTTCAAGGGTCAAAATGTCGGCGGTGAGGAGGGTGTGTAAGCAAATGAGGAAACTTAGCCCACATGCACACACAGAGCCAGCTGCTTAAAGGGATAGTTCAACATTTTGGCAAATTATCGCCATAATCCCTATAAGTCATAGGAGACGCTTTATTACCTTTAATTATCAGTGCATGTTGTTTTGAGATCTGCGGGGCAGAGACGTGAGCTGCTCGGTGAACACAATGGAGGTGAATGGTACAGGTCCCTTGTCCCTCATCAAATTCACAGTGCAACAACTCCAAAATGCTTTTGTGGAGAAGTTGTGACCTGCACATTCACCACACTATGAGATAATCATGTGTAACATTACGACACATGAAGCAAATACTCGGAACTACTTGGCGCTTTTGAAATCACTCCACCCAGCAGCCGTGTCTGGAAAGTAGTTCCAGCTATGCATTATTTGCCTTGAAAACAACTCTGTCTTGTAATGTTACATTATTTTAGCGTGGTGAATGTTTATTGTGGATTGTGTATTGGATGAGTTTGATGAGGGACAGGGCACCTGTACCGTTCACCTTCATTTGTGTTCACTGAGCAGCTCACGTCTCTGCCCCGCTGATCTCAAAACAACATGCACTCGTAATTAAAGGAAATGAACCTACTGCTATCACTATAAGGATTATGGCAATAGGTGAATTTGCCAAAATTTTAAACTATCCATTTAAGAAACATGTAGGGGTTTAAATGACAGGTATTCACACCATGAAATATCTTCATCACTCGGCTGCTCAGCAAACAGCTGAAAGACACAGAAGTCAAGAGAGCACTTAGTCCTGCAGTCGCTCCTGTGAGGACCTGAGGGAGGCTTTTTCCTCTCTGACCCTCAGATCAGGAGTTGACCTCTGCTCTGTCAGTCCTCCTATTGTCCGCTCCACTGGCGTTAGCTTTCCCCAGTAAAATGATCCTCGGCAGACGTCAGAGGCGTAAGCTGACCCGCTGCTGCGCCGACAACCCTTTCAACTGCATCACCTCTCTTTCAGGTCGCCGACTACATTCCTCAGCTTGCCAAATTCAGCCCCGACCTGTGGGCCGTCTCCCTGTGCACAGTCGACGGACAGAGGTGAGACACTGTCGGCCTGCTGTTTATCTAAAATGTCTGTCTGTCAGTTATTCACTGTTACTAGATTTTACATTCCGCTGCAGGTTTTTCAGCTCTATATGTGATGTGTAATAAGCTGGACCAAATAAACAAAGAGACTATAATTTGTTAGATTATTATTTAAACTTTTAATAGTTGTTTGGACTGGCTTTAATCACAATTTGTTTGATTGTTGCTCAACGATTAAATTTTACATAAATTAAAATACTGTGTATGTGAACACAGAGAGAAGAGGAAAAAAAGGAGAAGGAGCTGTAAACTGCTGACACTGAGCTCAATGTAAATACAGTATGTCACAGTCCAGTCCATTAACCTGTTTTCTGGTCTTGTTTAATGCTCCTCAGTCGTTATTGTTATGTCATCCTTTTTTAAATAGTTTCCTAGCGAAGCGTATTGTTTTGATTAATTGTAGAACATTAACAGGAGTGTACAGGTGTTGGGCTTCCTGTGTTTCCCAGTAAGTATAAAAGTAGCACAGGTTCCATGACTCAGTCTGTTCCCTGATTGGCAGCCACAGGGAGGTGTGTAGATTTGTTATGTTATCTTTATGACTTCCTCTGTTACACAAACATAAGTACTGAACAGATCATCTAGTTCTGTTATCACACTGTAACACTCCGTCACTGAAGTTTACGGTTTTCTTCCATTACTCACACAACCATCTTGACAACACACGTCCTCCATGTTTTACTCTGTCGGTTCTCTCTGAATGTCTTGTTCGTCACCGCTGACGTCGCAGCTGCTTCGCCCGCGCAGATAACTGGTTATCTTTTTGTCTTTTGCAGACACACAGTGGGAGACACCAAGGTCCCCTTCTGTCTGCAGTCTTGTGTCAAGCCTCTGAAGTACGCAGTCGCAGTGCACGACCACAGCACAGAGTACGTGCACAGTTTCATTGGAAAGGAGCCCAGCGGCCTGCGCTTTAATAAGCTCTTCCTGAGCGACGATGGTGAGGCTTAAGAGTTTTTCTTTCTCCTCTCCTTTGGAGAGGTTTAACAGTGGAGACCTGGTGATTACGACGACAGTTTGGGAAGTTAGTGTTTCCTGTTATTGTTAGCATTCAAATCAGAGTGAGTGGGAAATGAAGTCGAGTAAAACTGCATCATCTGTATAAACTGCTGCTGCATCGCCTGCTGATGCTACAGTGTTGGCATCTGTAATTGAAATGACTCTTTAAACTCTGAATCACAGACAAATGTGGATAGTTTACATTTTTCCTACATGTGTATGTGTGTGTGTATATACACAGCTACTGCTGGCTGCATTCCTCCATGAACCCAGTGACACTGAGAGGGACAGGGGCAGATAATGACTCATCTGCTCATGGACGGTCTAGATGTAGCAGCAGGGAGAAAGAGAGTGTGAGAGCTGTGACGGAGCTGCCAAGTGAATGAGTCAGACGCCGACACTGGAAGAACTTGTGGAAAAAGCGTTTTTATTTATTTGAACCAGCATTGTGAAAATAAACGTGGTCGGGTTAAACCGAACATGTGAGTCGCCACCCAGCACATGAATTGTCGGGTAATGTTTATGTCTCTCTGGGGCGTTTTAATATGAAACAAAATTCTCACAGTTATCAAAAGCTGTGGAGGGTTGAGCTGGAGGAAATTCCACAATCCCCAGACTGGTGGTTAAACTGCAGCCATCCTGTCATCACATCCTGTCAGAGGGTTTTGGTCCTTGCCTCGTCCAGTTCAGGCCTGTGTCTTGCATAAGGCGATCACACACCTATGAGCTGTAGGTGATGTAAGAGCTGCACTTGACCTCCTTTAGGTCTCAGAAGGAGGAAAGCTTCCTCTCTGCTCATCAGGGTTTGTTCACTGGGTTTTTCCTGGCTCCAAACGGGGAGGAGGTGGTTCAGTCCTGATCATGTGCGTACTTTCTACATCTTCAACTGTTTTTGCACGCAGCATATTCCAAGTGAATCCTGAATGTGGATTTCCAATGACGACAGTTAAGATGCATCGTCGTGTGTGTTGTTCGTGACATCTTAGGAAGAACTAAACGATTAATTGAAGGAAATAATAGACCAATGAAGAACAGATCAATGGAGAACAAAGAGGATTATTACTTTTAGCCCCAAAACAAAGGTTTTCTGCTTTTGTGTCATGTTCACAAATTGACTGTGTCTGCAACTGTAACATCTCTCATCTTCATCTTTAATCTCAAAATTACACAAACATTAATTACCCAGGTCTCATGAGGATTTGTAGTTCAAAACGAGATGAATAAAAAGTGACGTTTAAGTCATATAAACTTCGGCTTTGCATTAAACACTTTTTTTTGTAATTCACTTTTTATTAATTTTCAACCAGAAAAGACATACATACCATAAGTCTAAACCAAGCCAAAACAGAGCCTCTACAAAAAAAACAAAGACAAACAAACGCACAGAGGGAGTCCAACAGAGACAGTATACATACCTACACCTTTACAAATATATACATACCACTGCAGACTGGTGACAGGCGTTTACCCTAAGGTGCAACCCACCATTGTATCAAGATGCTGCAGTATAAGGCCCATTACTTTCATGTATAACTCTTCCTTGTTTCGTAACCTACAGTATATGCATTGAACACTCCTAATGACCGGTCACCTGCATCCCCTCCTGTTTACTACTTCTCATCAGCAACATGAATCAGCTGATAACTGCCTTTTTTATGATTCACAATGTCAGATTGACCTAAAGTAATTACTAGTGGGGGCGTAACATGGATTTAGGAAAGCTTTAGGAAGGAAGTGGATGAACAATATTCACCAGTTTTAAACAGCCACCAAATATCAGGGCACAACTCCCCAGCCACGGTAGGAATGAACGGAAGCTCATTGGAGGAAATTCCAAAGGAAGGTTTGGTAGCTTTGGCAGCAGCTTCACCCTGTGTGATGCGCTGATTACAAAGTACCACCACGTAACACCACAGTTGCGGTAACAAAGGTACACCGCTTTTTCAGAAAATGGTGATTTCCACGAATACGCCTTCATTCAGCCGAAGCAGGCGCCTCGTAATTCTCTTTGTGGGAAAAACCCGGTGCAAGTTTCTACAAGAAATAGGAAGAGGAAGTAAACTCTGCCCAGTGGTGGTCACATAACAGCTGACCGGTTAACAGCAACACAGGACTTCACTGTATCCTAAAAGGGGAATTAATGGCTTCCATAGTAGTTGATCCATCCAGCAGGATTTGTAATAGAGCCACCGCTCCTCTGGAAGTAGGTAGTAGGTACAAAGATCAGTTGACTGTCTACAACATACCAGTGATATGGATATTATTATTATTACCTGCAGTATCATGAGTCAATGTGTGTGTTATTGTTTGATGTGTCTATAGACGGAGCTCTCAGACTTTAAACATTTACACTTTGACCGCCTGCCGAGTGTTAACCCCCGCTCTCGTTGCTTTGCAGATAAGCCCCACAACCCCATGGTGAACGCCGGCGCTATTGTTTGTACTTCACTGATAAAGGTAAAAGCACAAACACTCTTATGTTTTCTTTTCTCCATGTGTGTTTTAATGTCCAGTCTGTGTCCAGTCATTTCCACTTAGCTTAGCTAGAACATTTCCTGTACGGTGGGTATCACTGAGCTGTTTGATCCAGGAGATAAAACCAAGGTTAATATCAACACTGGTAGCACAGAAAGACTAATTAACCCACTTTGCTTTTGAGCACACACTAGATGACTCACTGTAACGCTGATTACTTTTCTGATTTAACACCCTGTCCAAAATCCTCCTAGTTATTGTTGAGTGGCGTCGGTGCTGCGTCAGTAACATGAAGACATGAGCGTGTCCACATGTTTATGACTCTTGACTCAGCTTCAAGTATTTCTAGGTCACTAGCTTAGTCCACGGCCATGTGTCTTGTTGCGGTGATTAAGGCCTGTGCTAATCTATCCTGAAGGATGCTTAGCTGCCACAGCACACACATTGTTATTGTCCCTGCTGAAAATAACCTGGACAGAGAGCGCAGTCAAACGCAGGTGCACACAGACCAGGCTGTTGACCAAGAGACAGGAAGTTGACAAAGACTCTCACCTGACACGTCCTCGCCCTTGTTTCTTGGAGGTAACTGGGTGGAGACTGAATTCTAGTTACAGTTAGTTTGCTTCATTAGTCACAAAAATAAAGGACTGGCCGTCCACCAAACCAAACAAGCTGCGGCTCAGGTTCACTTGATCTAAAGAGCAGATTTAACCTGGCTTATCTCGGCTTCGATTGGTTTCACACTGGCAGTTGTTGATCAGCTCAAAATTTGATTCTCTACCAAGCTCAATTACAAGCTGTGATCAGCAGTGAATTATTGGCACTCACACACACACACATTCATACTCTAACTAGAGCTGTTGGTAACACAGTCTCACAGCTGTACAGGATACATTACAGATATTTGCTTTCTAGTACCTCCAGATTAGCCTCCTCTCATTATCTGTTTACTGCTACAAACGTGTCCAACTTCAGGACTGGTATTTGACTGCAGCTTCTATTGGACATGACCTTTATGTCCAGCTTTTGACCATAGCCTTTGAACTTTAACTGACTAATGATGTGCTTCATCCTTGTTGCATTCACTTTGATGAGATTTCAAACCCTGGAGGTGTGATTGTTAGTTTCTATTTGAGTTCAGAGCAGGACAACTAGAGAGCATTAAACCGTAGATGGTGTCCACACCGTCCCCTGTGTGTCCAGACGCATGCTGAAGCATGGGGCCTGTGTGATGTTGATTGAGTGTGGATCTCATGCACAACAGATTAGCTCTGTCACAAGTCTCCAGGTCTGGGACCTGTGCGTTGTCAGTGTCCATGCGTCATTGAAACCCATTTCCTTTTTAAAAAAAATCAGTGTTTCCTCTGCATCATCATCTTGCAAACTCAGAAGTGTATAACTTAAGTTTACACTTTCTAATATTCTTGACCAGATAGTTTGTGTTGACACATTGGCATTTGTCTGCAAATTGTTGCCTGGTAGGATGAAAGACTGTTGGTACACCATCAGCAAACTGCTACACCTTAGTCAGTACACGGGAAGCCCATGTTACAGTATGATGGTTGATTTGAATAAGTGCAGCTAGTGGTTGTACACGCTAAATCCTAACAGGTGGGTGTGTGTGTAAACTGCTCTTTTATTGTGCTTTTACAGCGGTTAAGATGACAACACAATTGTCTTGCACGTTTCTGAAGTAGGTCCAACCAAAGTTAATTTTTAAACAAAGCACTACAAATAATCTTTCCACTGGGCTGCTCACTGATGTTTATCCCAGTGGAGCGAGAGATTAATGAATAATCCAGTGAAGGATCATTAACTGTGAAGACATTTTTTTCTTTGTAGTCATTTTTATGGAAAATCTATTAGTTGCAGTCACCCAGGGCTTCAAACAGGAAGAAACCAAGGGCTTCATGTCAAAACCATTACTCTCTATTGTAAATATGAGCAAGGTAAACAAAGTCATTGTGAGGGAATGCTGGAGCTTAACCTGCTCACACTCATGTCCACCACACACCTCTGGTTTGTGTCTCTTTAACCAGTGATGTTAAGAAGCCACCATCGCTTCGGTCTGCGATTTAAATTTTACCTTTTATTTTTTTTATAGTGCACAAGACAAATCCGGCGTCTCAAATCTGAAATCACAAAATGCTGTGTCCAGGATTTCTAGCTAGTTGGACAGTTTAGCATTTTGTGATCCCACATGAGTCAAACAGAAAAAAGCTGTAGAGTGTCACAGGGATGAGGCGTTACTGTCGGCCAACCAGGAGTTAGCATCAACAAAAAGACACTTATTATTATTATTAATATTATTAATATTATTAATATCACCATCATCACATTAGCTTTTGGATTATTGCAGAAAACAAGTCATGATACTGACACATTGAGCTTCACTTGTAACACCACAGTGTGATTTTGAAGCATGAATACAATCACCAGAAGTGAAAAGCTAATGTTAACTTGTACTTTGAATTAGCTTTGCAATAACAGTAAGAGCAGGTGGACCACTGAGCAGATCCATTGTAGTGTTCAGCCTGATGATGGTTAAAGTCCCTGACAACCTCTGTAGTTACAATTAGTGACTTGTTAGCAACCAGCCTTTATAAAATATGCAGAAGTTGAAAGGACTCGGAGCTGGGGTATTTACTGCTGTATTTCAGATAGCTCACTTAAGTCCATTGACTTTGAGCTGAGGGAACAGAAGGGGGTAAAATACTAATTTCCAAGCTGGTAGGTATGACTCATTCCTGCAGCACTCTACAGAGAGTCGCAGTGATTTGTGTTGAATGAAACATAAGCGATCGCAGACTGCAGTGACTGAGTTGGCCTCTAAAATAGTTCAACATTTTGGGCGAATACACTTACTTGCTTTCTCTCAGAATTTGTATCAGTCGTCTTTTCTGAGACGTTTATTTCCAGTCTGCACTCATCTGTGTTTGTCTGCAGAGTGAGGTGATTTTAGTGTTGCATTTGGGTTTGTTCTCTCACTCACCTTGTTTTCAACAAATATCAGGAAACCATGAGCAGGAAAAGTCAAACCAAACGGCAGACTCACAAAGCTGCTAGAGAAGCTGATATTTCTGCCAGGAGTTGATGGAGATCAAGATCAGCTAGTAATACAACTCTAACGAAATGTTAATGTTGCCATGCCGGGAACTGTTCCCTATCTGATCTGAAGTCTGGGGTCATGCTGCGTTCACAGTGTTGCACTTGGAGTCTGGGTGTGTTCAGCTGGCTTGGAGGCAGGCCGATCCAGCTAACCTGAAAATGAAAAATAACTATTTGTTTTAGAGTTGTATGCCTGGATCCCAACAATGGGCTTGTGCATTGTTTGTCAGCAGGTTGGATATACTGTAGCTGGTGAACAGGATTTGATCAACAACCAAACCTGGCAACCTCACTATAAAAAGACGTGGTCGCTGTGGAAAGCTGCTGTTTGCCAAGAAATACTAGTCCTGACTCCTGACACAGAAACACTGATGGTCTCAGACTTGTGTGGCCTTACGCTAGACTAGCTGAACACATCTGGACTCAACCTTCTGTACCAACACACAGAGAAAGCCTGTAAGCCTCGATACTAAAATGTTGAACTATTCCTCAAACATGGTTGTGAAGTGGTGTGAGCAGATCCACACTGGGCTAATCTCTGTTGTGTTCTCATGCATAGTCTCAAAGATCATATCCAGCCTCACACAGTCAACACCTGTGGTTGTCTTAGTCAAGAAAAACAGGTTGTCCAACATGTCACCTGCTATGTATGAAGCAGCGTGTGGGGAGTTGTATCAACAGGTCGTTCATCACACAGCAGACTGTTAATGAACTGACAGATCAGAGACCATCACCCGTTTTATTTGTTGAGACCATATTGTGTGTGTTTGTGTGTGTGTGTGTCCATCCACATCCACTCACCATTGTCACCACTTGTCTCAATGTGTTTTTGTTTTTCTTAACTGAAGCACAAATGTCAAGCTTATCCAGTCAGGTTGCCCTCTTAGCTTCTGACTTCGGCCGGGGGAAAATTATGGGATGGTTGCCCCCAAAAACACTGTTGTTACATGGTGCTTGAAGGCTACATGTTGTTGCTGTTTTTGTATGTTGTTGCATATTTTCCAGACGTAGGAACTGTGGGAAATAATGACTGCTGCTGCAGGTCAAATGACGTTGGTAATTTTTTCTTCCTTTTCCATATCTATCTCCTCGCACTCTCCCATCCTCCCCCTGATCCTCCCTCTTCTCTCTCTCTCTCTCTTTCTCTCCTCCAATCAGCTCTGTAGAAATCCCATTTAGTGACTCTTCTTTAACACCTCCATCAGTGTCACCTATGTTTTTGTTTTTATCTTCTGCACAGTAAAGTGTAGAAGTTGAAATGTACGTCAGTCACACATGAAGCATTAGTCGTTTTGTAAGTGTAAAGTTAAACAAACCCATTCAAAACATGAACAGTTCAGTATTTTGAATTCATGTGAAATGCTCTAGCACTTTAAATGTGCATGCGTGTCTATTTTATTTTCCTTCTGCTGTGTTTTCTCTGTGGGACTAGGCAGCATCATCTAGCTTGTGACTTGATAAATGCACACTGAGCTACAAGCTGTATCTTACTCTCAGAGGAGGAGCATTCCTCCCCCCCTCTCCCCACTGTTTTTGGCCGACAGGCTCTTTGCTCAGATGACTCATGTTGACCTACAGTACAGCCTCAAACGCACACACATGCACACCTGCACACCTGCATTATGGTAACCCATAATACAAACTTGCCCGCATACACCCACATTTCTGTACAGTCATCCTTGATGTAGAAACACACAGTCCAGGCCATCATGGTGAAGTCTAGTTTTTTTTTAGACATGAATTATTAGTGAAAGTGAGATGAAATGGTGAGACATGTCTTCCTTTAACTGGCTAAACTGGTAATTCACATGTCTACTAAATCTCCTTTTAACTCCAAAAGACTTGACCTCTTTGTAACCTATTTGCAAGCCAATCCTATTAATATTTTGTACCTGTATAATTCTCTGACAAAGCTCATGTGATTTTTTTTTTTCTTTGCAATAATATTCATATCTTCTAAATCTGTACTTTTAATTTGTCAGCAGTAGTCTTTTATCATTTGAATGATGCTGTGCTTATCCTCTGCAACATGTCTCGGTGAATGAAGAGAGCTAACCCCTTACTCTTCTGTTCCGTCCTCAGCAAGGTGCAGGCAACGCAGAGAAATTTGACTATGTAAGTATAGAAGTCAAACACTGAGCTAACCTTTCAAGAAAGAGACGAGTCATAAATATACATATGAGCAGTATAGATAATGATCTTGTATTTACTACAATATTTATTTGTTTATAATTCCCTTAAATCCATTATTACACACAAATTCTAAGCAGGTTTTGTATGTGTTCCTGCCGGCAAAGTGGCAAAATAAAGTTGGTCTTACAATCAGTCGGTCAGTGGGCTGAACCCTCAGTTATGGGATGGAAGTTTCACACAACACAATCCAAAAAGAAAAACCGGGAGGCTCTTACAGCTTTTCTCGTTTTGCATAGTAATGTCAAAAAGTGCACACCTAAAACAATCGGTGTATGGTTTCTACATAGAGTTAGACTGAAACTATTTCATTTATAATATGTAACAGTTTACTGTCACTAGATTACATACTGTTTACAATTAGTATTAGGTATCAGATTGTGGAAAAGCTACCACCCAGCAGGAATTTAACCATGAGCTCACTCTGTTGATGATGTCATCACTCTGAACTCTCCTCTTCTTTTCCCCTGCAGGTCATGAACTTTCTGAAAAATATGGCAGGAAATGAGTACGTGGGTTTCAGCAACGCCACGTAAGTTCCCTCTAAATCCTCACTCTTCTTAAACCTGTCAGACTGAAAAATGTTTCCCTCACGCCGCTGGTCCAAGGTGATGTGCTCCAACACTTGTAGATGTGAAGCTAAATGTAGGTGAACTCTCACAGGTGTGATGTCAGTTCCTTCAGATAGGATCGATGGATAGATGGATGGATATAACTTTATTCATCCTGAAGGACATTCTTCTGCCAGGATGCTCCAAAGGGAAATATATGATCAATTATATCCTACCATGTCTAAAACAATAAAATATACACTACAAGTGCAAAGGGAGCAACCTAGACAAAGGTAAAATAATTTGCTACATAATTTGAGTGCAATACATAATTTAAAAACAATAATAATACTAGTACAAAAGGCTGAAACATAATTTAAAATCTTGTATGTTGTTGTGTTTGGACATATTATTGTTTACATGTCATGATGTCCTGATTTCAGTAGTTTAGTAGTTTGTCAGTTGTTCAACCCCAACAGATGCAACAAAGCTACAGTATGTACACAAACTATCGTCCAACAAATCAACATGTTCACTGGGTCGCCACGTTTTGATCTTCACCTGCTTCTGACCACTACATGGTCATGCAGTTTACATAAATTTGCATCCACACACATAAAGCCCAGAAAGAGCCAGATATAGTCAACACTACTAATAAAAAACACAAAGAAGGGTAACATGTGTGATAAGAGGATAAACGTATCGTAGATCTTCATCTCCTCTCTCGGAGCACAACCTAAAGCCTTTTCTCATTAGAGACGTGTGTACTGTATGGTGATGCACTACAGCTCACTAAAATGAGACAAATAAAGATGAGTAAAGTATTCAAATAAGTTAAATTGACAGAAGCTAACTGTCTGGAAGGTAAAGTGGTTATTTTCTCAGTACATTAGTAAGTGACTCTATGAAGGATGAGGGTAGGAGCAGGTGTCTGTCTGTGTTGTAAATGTCACTAGCATGTTCATGAGTGATGATGACACCACACGCTAACAATGTTTCTGGAAAAAGACCGAGTCCTGGAGCTCATGTTGCAGTTTGATCACATGATGGCATGAGAGCTCTGGCTGTACAGTACACATGAGGGGCGAGGGGTGGTGGAATTTCAACACACAAGTGTAAATGCGCACACACACACATGCACACTCACAGTGCAACCATTTCCTTCCTCTGTGTAATGGGAGTGCTCTGCTCTTTGACAGATTCCAGTCGGAGCGTGAGTCAGGCGACAGGAACTTCGCCATCGGCTACTACCTGAAAGAGAAAAAGGTTTGACCTTGGATGAGTCACGCTTGATTTGCTGACTGTGTTGACGTTGCTCTCTTTCTCTGCCTGACAGCAAAACACAGGGAAAGTGGAGAATAATTACATTTCATTGTGAATAGACGCAGAACAAGGGGAACTTAGACTGAACAATAGAGGTGAATGAATGATGAGGGTGAAGTCACAGGCCCAGTTTATCTTCCTCTGTATTATCTAAAGAATAAACAAACAAGTTGATCCACAGACTTTAATTTTTTTTTCCTAAATGGTTGTAGTGAGTGTGCACCCTCCTTGACCCATATCTATATGTGCGCCCTATGACTGCAACTGCACCCAACAACTCCAAAACAACTCGTGGACAAGTTGTGACCTGCACATTCACCACACTATGAGATAATAACAGAACGCTACGAGACAGAGTTGTTTTCGAGATAAATTCATACAAAACCACTGATGCGCATTCCCGTCGGGGGCAGTTTTTCGGTGAGCAGTCTCTGTATTTGCCTCGAAATCAACTCTGTCTCGTAACGTTCCGTTATTATTTCATAGTGTGGTGAATGTGCAGGTCACAACTTGTCCACCAGAGCGTTTTGGAGTTGTTGGATTGTGTGTTTTGATGAGGGAAAATGAGAAATCCCATGAGCCTCTGTAGTGTATCTCTGAGCAGCTCACGGCTCTGCTCTGCCGTTCTAAAAATAACTTGCACCGAAAATTAAACCTACTAAACCTACTCCTAAGACTATAGGAATTATGGCAATGGGCCAATTTGCCAAAATGTTGAAACTATCCCTTTAAAGACAGATCCGTAACATGAGTCTGAATGTGACTTGTAACAGGGATCAGGATGTTACACAGACCACCTCAGAGTTTTTAAACTGCAGTGTGTGTGTGTGTTCTGCCAAAGCTCGTCTGAAATGTGTTCATACTGTATCCTCCTCTCAGTGTTGAAGTGTCTCTAGTGGTGTTGGATGGCATGTTGAGCAGATGATACCTGTGGTCTGCTCTGTGTCTGAGTTACCAGCAGTGTAACCACTGAGCTTTAGACGGGAGGACTGGTTTGTTACCAGCTTTTCTAAATAACAGCTCTTATTAGTATAATAATCTGTACAGTGAGTTGTCGACTAAATGCTTAAAGCCTCAACACATTTCTTATATATCTGTATGGTGGTGCCACAAGATATAAATCATTAGTTGCAAAAGGATCTAAACTGATGCCATTATTTTCACTGAATGCCAAACTAGTGTGTTACAATATCTATGTTTCCTCTGGCAGGCTGCACTAGAGGTTCATATTTTTCTGAAATGAATAAACTGTGATGAAGTTTGCAGAAGTTGTCGCCGTATGCCCCGATCTCTTCTACTCACCAGATGAATTGGAAATATTCTCCAGTGTAATTTGGAGATTGAAGCTTGTTCTGCTTCTCATTGTGATTCTTCTTAAGTTCACATTTACTTTCAGTAGAAAAACTGGATTCTAATAAAGTTCAAAGGGCCTCGACGCCGGCTGCTGTGCTGATGTTGACGCCTTAGGCCGGGTTTAGTCATTTTCCTGATAATTTAGTTCTTTTTGACTCATTTTGCAAACAAACTCTCTTGCATCACACTCCTGCCATTTTGCCTCCTGAACAATGCAGCCGTTCTTTATCTGCAGCTGCAGCAACACAGGAATGTACAGTAGTTGATAAATGTGTGTGTTTGTTTCTCTGCAGTGTTTTCCAGAGGGGACAGACATGACGTCTGTACTGGACTTCTACTTTCAAGTGAGTGTGGCTGTTTTTTTTTCTTTTCTTATCAAGTTCAGATTATCGTTTTCCTGTTTTGTTGCTTCTCTTCTTCATCATTGATTTTTTTGTCCTGAGTGCCAGAGAGCCTGTCTGCTTCTCTACCAGTTATCAGCCACCAGTCCCCTTTATTCCTGTTTACCTGCTCTGTTAATGCTACAAATGTCCATCCTACAAATAGGAAACAAACCCCAGTATGTCTCAGTATGATGTTGTCCCACCATGAGCTCACATCTTATAATTATGTGTGCGCAGTATGGAAATTGCAATAATGACACAAACTGTCCTTTGTGTGTCCCCGTCCCCCCACAGCTGTGTTCCATTGAGGTTACCTGTGAGAGCGCCAGCGTCATGGCAGCCACCCTGGCTAACGGCGGGATCTGCCCAATCACAGGCGAGCGTGTGCTGAGCCCCGAGGCAGTGAGGAACACCCTGAGTCTGATGCACTCCTGCGGCATGTACGACTTCTCAGGACAGTTCGCCTTCCACGTGAGTAGAGGACACAGGATGCACCTGTTGCCATGTAGCTTTCACCACACGGCAACAGGTCAGAACCAAATGAAGCAGTAACTTGACAAGACGCCAAAAACCTGACATGGTGTTTTGTCTAATGCTTGTGAATACAACATCTGCATGTGTTTAGGTGAAGCTCCTTGACTACAGGTTGATTACAGACTCTCAGATCTATTATTTAATTTACTCAGTAGTTTTAAATTAAACGTTTGCAGTGGAACATGACAAGAACTTTCTGCATACAGTAAATGTAGCCACAGGTTTCCAAACAGTTCTTCCTGGTCCTCGCCATCGTAGCTGGTCTCAGCTGAGACGACCCCATGTCAAACCAGAGCCTCCTCTGATGATCGTCCTGTCACTCAGCATTTGTTTACCTCAGGGAGGAATGACTGTGGTCTTAGATCTGCTGTCTAAGCTGCCCAAAAGTAATAAACATAAAGTGATGGCCCAGTGAAGTCATGTGTCCATGTACACCAAATAAGTATCTATAATACTGTTAAAGCACTTTGTGCTTCACGAAACATGCTTCTATCAAAACAAAATCAGTTTTATATGCACAGAGTAGACTAGGCCTTGGACCAACAGAGCTGTTGCGTCACATGGTCTGAGCCGATGCGTGGGTTGTGATTAGACGGTTTAATGAGACTTGATGGCAGAGAGTTCAAGCAACGTGTGAACATCTTCAGCATTTCAGATTCTCATGATAGATCATATGTGGAACTGCACAAAGTGTGAGGATACATCCACAGACTCATGTTTTCACTCCTTTTGGTTTATTTTGTTCTGGATGGATTTTGGAAACAAGGCACAGGTAGAAACAATGGCCTCAGAACAACCTCCTTTTACTTTAGATATTAACAAAATAAAGATGGCTGCAAGAAGAATCTGACTACATAATATATTTATATTTTCAAAGATTCTTCAAAATTAATCTGACTGAAAATAACGGAAATTATATTCCTAAACAGATGCTACTAAGAATCAAATTGCTGATTATGGTTGACTTGTTGTTTCTATTTTCAGCGGTGTGTTGTTGCCCTGCTGATACTGCCGACGTACACAGCTTACATTATGTAACCCGTCTGTTTTCCCTGTTGCAGGTCGGTCTGCCGGCCAAGTCTGGAGTCGCAGGGGGGATCTTGCTGGTTGTTCCTAATGTCATGGGCATCATGTGCTGGTCGCCTCCGCTGGACAAGCTGGGCAACTCAGTCAGAGGAATACAGTTCTGCACGGTATGAACGGAGGAGCAGGTCGCTGCACCCTGCACTGAAAACATGATCAGACTAGAAGGAAAAAAAACTGCTGGTAGTTACTGCTGGTAGTTTAGAGTTACTTCTAAACAGAGTAAAAACAAAATTCCAGTAACATGAGATGGTTTCTGGTAGAGCTGCCGATGTTCCTACCACGCTGCAGCTTGACATCAATAATGAGTCACTAGCCAGGTAGATGGTAATCATGGATTCACAGTTACTCAGTACATCAAGGAGTGTGATGGTTCAGTCTAATTGATAATAGAAATATGTGTTGCCTCATGGGTAAAAAAAAAAAAGGTTATTAGTGTGAATGCTGGAGGCAAAGTTATTTAACTTTTTCTTTTTACCATTCAAATGTATGGAGATGTTCTTCAAAACTTCAGCCTCTTTCAACTTCAACTACTTCAGCTACACACTCCATTCAACCTTCAAACTGTTCACAAACCTTTCAGCTCTTCAACCTACATTCAGTCTGTTGATATCTTCAACAGTTGTTGATTTATGGAAGTTAGTTCCCACAGTTCTCACCTAACAAACACCAATATGTATGTGGAAGCATGTTCGGAGATGAACGTGTTCAGGATGGTTCTGTCTCTTTGAATTGAGTTTTTCCAGATGTTACAGAAACGAGTGTGAGGGGTTTGTAGACCCCATATGTATGTATCCGTGTGTCACATAGTAAAAAACTAAGCAAGTAAAATCACCATGGCAACCTCAAAGGGCAAACTGACACACGGGTGTTCTACACAGGCAGTCAGGTAGATAGACGTAACGTTATGTAGCGTCATGTCAGCCGTTAGAAAAATGATTGGCAACGTTTCAGTTGTCATAAAACTTGTTTGGAAAGTGTCAAAAGACATGAGGGCTGGCTCCAAACACTGAAACATGGCAGGCAACCATCACGTCTTCCACTTGCTATTGGCTGACACAATCAGATGACGTGAGTGAGGACATCTAGTATACTGTTAGTGAGTGTTGGTGTGTAGGGTATGGGACCTGTAAGTAAGTGAAACAAGACATGCTTGTACATACACTGCCTGTCCAAAAAAAAAACCTGATGCAGTCTCATTTCTTAAGCAACCATGTCAGAAGACACATCCGGTGGTCGTGGAGAAGATGTTCATCTGTTTCAGAAGGGTCAAATTATTGGCATCAAGCAAATAAATCATCTAAGGAGATTGCTGAGACTAAGCTGAGACTGACTGCTAATATTGGGTTAAGAACTGTCCAACACATTATTACAAACTGGAAGGATAGTTGGGAACCATCATCTTCAAGGAAGAAATGTGGTCCAATGTGACCAGAGTCCAGACCTGAACCCCAATGAGAATCTTTGAAAAATGAATACAACTCTGGATGGAAATAAATGTAGTGACATTGCAGAAGCTTATTGAAACGATGCCACAGTGAATGTGTGCTGTAATCAAAGCTCACGGTGGCCCAACCAAATACTAGAGTTGGTGACTTTTTGTTTTTGGGATGTGCAGTGTGTGTCTAGACATTTTTGTTCTGCCTTCAACCATTGGCTTCAGCCTTGACACTCAGCCTTCAGCCACGTTTTATTCAGGAAATGCACTTTAATTAGTGGAAACTGTGTAACGGTGTCCTTGAGCGTTCCTGGCTGACACACTTCCCAATGACTGAACCTGCTTAATCAGTTGTTGATGCTGGAATAATGATTACAGAGAGAGCAGATAAGTTCTCGGTAACCACATCCACCTCTGCTGCTGATGTAATCAGATTACTAATGTGCTAATGTGTCAACTGTAACGGTGCAGAGTTAATCGTGTGTTCACCATCCTGACGCCTCTACCCGTGTTTTGGTTTCAGGACCTCGTGGAGCTTTTCAACTTCCACAACTACGACAACCTGAGGCACTTTGCCAAGAAGCACGACCCCCGCAGAGAAGGAGGGGACCAGCGGGTAAGGAGACAACAACACATCGTTGTGAAGCGAGAACAAAAACACACACAGGGCACCTACTCCTCTGTGAATGTGGGCAGCGCTGGTTAGAGCCGATGCGTAGCTGACATTTAGCTTTATATACGTTTACATACACCTGAAGGAGAAATACACACAATGTCAGATGTGGAGAAACACTGGACAGTCCTCGTCCTCTGTTCTCCTCAGTCTGTTTCCTGAATTCCCAGCAAACACATATTTCTAGCCGTGTCCTTTCTTACAGACTAAATTACAGGAAAAACTGTGACTCTACATCTCACCTCGGCTAACGTTAACAAATAACAGCAGACCCCACACACATAGACATAGACACACACATACACTACAGCTACACACCCACGAGGGAGTGAGACTAATTTGTTATCCGTGTCGATTGAAACAGCAATACACCTTCGGACCCATGGATTACGAGAGCCTCCAACAAGAGCTAGCTCTGAAAGCCCCTCTGTGGAAAAAGGTGTCTCCCACTGAGTCGCACCAGGACAGCTCCACCACTGTAGTCTATAGGATGGACACTGTCAGCGAGTGAGACTTAAAAAACCCACATGTCCCGCACACCCCCACCTCATCTGATCTCTCACAGCAGCGGCAGCGGCAGCACCATCTTTCCTTGCCCTTGGATATTTATATATTATAAATTATGTAGAGGATTATTTATTGCTTGTGAAGCGGTTACTGACTGGGAAGCTTTTGTTTGTGTCTGTGATGGAACAACGGGACGAGTTACTACTTGTTGTTTGTCCTCTGAATTCCAGATGAACTCGTAGCCTCCACCTGCTGGTTGCCTTAGTGTGTGTGTGTTTGTGTGTGTGTGAGTGTGTGTAGGATGTGTGTGTAGGATCTGATGTACAGTGTACAGGTTGTGCTCTCGTTCCATCTCACCCCTTTATTGCAAATGTTTGTTTTTCTCTTGTTTTGTTTGTTTCATTTTAACTATTTAACACACATACAGTACTTGGTATTGATTTAAAAACCTGGGAAAAACCAAAAAAAAGAATGATGCAAGTGTGTGGTGTGTGTGTGTGTGGAGCTTGAGCGCAGCCAGTCTTTAGACCAACAGTCTGACTACTTTGTTTGAATGATTGCTTATTGTAGCTCACACTGAGGCCTTAGATGCTAGAGATTAGCCCGTTGTAGCAGATGCTGATGTGTGTGTGACACGGTGCGTCTTTGGGTTTTACTAATGGAAAGTTTTGGGTCAATGGAGTTTTATTGTTAACATATCAGTCGGCTGTGAACGCTTGGACGTCTGTTAAGTTTTTAGTTTCTATATGAGCTCTGAATCTGAAGGGATTTGAATGAAGCAGGATTTGCTTTTTATTATTAGAATCATTACAATCAAACCATTGAAAAGATCTGTGAAGACTCACTGACCTGAGTCATGGCTGAATGTTCAGTTGTATTTTTACACACACTGTCATATTATTATATGATTATTATTATTATTATTATATGTTTGCTAGAGATTATTCACCAGTTGTGGTTTTCTAAGAGCCATAAGTGACGGCGGCACAAAGATGACGATCCATCAGTGCATGATTGTCTGTATGTGATGTCAGATGTGTGCAGCAGCAGCTCAACAGACCAGCGTTGTCGAGTCACTGAGGCCTCATGTTAGCAGCCCGTATCTGCTCTGTTTGTTGTCTTGAACACACACTGTTTGTTTGTTGTCTTGAACACACACTGTTTCTCCTGGACTGTGTGTGACTTCACTAGAAGTTTCTACTTTCAGCGCGCAGCCATCTCTCTTTAAAGGGAAACTTAGTTTTTTTTCAACCTGGGAACTGGTTGAAAAAAAACGATTTATGCCCGTTTATAGGGCGAACTTTGACGGGAGCCACTTGCCCGGTTGAAGAGCGTTAGCTGGGCTGCAGGCTGCCTGCCCGGCTCAATACTGGAGCCACCTCAATAATTGTATTATCCATCACTCACATATACAGAAAAACATATGAAAACAGGGCCCAGGTTGAAAAAAACCGAAGTTTCCCTTTAAGTCTGTTTGTGCAGGACCAGAGTCTGAGCCAGTTGTTGTTGTTGTTGATACAATACAAGCAGGTCAGAGTGTATTCAGTTCAGTCAGAACGCTCAGAGGTGAGGCGACTGGTTGTGAGGCTCCTTGTGGAGACCGGTTTGACCTGACTGTCCTCATTTACCTGTCAGACTCCCAGGAGCAACGACCTCAGCAGAGCAGCTGCACAATCTGAGCTGCTGTTGAGTTGGGATGGAAACAAAAAAAGTTTTGTATGTGTGTGGCTGGTTGTTTGTCTGTGGTTTGTGTGTGCACTCGGCATCCCGCCAGTTGATGGAGTGGGTGTGTGTTGTTTTGTTAGCACCGTATGGACCATTGGACCGGCGCTGTGAGCAGCAGGTGACCAGGCTGCGTCCCCGTTTACACAGCGCGCAGAAATACGCTCATGTTGACACAGGACGTCTCAGTCTGGAGATAAAAACTGCTTCAGACAGAAATAGCAAGTCATGATCTCTAGACTGACCTGTAGTGTCCCGCCTGTCGCCCACTGACCACAGCCTGACCACAGCCCACCCACCATCACACACACACAGTAAAGTACCAGACGTCAGGATGACGTACTGTATGCAGTCAGATTTATAATCTGGTTTTATAAACTCTAATCAGATTTAAATCAACATAGAAAAGTAAATCCACGTCTAATACGACATTTTCATGTCACAGCTTCAGAGGAGAAACATCTGTGATTCTGGAAGTTAAAACACTGAATTATTCCCCTTTTTACCGCCCAGTATGGTTTTGTTAGCTTTAAGCTAGTGTGGGGATGTTCTCCTTTTTTTTTCTTAAAGAAACAGAAAGTGTTTCCTTTTAGTTATTTTTTTTCTTGTGTTCAGACAATGAAATCAAGAATGATGTTATCTGCTTGACAGTTTCGACTGTGACTCCAGTCTTCCTCAGAAGCGTCATCCGACGTGCTGCTGACGTGTCATTTATCAGGTCGGCTCGGCAAACCTGTCAGAGTCTGATGAACCGACCGCTCCCCCTCCGCCCTGGTGGTCTCTGGAGCAGGGAATCCCAGGTGAACGCCCCCTCGTCCCGGTTGATGGTGTCTCTCGCCCGCTTCCTGATCTATGGCCTCTTTTATCCATCAGCAGCACGTCGGATGACGCTTCTGAGGAAGACTGGAGTCACAGTCGAAACTGTCAAGCAGATAACATCATTCTTGATTTCATTGTCTGAACACAAGAAATAAATAACTAATATATACAAGAAAACAAAATGAACATAAGCAATCTAGAAAGTGTTTCCTTTTCATATGAAACTGTACCTGGTAGAAAGGTTTGGACCCATAGTGAGAAGTGGCTCAAAGACACTTTCAGGGCCTTTCGGTCTAAAATGTTCCTGTTTTTAGATTGTTGTTGTTATTATGTAACATTTAAGAATGTTGGCTTCTTATGGTAAATGGTAAAAGTTCGTGTTATACCTCAGAGAAAGGTATCAAGAAAGCACAGGAACAGAAACTGATGTATGATGACGGCAAATGACCAACGATTCCCAGGAAGATGATTTCTAGACAGATGTTATCAGACTCTATTAGCAGCATCAAGTCCAACCGGTGCAGACCTGATCATCTGTCAACTGGTGCTGTCAAAAATGCCCAGAAAAGAAAAGTTTCCTCACATGAGGCTTGAACCCATCAACAGGAGCTTATTTTGGCGATGGGCTGACTGTAGCTCATGTAGCCTACATTGATCTTTAGCTTCCACATTTTTGGCCGGCGTCTACTGACGACAACCTGACGACCCGACCAGCTCAGAGTGAAGCTCAGTCTGGGTTCAGCTCTCTGCTGCTGTTGAATCATCTGCACTTCATTTCACTCGGTGACGCTGTGGGACTCGTGTCTGTCAGTGCAGCAGATCGGGTCAGACGGTCGTTGTAGTGATGGTGTTTTATTTTCTCAAAATCCGATGACATAGTCAGATGTAGACTATTGTTGACCGTGTTGGCATGTAAACACAACACAACACACAACACAACATGTATCCAGTGTTACTCTGAAACGGAGGTTACTGTACATTAATGAAACATCTTTCCTTAGACATAATTAACTGGACCTGTGAATGTACATAGCAGCAGGTGTACAGTATATAGCTTTTTAGGTGTTTGTCTGCACATGAGTGATCCTCAGCAGCAGACCTGCTTGTGTGTGGGTGTGTTTGTGTGTTTGTTTGCGTGCGTGCATGTGCGCATTTAACACTTAAAGACGTTCCGAATTTCTGGTAGCATCTCCTCCAGGAAATAGAAACACTTGCACATGAATGTCATGTCAGCAGATGCCTTAGATGTCACTCAGTTGTGACTGTACTGGGGGGGGGGGGGGTCAGTCAGTTTGTTACTCAGTGGTTGTTGAAGCGGTGCAGCTGGTGCGTGGTGTTCATCATTCACAGTTACTCCAAGTGGTAGCAGCTTGAGCCATTAATACTCTGTTATTACTCTGTCATGTGTTCATTTGGTTTCTCTGTGTTAAGTCACAGACGTGTGTTATTGGTGGTTTTTCCGTTTTCACGTCTCTGCTCGTCGATGTGTGGAGGCGCAGAGTCTCGCTGCTGCTGTCTGTTCTACAGTAAACAGGAAGTGGAGTTGGTCTGGTGGCCACTTCCAATGATCTTATCCATGGATCTTGTTTCAGTTAAAGTCTGGACTCTAGAAAGCACTGATGGGATTTCAGTGGGACTGTCGTTAAAGTTGTAATCCTCAAGATTTTCTCTTCATATCAGACACTGAGGCAGTTTATGTTTACAGGGCTCCACACTAACATGTTTTACTAGGAGTGCAGTGGCCCCTAACTTAAGGTAGCAAGCAGAAAATCTAGTGGGCACACGTTATAAATTGACTTGCACAGCAAATATTTACATTTCCTGTTCATTCACGATCCTCGCACACATTGGCCTGTTACCACCTATAATGACAGATACCAGATTCTTTGAGTCACCCCTTCCACGTTTGACCAGCAAATTTACTGGTTGCACATGTGCAAGTAGAACTAAATCAGATTTTAAAGGAGACATATTCTGCCCCTTTTCCACAAATTAAAATAGTCCCCAGGTGTCTTAAAGTCCCACTCCCACGACCCTTTTTGGTCATTTTAAAACCAGCTCATTAGCCATGCACATTAGCAATGCACCTCTGGGGGGTGGGCGGAGACTGCACTGCTCTGCACCCGCCCAGCCACCTCCTCGCTCGCTGACAGCTGGACATTGTACAATTACAGATTCAGCGCGTTTAGCGTAAAACTCCACACTGGGATTCGATCCCAGACTTGCTCATGTTGCAAGCTGCTCTACCAGGTGAGCTATACCTGTTATACCTTGACAGCTACACCAAGCTGTGAAGACTTTCACCTCTGAGCCAGATGCAGAGCGGGGCGGGAGCTTGTAGCACTAGTGCCCTCCCCTGGAGCTGTGACACTTCAGCTCCAGTCTCCCTGAAACTGCCAGTTTGCGTCTGCCATTGGTTCACAGCAGTTTGAAGGCAGAAAAACTCAGAAATGCAATTTTGCACTTCCTTTTCTGCTGATATGTGCTCTAACACAAGGAAAATGCCACAGGAACATGTGAAAAGCTCAAAAAACACGATTTTCACGGGAGTGGGTCTTTAAAGACATGTCTGTGACATGCTTTGGTCAAAGTACCACAAGGATCAGCCTGTGAATATTCTCATTTGTCCAGGTCATAGATATCTCAAGGAAATTTAAATCGAATGCAACTGGACTTGGTTATTTGTGTAGGAAGACGTTTCACCTCTCATCCAAGGATACCCCAAGGATCAAACATCACAGCTCGTTTCATCCTCTCTAAACAGCCCTGTTCAGAACGGCTGGTTTCAGTGCCTGTCCCTTTAAATGCAAATGAACCACTGCTTGCCCCGCCCCTTCTACCAGTCCCAGGTAGGGCTGGTATTATGCAAATTCAAAACCTAGTTGCATCACTGGAAGACAACTGAGGGAACAGCTCGTAAAACCACATGGATTTCAACCTAGGGAGTCTGAAAATTAAAGATCTTTCTGTCAATTGTCACATTTTGGAGGCCGGAAGACAAGACAAACACCCAGATATATGTTAAAGAGCCTTCAAAAAGTGATACTTCCATAATATGTTCCCTTAAGGGCAAAATGCCTTCATTCAGGGGCAGTGTGGAGCCGTGGTTTGGCTTTAACTCCTGTCAGTGTGAAGGGACAACAGGCTTTCTGCTCAGGGTACATGTGACTGACAACAGACTGCCAGCTGGATGACATTCAGGTTGAACTAAAACTGGACATAAAGAAGAAGTCTTTAATAATCCATTTCTCTGTTCAACATTCAGCTACTTGAACACACAGTTATGTGCTGCTCTGACACACACAAAACAAAAGCAGAAGACGCAGCATCTTCTGCCTGCAGCACTGACCTGCTCCATGTTACCAGTGTCAGTAACGCATCAGGACCAGTACCAAGTGTCACCACAACTACAGTTTTAAGGATTACAACTTTAAATGTGCAGTCATACCACGAGGTGTGTGCGTGCTTGAACGCAGCACGGTGACGTGATCTTTGTCTCTCAGTGACGAGCTCTCAGTCAGTCACTCATCTCACTCTCAACCGTTTGTGTTTTTTAAAGTGTGAAGGGAATCAGTCTCTCCGTTATGACAATGTGCAAGTCTTTATTACTTTGCTGCTACAGGGAACCCCCGCCCCCCTTCACTGGCAACCATATCTAGAACCCAGGGCCCGCAGGTCTATGAGACTGGACCCGGTCCGGCTCAGTCTGTTATGAGACCGGCTCGGACCCGATCGCAGCCAATCAGGGTAGACGGTGTGATCTGGAGGGAGGGCCGATGAGCTGTTACTTGAAGTTTGTAAATGAGTGAAACTTTTCTTGCTCCTCAGTCTGATCATGACTCTGCAGAAGGGCTTTTGAATGCAGAAATGAGTGTTTCCATTGAAATCACCAAACCTTCATGTATGTTTTAGTTTCTCCTCCCTGCATGCGTATTTATGTCTGATCCCATGAATGTCTTTTTAATCCCATGTCACAAGTTCATTTGATTTTTTTCTTTTCACATGTCTTTTATTCATGTTGATTTCTGTCATATGTTTTATTCCCTTATGACATTATAATTGCATATGAATTGCAAAAAAAAAAAAAAAAATCACTACCATTGTTATTCAGTGACCTTGGAATTGTGAGGTTCTCTAATGTCTCGGTTCAGTATTAGATATTTATTTACATGTGGTTTTTAAAGCGTCTCTTTTTGCCAAAGACTTCGTTTCAAAGATTGAAACGAATACAAATTTGAATGTTAAATTAAAATCAATTCTCCAAACCTACAATAGATGAAACCGAACAGTTCCAAGCTCACAACTGACGACTGTCGAACTTCTCTATGTTTTGATTTTCTCTCTGTGTGTCCACATGGTTGTAAATCTGTAAAGTCTCCATGAACTCATGAACTGTCCTGTCTGCTTGAAGGAGAAGACACAAACTTGTCTTCCTTCACAATTCTAAGCAATTATTTGACTTTTTTCTTGGCTGTGACAAACCTGCAGACACGACAGTGACAGTGTTGTTAAGATTTTTGTTGCCTTGGTGTCCCTTGTATAAAATCCAATAAAGTACTGTTCTCTAACATCCTCTCCTCTGCGCCCACCACTCTTCTTCAGCCACCTCCTTGTCCCTGTGTAGATGCTGCTGCTGCTTTAGTTAGTTAAAATCGAGCAGCAGTGATTAAATCATCATTCTAATCACCTGAAAATCTGCTTTATCAATATTAATCTTACACATAAACCTATGTGTAAGCAATAAGCAAGATCAGAGACAGATTTTTAAGGGAATAGTTTGACATTTTTGTGTCATAATTCACTTCAGTTGGAAACCACCTTTTTACAGATGAACATGTTGGTTAATGAGCTTTTTACAGGCTGTTGTCTGTGAGTCCCTCGTTCTCATGATGTTTTCCATCAGGGTCGAGGGAAAATGGTTCAGAGAGATTATTTTGACCTAATCAGATTCTGGTTCAAAGGTGAACCCAAACCATAACCCACTAGTGAGGAAAACATCGCAAGACAAAACACATACATCTCATGTGACACAATCAAAACCTTCATTAAACCACGAGCAGCAGCTTGATTTCTGTGTTTGGATTCATGTTTCCAGAGAAACAGACTCCGCTCATGATCCAAACAGCACTAAAGCAGCAGAACAGTTTTCTCCCTGATGTTGTCATGTGGTGTAATAACCATCCACTGCTGGTTTACAACATTACTGTAGTGATGCAGGTGTGCACAGATTATGTTAAGATGAGGGGTGAAAGGAAAAAATGAAATGATCTATTTTGCTTTTCAATCATATTATGGATCAGATTATCAGACTGATACTATGTAGGTTTGAAAAGTGCCTCTTCAGCCAAAGCTTAAAGGGATAGTTCAACATTTTGGCAAATTGGCCCATTGCCATTATTCCTATAGTTTTAGGGGTAGGTTCCTTACTTTTAATTGTCAGTGCAAGCTATTTTTAGAACGGCGGAGCAGAGCTGTGAGCTGCTCAGAGCTGCTAATGGAATTTCTTGATTTCCTTCATCAAATACACAATCCAACAACTCCAAAACGCTCTGGTGGACAAGTTTTTTTTATTTATTTTAATGTTTATTTTGCAGGGACGATACATACAACATTGTCACAAAGAATGAAAAATGCGATGCATACAAGACGTCTAGCTTCAGCTAATTTGCAGTCTTTGTCCCTGGTCAGGCTAAAGAAGGATAAAAGATACTGAATACAATAAGTGCAATAATACATATACAGTGAATAATACAGTGCATAGTAAATAAACACAACTACAAAATTTAGATTAAGAAATTGCACAAGTTAAATACATTGAACATTAGTAAAATGCTGTATTGACAGTGACTTGAGAGAAGTTAATGACCTGCACATTCACCACGCTATGAGATAATAACACAACGTTACGAGACAGAGTTGTTTTCGAGGTAAATTCATGCAAAACTGCTGATGCGCGTTCCCATCAAGGGCAGTTTTTCGGCAGTTTTTGGTGAATGTGCAGGTCACATCTTGTCCACCAGAGCGTTGTGGAGTTGTTGGATTGTGTATTTGATGAGTTTGATGAGGGAAACCAAGACATTCCATTAGCCTCCGTAGCGTAGCTCTGAGCAGCTTGCCGCTCTGCTCCACCATTCTAAAAATAGCTTGCACCGACAATTAAAGGTAACGAACCTACTGCTAAAACTATAGGGATTATGGCAATGGGCCAATTTGCCAAAATGGAACTATCCCTTTAAGGAGTGAATGAGTAAAACAGATCAGATCCAGAAAACCAATAAACATGCAGCATGTACAGACTAAGATCTAATATTGCTGGTTATTAACACGTCTTGATGGGTAAAAGAAATATCACACTGTAATGTTTGTTGTAGTCATCTTTTCGTTTAGATGGACTGAATAGAGATGAAGCATCATCAGATCTAAGATCTAAAATTTGCAATAACCAAAATGAGCGCTCACCAGGCTACTGGATCAAATAGTAATAGTGCTAAAGATCTGAATCATAGTGATTAGATCCCTGTTCATGTGTCTGTTTCAAACCCTGAGCTGAGAAACTCCATAATGGAAGAGAGAACATCATAATCCATGATGAACCTGGATTCTGTCGTGTCTCTGAGCCGGGTTCATCCAGACTTCATGGTCACATGGGTTTATTTACATTTACAGAGGGAAATGATTCAACAGTGGAATCAGTGTGACACTGATAAAACACCAGAAGGTCAATAAAAGGAAAGATCCAAACAAACTGTGACACTATGACGCAGTTTACTGAACACACACTGACCCACATCAGTGAAAACACAAATACTGGCTGTTGTCAGTGTAAGTTAGTGAGAGTTAAAAACCTCAACTCAGTGTGACTCATCTGAAAGTACAAACTGTATAAAGTGATGCTATAAAACCTCTGGTTCAGCTCTGAGAGGAACCTGAAGCTTGACATAAATATCTGTGGAGGGCTTTTACCCAACTACAGAAACATTCGGAAGTCAAGTTATGAAATGTCTCTAAAGTTAAATGAAATGACATCATGCTAAAAAAAAAAAGGGGGGGGGGGGGGGGGGTCATGTATGATATTTGGTGTGACTGGAGCAAGTTGAGAAGTTTAAACCAGTGGAGGTCGACAGACAAAGACGGGATGAGCAGTTCAGTTTCTGTTGTGTCTGTATGAATCAGTTTCCTGCTCTTTATCTTGTTTTGCTGTGGTGTGTAGTAGTTTTGGGCTCTGCTGGAGTTCCTGCTGTTTCTTTTGGCTGCGTGGGCTCAGTGTTGGCTGTGTGCTGTGGTACAGTAGTTGTCGTGCTTCTTGCAGAGTTGAAGTATGTGTATTTGTACATACTGTACATGCCCCTGTCTACGGCTGTCTCCATCCATCTCCTCAGCTTGAATCCAGTCACCCTCCACTACCTCCAACAGAAATATTCAGTCAACAGAAAAATATCATGAATTTAGCATCTGTTTTTTTTTTACTGTTGAATAACCTCGGTTCAAACAACAAATTTCAAAGTCCTCACTGCAGGTGGCCCCGGTTCGAATCCCGCACCGAGCTGTCCTATCCTGCATGTCATTCCCCCCCTCTCTGCCTCCCATTTCCTGTCTCTCTCTCAACTATCCTGTCCATTAAAGGCAAAAAGGCCCCAAAATATATAAAAAAGAGAGACAGAGGGGGGAATGACACGCAGGAAAGGGCCGTCCGATGCGGGATTCAAACCGGGGCCGCCTGCACGAGGACTTACAGCCTCAACACATGGGGTGCCCGCTTAACCCACTGCACCACTCGGTGCCCCATCAATACATTTTAAAAGGAAAATGGTTACGTCCACTTTTCTCACCCAGCAAACTTCAAATTGTTTCTGGGGCGGTGCGTGGCGTAGTGGTTAAAGCGGCCGTTCCATGTAGAGGCTACAGTCCTCAACGCGTCGGGCAGACATTTCCTGCGTGTCGTTCCCCCTCTCTCTGCCCCCCCCTTTCCTGTCTATCTCACTGTGCTATCAAATAAAGGCAAAAAAAGCCAAAAAATATACTTAAAAAAAACAATAAAAAAAAAAACTTCAAATTATTTCTATCCTGAACAGATCGACGGTGTCACACAAATCAGTCAATTAAAGGAAGTTAAACTTAATATACATATATAGATAATCATGCAAAGCCTCATTCTAGCACGTCACTTACAGTATAAAGGTACACATTTATATTAAAGCTCCATACAGTAGAAAAGTATATGTCAATGTGTGGTGAGATATCAGCTCTATTAATACTGTCAAAGTAAAGAGTAAGAGTCCACAGAGAAATACACACAATCAGAAACGGAGCCTGAAAACAACATAATGGATATTTATCACTATTTGAATCAAGAGAATAATCTGCTGATTAATTGATATCCAGGTAACTGATATACAATAAGTTGGCTAAAAGTGTGATATACTGTAGGATTTCCCTCAGATATTATTCATGTCTGTTGGTATTTGAAGTATTTTTCTTCCATTGCCCCGTGTGTGACCTGAACTCTTCAGGTTTTGCTTGTAGGAAATGATTCGTTGCTGTGACGGTAAGTCTGACTCATGCAGGGATCAGTCATGTTGTGTAGATGTAGCTTTGTTTGTGAGAGTCGTTAGCTGAGATCAGTTCTCTGTCACTGTTAAATGAGTATTTGTGATCAACTTTAGTCTTTGTAAGGTGTTAACATCCAAACTAAGGTGATTACTGATTAGTTTTATAGGAATTAATACTGTGTCCTTTGAAACAGTACAGTAGTGTTCTGTGCGGTAGCCTGTGGAGTTGCTGTGACGGTGGAGACTCTGTGGTCCTTCTGCAAATGTTGTGTTTGTCTCCGTCTCTGTCCACAGGTCAAGTCTGTGATCAACCTGCTGTTTGCTGCCTTCACAGGAGACGTCTCTGCCCTGAGGAGGTGAGCAGCTCCCACACTCACACCACTGTTGATACAGTATGTGCACATTTTAGTGACCTCTAGTGGCAGCAGGACGAAACTTTGGAAACTTTGGTTTTAAAGGAGGCATATTATTCCCCCTTTCCACAAAATTAAATAGTTCCCAGGTGTCTTAAAGACATGTCTGTGACATGCTTTGGTCAAAATCCCCCAAGGATCAAACATCACAGCTCTTTTCATCCTCTCACAACAGCCCTGTTCAGAACGGCTGCTTTCAGTGCCTGTCCCTTTAAATGTAAATGAACCACTGTTTGCCCCAATTCGAAAACTAGTTACATCATTGCCAGACAACTGAGGGAACAGCTTATAAAACCACATGGATTTCAACCCAGGGAGTCTGAACATTACAGATTATTTAGTCAATTCTCACATTTTGGGGGCCGGAAGACAAAAAGAGCCTTTAAAAAGTGATATTTCCATAATATGTCCCCGTCAATTTACAGTTATTGGCTCAATCAACAGATGTAAAATGTTCTTTATTAAATAATTTGAGTGCACTGTTTGTACTGTGTGTAGGTTTGCACTGTCATCCATGGACATGGAGCAGAGGGACTATGACTCCAGAACAGCCCTCCATGTGGCATCAGCTGAAGGTAACATGCAGCCAAAAGTCAGAAACACACACACACACACACACACACACACACACACACACACACACACACACACACACACACACACACACACACACACACACACACACACACACACACACACACACACACACACAATCACAACAATATTACAGAGGGATCAGTAAGGAGCATCAGTAACTACAGGGGTGGACAAAATGATATTGCACATCCTTGTCCAGTGCTGTTTTCACATTATTTTTCACAGCTCCATCCCAGTGTGACAGCAGTGTGTGTGTCCCCAGTCCCTCTGGTCCACATGTCCACAGTTCACATGTGTCCTTGGGCGAGATACTGAACACCCACTCACTGATGTGTGAATGGTTAGACATAGTGTATGTACTGTAGATAGAAGTGCTGTATGAATGTGTGTGAATGGGTCACAGGAGTTGAGTCATCCTAGACCAGTGGTTCCCAACCTCTTTTGGCTCGTGACCCCTTTTGTGTGACAGTGTTTGACTTTTGTGTTGCGTTTGAGTGTCTGCATCGAAATGCTTGTCGTCTGATATGTGTCCAACATCTGCTCTGCTCTCCAGGACACACGGAGGTGGTGCGCTTCCTGCTGGAGGCCTGTAAGGTGAACCCGGTGCCCAAAGACAGGTGAGCCTGCTGTCTCCGTCCTACGTCTCCTCGGCCACTGCTTCTTGTCTTGCCACGCTTTGTCTGTCTTTGTGAGATCATTACATGCACATCTTCATTTGATGGAGGAGCTTCATTTTGTCCCATCCCACCGTCTTTCTATCTCTCCTGAGCATAGAATCACAGCTTTTTACTGCGTTACAATGTCAGTGCTGTCAGATCTTGAAACTTGCCTGCATAATCCATGTAATAATATAATGTAAAATAAATGTAAATTGTAAAAATTTTAGTTAATTTGTAGGGAAGAGGATTAGGTGCCACTGTGGGGAAAAAAAGTGAGTTCTGACTTTTTTTTCTCAGAATTCTGACTTTAAATTCAGAATTATGAATGTTTTCTCTGAATTCTGACTTTTTTTTGAGATTAAAGTCAGAATTCTATGTTTTTGCTCAGGATTATGACTTTTTTCTTTAGAATTATGACTTTAATCTCAGAATTCTGAGATGAGTCAGAACTCACTTTTTTCCCCCCACAGCAGCCTTAATCCTCTTCCATATTTGTTTAAACACCAGAGGACAGTTTGATTACCAGTAGTGAGGAACCAGTGATTTACTGTCATCTGACTAGTTCAGTTAAGTGTATAGGTTATATTATAGATGAGCAAATCAAAGGTCACTCTTGTTTCTGGTCTCTGGTTATTCTGAGGTGAGGAGGAGTCACATAAAAGATAGAACATTCATGTTGAACAGCTGTGATTATGTGTAACACCGTTTTCTCTGCACAGATGGGGGAACACGCCGATGGACGAAGCGGTGCACTTCGGCCACCACGACGTGGTCACCATCCTGCGGGACTACCACGACAAGTACAGCCCCCCCGCCGGGGCCGATGACAAGGAGAGCGTGGAGAAGAGCCTGGACAGCCTGCTGTAGACCGGTTGTGCGTCTCTGTTAGAGCTTTGTATAGACATCACCTGTGCGATGGACACAGTTTCTTTGCTTCCCTCTGTTTGCCGTGTCTCCTCTGCTCTGGCTGTATATCACCGCTCTGCTTCATCCCACCACTGTTGTAATGCAATTTGTGTTGTATGTATGCGTGTGTGTGTGTGCGTGTGTCTCATCAATACTGTTTAAACAAATGACGTAACAACATATAAACACCCGTAACACAGTGTTTACAGTATATTACTCCTGTAATCTGTCACAGTGTAGTAGTTTAGTTACAGTACCGTTCTGTTCATTCTCTTCTCTACCTGGTAAATACACTGACTGTATTAGTTTTTGTGAGATAGTGAGGTGTTAGGAAATGATGGTGTAAACTGTGTGTGATGATGTGTCTGATTGTGTAAACGTGTTAAAAAAAAGAAAACAACTTCCAGGCAAACGCTGCAGTTATGTGCCTGTTGGATTCTCACACCTGCACCTGCTCTCATGTCGTCCTCCCGTCCCCGGCGCGAGGACGTCAGCAGGTTTTTATGAAGCTTCACGTCTCCTCCGACGTCACGCACAGACTGTTCTCTGAATGTATTTCTCAGTGGCAACACTTGCAATAGGAGCAGCGAGTATTTATTACAAAGAAAGACTCTCTAACGTGTAAAACTCCGAGAAGATGTAAGAGCGTGTGTCTGTTGGGTCTGTGATGAAAGCACATTCGGTTTCTTTTTTTTCTGTTGGTATAGTTACATTTTTCTGTTGAGGTTTCATGGGCCTTTAAACTCGACAACGAATGCTGATGTGTGGTGGTGATGATGATGAATGTTGGGAAGCAGGGGGGTCTGTTTTTGTCCCACCTCCTCCTCCTCCTCCTCCTCCTCCTCCTCCTCCTCTTCTTCTTCTCATCAACAATGTAAAAACTCAATTCTTTCTCAAACTTTTATTTTTCCATCAGGGGAAAGACTCTGAGGTTTTATTCCAGGTTGGAGTATCAGATATTCCTAGTATAGTGCTTTAGATTTGGTATTGTTCAGCTCAGCTGTGTCATTCAGATCGAATCCAAATCAAAGTCTATAACTGTAGTGTAGGACTATAACCTGAACATATTTAGCCTACAAATTATCAAATCAAAATGTTAACACAGCCTTCATGAGATAGTTTTCCATGTCTATAGTCTATAATGTACTGTATATATATTATATATATCACATCTGTTAGTCTATAGGCACAAAAGGTCAAAGAGTTAAAGGTAGACTACAACTGACTTATTACCTTGATTTCAAAAAAGTAGTTATTTGTTAATTGCAATGAGGTGATTAAAAAATAAAACACTAAATGGTATTTTCTCATCTTTAACCAGCTCTTTCCATGTCTCACCTCCTCCTTATGTGTTCTCATCCTTAGTAGATATAAAATCATTTATTTCATGTTTTGGTAGTTTATAGCTTACTGTATATGATAATGAGAGAAGTTTGCCTGAGGTGAATGGCTGCTCTTTGATATATTTGTGCAACAAGCGCTCAACTACTTTGGTCCAGGAATTTAGGGAGAGTCGCTGACAGGATGGACCAAAGGTGCAAACTGAATGGATCATCAGCAAGTTTCTGTTGTCATTTCTTTCTTTGCCCAGTTATTAACCAAAGAGGGTGTACGGTACTCTCATTTCTGCCATCACACACATACACATACTAGAAAATTCAAATCATAGTAATAGTCTTATTCTGGTGAAAAACAACTCACTAAAACCCCATGGGCACTCAGATCAGCTGAGGTTTTGGTCATGGATGAAACCTTATGGTGACACCAGTCAACGGGTTCATCCTCTGGAGACCACGTCAATGCAACAGTTCACTGCAATCCATCCAATAGTTGAGAGATCTCAGGCTGGACTTACCTACATTCCCGCAGCTACTGTAGCTTGGTTAATGTGCTTTGACTTAGAAAATAGGAAAATCCAGGATGTATTTTACAGTCATGTTTTTATTTTATTGTTTACCAAAAGTACAGTTAATTTTTTTTTTTTTTTACATTTGTGTTTTCCATATCAATATGATACAATACATCCAGTTCAACATTTATACAGCATCAGTGGAGGTTAACTTCTGAAATCTCTTTGGCAGTTCTATATTTGATCAGCTGTTTATTAGTCGAGGTATGTTTGACCAGACAGATAAACCAGTTGTTCATCTTATTTAAGTGCTGGTGAAAATAAATCTGAACGAGGACCACAATATAAAATCTAATTTATTTTAGCTCTTTGACTAAATGATTCATTGTTTTCCTGTCAATACATTGATTTCTTAAAAAAAAAAGAACAAGGAGCTTGATGTCAGAGACAAAGACAGCTGAATATGTTTATCCTTTCCTCTGTATAAGTCAAATTATAATAACAGGATCAGTGCTGTATGATGCAGATGTTATGTATTTTGCCAGTGGAATGCGTTCAAATGTTTATTTTAATAAACAAAAGTTAAAGAAAAATATTTACTGTGTCGCATTTTCATTTAACAATAATAGTTCCCCCCATACACCTATTTACAGTACAGACGAGATTTCATACAGTAGTCAGCAAACACCTGCACCAGAACCCAACATATGGAAAATAACTCTCTCTCTCTGGTTCAGCCTACATTCAAAGGAAGCTGTCTATGTAGAGGTCAGTCGGAGTGGTTGTTGTGTCTTCCCTTTCAATCCAGGAGAAATGAGATTGTGGTAAATTCTGGATTTCATTGAAGAGTTCTTCAAACACTTGCTCATCTGTCTACAAGTAAAGAAAAAGATTTTGTTTTCATTAACTGAAGAGTAAAAGTCAGCAGGAAAATATAGTCTGGAGTAAAATGTCAATCTCACACTGTCTGCCTCAATGTCCATGTGTATCTCCTGAGGTGGAGGGGAAGGTGGTGTAGGATCTCTGTAGACAAAAAACAAAGTTTACTGTACTGTAAGAAAACAGAGCAGAGTTTTTTAATATCAGTGATGCAAACTAAAAACTGATGTTTTTAACTTTACTTACACTGAGCATGTGTGTTTTCTGGGAAGGTAGCCATTCAGTTTTTTAAACACCTCCTTTTCTGCATGAACAAGGATAAGAAAAGGTCATCACAAGGTTCCTGTTCACTTTTTTTATTTTTTTTATTTGATTGTTTTATTTAAGTGTCATGCACATTTTTCTGCCCAGCCCACATGGGCTTATATTTACATTATATTATATTTGAATTGATTTTTTTTTTATCTATGTGTTGTACACCCATTAAGGTGCCCAGGGACACATATTTCATACTCAAAGCCAACAAACATAATCAGCAGAGTACAAACAAAGCTAAACCACATAGATTGTACATTTCAAGTAGAATGCACACAAATAATTAATTCTTTCCTAATTTCCAAAATAAAATTAAATAAAAAAATACATGCAGTAATACTGTATGTTTCTGCAAGAACACACCACATAGCTAGTGGGTGGGTTCAATCCAAAAAAGCTACTTGGAACCACAACCTTGCACAGCCACAACCCATAGGAGTTGATGACCACCCTGGGCAATGGGCATGCTTTGGTATTGGTCTTAGTATTAGTATTGGTATTGGTATTGGTATTGGTATTGGTATGTATGTATGTATGTATGTATGTATGTATGTATGTATGTATGTATGTATGTATGTATGTATGTATGTATGTATGTATGTATGTATGTATGTATGTATGGATGGATGGATGGATGGATGTATGTATGGATGGATGGATGGATGGATGGATGGATGGATGGATGGAACACAACTTTAAAACAAATTTCTGTTGTAAAAAATAAATTAAAAAGTGAAGTGATTCTTAGGGTGAAGTAAAGCAACAGACAGTACCAGAGAGGCTGCAGTAGCGTCCAAAGGCAGTGTTTTTGGGGATGTCTGGGTAAAGGTAGAGGAGAGGATTCCTGGTTGTGTTGCCATCAGACTTCAGACTGTAGAGGTAAATAATGTCTGGTAGAGGCAAGTTCTTCAGCTCCTCCTTGGAGTAGGGCTGTACTGAATGCACATGGGGCGCTATGGTGGAAAGACACAAGAAAAAAACATAACTGAGGCAGCAGCAGTAAACAATCACTTCATGGTGGTTTGTTGGAGCTTTTCTTTTCTTCCTCAGCGGCTCCATCACTTTTAAAAAAAAAACTACTGCCCAAACTCTGGCTTTGACTCTCATTACACTGTAAAATGTTGTTTGTATGAATTGAATTTGAATTGAATTGAATTTTATTTTATTTATGTGTTGTACACAAGGTGCCCAGCCTACTGTATAAGGGACATTGATTTCATCTTCAAAGCCAGCAAACATAACATTCAGCAGAGTAGCCTACAAACAAAACTAAACCACATAGATTGTAAATTTCAAGTAGAATTCACACAAATCATTAAAAAAAACTCTTTTAGAAGGCACAGATTTATGTACAGAAACATACCATCATTAGCGTGTTCAACCCAGCTGAAGGTGACGGCTCCATCTTGGTTACTCTCACTGAAGCGGAGCAGAAAGGTCCCGGTCTGTTTTTCCACCAACAGTTTCTTTGTAGTCTTTCTGCTCACAAACCCCATGATAGACCTGAGAACCCATGAGCACAATATGACAAGAGGTTGGTGAACTCATCCTCATCCTTCAGAAGTGTTGTTTAAGTGGTCACATGAGGACAACTGCAACATTATTATGTGGGTAATTATTAGTGGATTATACAGTTATACTACAGAGTAAAGATGCGACTCACCCATCCCGCCAAAGATCCATCAAATGTTTCCTGATCAAATCCAGGATCCCATTGATCCAAAACCAGGCACTATCACCCTGGTACAAAGTAAAGTAAAGGCAACAAGTTAAAAGCAGACACACACACATACACACACAGCAAAACCTTGCGCAATATTCACCTTGGAGAACTTGGACCAATGAATGAGACCATCAGAGTCATCTGTGAAGGAACAGTTTATATCTTGAAAATATATAAACTAACAGTTTTGTTGTGTTGTGTCATTGTGACTACAAATAGCCTATCAATGAATCTATAAATGTCACAGGAAAAACATTAAAACAAATAAAACAACTCTTCATCCTTTACACCTCTTATTGCAGAGTTTTATTCAAGAGCATGTTGACTGACGTGTTGAACATGAACCCAACAGGATACTACTGATAACTAGCTAACTATAGCTAGCACATTAGCTTAGCTTAGCAGAAAGATTAGAAATGGGGGGGGGGGGTTACAACTTTCTCTAATAGATCAAAATAGAAGTAGCCGAATACTGACCCACAAATTTGTCTTTTAGCATGGAGAGCTGGTTTTCATCAAGTCCTCGCTGGCCCACAGACAGAAACTGCCAGCTGAGAACCTCTGACAGTTGCTGCCAGGTGAGTGGGGAAGGGTCCACAAAAAACAACAGATCCTAACAAAGAAAAGCAGTGGCAAAAGAACAGATGTTTGGCGAATATAAACTTATACAGCACAATAAGAAGAGAGAAAATAGTAGACTTGTCTATGACAAACACTAAACAAGGAAATGAGAGTTTGATGCAACATAAACGTGTTCAAATGCAAATCCTGATATTGTTAAGGGGATAGTTCAACATTTTGGCAAATTGGCCCATTGCCATAATCCATAAAATAGTTTTGGGAGTAGGTTTGTTACATTTAATTGTCAGTGCAAGCTATTTTTAGAACGGCGGAGCAGACCCGTGAGCTCATCAGAGCTATGCTATGGAGGCTAATGGAATTTCTTGGTTTCCCTCATCAAACTAATCAAATACACAATCCAACAACTCCAAAACGCTCTGGTAGACAAGTTGTGACCTGCACATTCACCACGCTATGATATAACAGGACGTTACGAGACAGAGTTGTTTTAGAGGCAAATTCATGCAAAACTGCTGTTGCCCATTCCCATTGGTGGCAGTTTTTCAGCAAGCAGTCTCTGCATTTGCCTCTAAAACAACTCGGTCTTGTAACGTTCTGTTATTATCTCATAGCGTGGTGAATGTGCAGGTCACAACTTGTGCACCAGAGCGTTTTGGAGTTGTTGGATTGTGTATTTGATGAGTTTGATGAGGGAAAACAAAAAATCCCATGAGCCTCCGTAGCGTAGCTCTGAGCAGCTCTGCTTCGCTGTTCTAAAAATAGCTTGCACCGACAATTAAAGGTAACGAACCTACTCCCAAGAGTCCAAGACTATAGGGATTATGGCAATGGGCCGATTTGCCAAAATGTTGAACTATCCTTGAACTGTGATGACTTCACTTACCCTTGGCTCGCTGGTGGACAGCATGTTGCACCACATGACAGAGGCCCAGGCACTGGGGACCTGACTGGTGCTGGAGATGATGACCACAGGCAGGGAGCTGGCCTGAACCCACACATGACAAGAAGAACGTTCAGTGAACAGCCTGACGACTTCTTTTTTTCCATCAATCTCTTTATGTAAAAACTGACTGAATGAATGAAACTGAAAACTGACTTTTGACCGTAATTTAAATGTCGTGTTCACTCACCTCGATGTCACATGTCAGTCCAGCATGCTGAAACACTGTCACAAACTTAATGATGTGAAGATCTTCGGTGACTCCCAGATGACTCTGATTCTAATAAACACAAAATGTATCATTTACAAAGGTGATACTGCAAATTCTCATTTAAAGCTCCCTTGTCCTGTTCAACCCTCTATCTATCTATCTATCTATCTATCTATCTATCTATCTATCTATCTATCTATCTATCTATCTATCTATCTATCTATCTATCTATCTATCTATCTATCTATCTATCTATCTCTATTAATTTCTAACCGACTCGTTTCCGTTTTTGCCAGTAGGCAAAAAAAATCGCACGCACCCGATTTCAGGTTTGGCTACTGGCAAAAACAGAAACGTGAGGGAGTGAGTGAGTGAGCGTGAGAGAAACACTGCGTAAGTGCTTATTTTGCTTCCAAAATAAGTAATGTTATATGAAAACAGAATATAGTGAGGAAAAAAAACATACACGCTGACACCACAAAATGGAAATATTGTAATAATTCCTGTGACCAGTGACCACAGCTAGCCACAGTGGTCTAATTAGTCAGCGTGTCGCGCCCCATCTGTCATACTGCTATTCCCCATCAGTGGGGCACACACCACAGAGCCTCTGATTGGGTTAAACGTCAGCTCCAGCCCGTAGGTGGTGATGATACACAGGATCACAGTTACAGTAATATAAATATATCTTCTTACCTGACATGAGCCTTTGCCTCTGCCTTTCCTCTCTTGCTTTTCCTTGAGAGACTGAAAAAAAATAAAATGTTAATATACAATACTCTTGTGATTCAAGTGATGTATGCATTATTATTTTTGATCCATTGCAGGCTATAAGAAGGTTTGCCATAATCCCTATAGTTTTGCAAGCTATTTTTAGAACGGCGGAGCAGAGCTAAGCTATGGAGGCTAATGGGATTTCTTGGTTCACACTCATAAAATACACAATCCAACAACTCCAAAATGCTCTGGTGGTTGTGACCTGCACATTCACCACGCTATGAGATAATAACGGAACGTTACGAGATGGAGTTGTTTTTCAAGGTAAATTCATGCAAAACCGCTGATGCGCGTTCCCGTCGGGGGCAGGTTTTCGACAAGCTGTCTCTGCATTTGCCCAGAAAATAATGCCGTTGGATTGTGTATTTGATGAGTTTGATGAGGGAAACCAAGAAATTCTAAAAATAGCATGCACCGACAATTAAAGGTAACAAACCTACTCCTAAAGCTCTAGCGATTATGGCAATAATCAATTTGCCAAAATGTTGAACTATCCCTTTAATACCTCTACAACATCCAAACTCAGCAATGTGTGAGTTTCATACCATGTGTGCAAACTCTGCCACCAGGCCTCCACCAGGTACATCCTGGTCCACATCCAGCACCTTACTGTTATCCCTGTTGAACTCAAAGTGACGGGACCTAAAGAAACATCAGACCAGTGAGTCTACGGCCAAAAATTAATTAACATAATATCACAAATTGTCTTCAGTGCAATTAACTTACCCACTGACTGTTGTGCTTTCTTCAAGATCCCTGATTTTTAGGAAACAAATGATATCTTAATATTTAACCAGTAAACACAAACAAAACAATCACATTTCTAAAATAATCTTTCTTTGACTTACTTATCAAAAACAGGTTGGACTTTGAGCAGGCACTTGAATTCAGGTAGGTTTGCCAAAAATCTGAAAGGAAAAGACACACACAATGACAATCCCTCAATCCCATCATTTCCAGCCCCATGGTTCACACCTTGGCTCTGTGTTGGCTACTTACCGCACTCCTGCTGTGAACCGCACTCCTGTCTTGAGTATTAGAGGTCGGTGTGTCTGACTCGCCATGACAGGCTGTTTCTCAACAACTAGAGCGCTGCAATACAAGACCACGATACAAGATATTAAAGTGTGTCAGTCTGCAAGCATGTGCTGCGGCCAACAGGGGAGTCGTGTCTCACTTTGCCAGGAGTTTTCGGAGTAGGAGCAGAGCTGAATTCTCAGTCTCCTGATAGAGCCCAGAGGTATTGTTGCTGTTGTATTTCTGGTTCTGCTCCTGTAGCTTCTGCAGTTCTTGGCGGACCTGCATTAGAACCTTTGCTACAGCAGTGAACCTGCACATAGAGAACACATAACAAACTCATTGTCATTACATGTGACAGGTGGGGCAGAGAGAGGTTTCAAAGCCAATTAGTCTACTTGCCAGCCCATAGGGCCCCATTTTAGTTTTAGTTTTAGTTTTATGTTAGAAATAGATAGTATGGGTCCCCAGTATTCAGAAACTGCCAGATGCTAACTTATATATATTGGACAATTAGCATAACAGACATAATTAGCATAAATTAGCATAATTGCCTATATGGGCAATATTTCAACAAAATTGACTTGGCTGATCTGGGCAATATTGGAGTGGTTTTAGGGGTTATTGATGATGCTGAATCCATTTCTGACATTTTCAAAATTCAAAATGGCTGTCTAAACCGGAAGTGACCAGATTTTAACCACCAGTGGGCCGATTTTGATGGATTTCAAAATCTGGTCACTTCCGGTTTAGACAGCCATTTTGAATTTTGAAAATGTCAGAAATGGATTCAGCATCATCAATAACCCCTAAAACCACTCCAATATTGCCCAGATCAGCCAAGGATCCGGCAGTTTCTGAATACTGGGGACCCATACTATATATTTCTAACATAAAACTTTGGGGTACTCAACATTTCAGGGTACTCATTGTTGGCAAGTAGACTAAATGGCTGCGGTGCTGTGGAACTTCTTACCACATCTGGAGGTGGTCCAGACAGGTGTGGAATGGACCTCCGATGCAGGCCCCCTGCTGCCGACGCTTCCACTCAGGCAGCTGCACGTCAGTGAGAGCTGCAACTATCTGCTCGGCCTGTTTTAAGATCTTCACGATCTGCTGCAGCACCACCTGCAGGAGATAAACCAACACTGCAGGCATCATGTATATGATGAGGATTTCTCTTGAAGCTGCTAGTTCATCAGTGACCTTACTCATAATGGAGACTGTTGCAGCTCAGAATTGCTTTTTGTTATTGTTGTTTTTACCAAGATAGACATCCATCTATTGTTTACATGGACTGTTGTATTGAACTCAATGAGGCATCTAGAACATACTTCATATAAAATTAAATACCCAACAAGACTTCTGCTGTGTCAGCAATGACAGCTTCTTTGACAAAGTGTATGTGTGCAGTTAAATCCTGCTTAAAGGTCCCTTATCATATAAAAGTGGACATCATGTCTTTCTGATTATAAAGCAGCTCTGGGTTTTGTATTAATACCGTGAAAGCATCAAAGCCTCAGTCCACAGAGAAATGTTCACAGCCTGTGAGCCTGCTCAGAAACTGAGCCTTAAAACCAACTGTCAGGGCTTCCTGTAACTTTGTGATGTCACCAAGCCCCGCCCACCTGAATCTACCATCCATCCCTGCAGGATTTAGTTTCTCTGAGTGGATCCCTACAAAACAACTCACCAAAGATACATACAGTACCTGCTTCGTCTCATTGATAAAAGTGGCCTGTTTAAGGCATTCCTCTTTCACAGCAGCTTCAGACTGGGCCAGTCCAACACACTGCTCCACTGAAGAATGACAAAAGAGATGAAAATGAAGCATGCACTCACACTAAACCTATCACCTGTCTCTTTACAGCTCCTACCACACCTTTGTTTTGCCAGCTCTTCAGTATGTAGTCATGGTTTTCATATAACATCTCCAGTGACTTTATTTCCCCCTTCACCTCCTGCATTAGAGTTCAAGTTGACACATTTAGACATAATAAAGCACCAGGATCACTACCAAACCAGCATGCAATTCTGCATTACAGAAAAATCAGGTGACCTCACCTTAGTATGCCTTTTCAGTTCATTGACTCTGTTGTCCAGCTCTCTCCACCTCTGATCAACAGCTGGGCTGTCGCCACCCTGATGAAAACAGATAATTTGTCACTTTTTTCCTGTTAATGTGGTGTCTAACACATGGAAAATGACATAAGAAAATTCTCAGCAATCTGTTTGTGGGTATTCTCATTCATCCAGGTCATCGTTATCTCTGGGCAACAGATCGAAGGCAACTGGACTTGTATTTGCCTGACGGTGACCGAATTGTTGCCCAGAGACATAAGAAAAAGGAGAAAAAGTTTAGAACCAGAGAAAACTCTTGCAGACTGACATTAGTTTGTAAATCATCTGCACAGCTCCTCCTGTTCAAAGTTCAGTGATGTTGGTCATTTTACCTGTTTCTCAGAGGCTGAAGCCAGGACCTTCTTTTCCTCCTGTAGACATTCAGATAGTATGATGGCCAAGCGAAGTGGTTCAGCTTGAAAGTTTCTCTGAGTAAAGAAAAAAGAAGTCAGGAAACAGTTGTGTCAGCTGAGGATTGCTGCAGTTTGACATCAAAATGTAGAACTGTATAGAAATGTTTCCCTACCAACAGGTAGTCCTTCATCCCTGGAAAATCTGGTCCCTGAAAGGCGTGGTCCTGTTGGACACAAAGGTTCCACTGTTGGTCCAGATACAACAGAAGAGTATGGAAGGAAACACTTGCTCGATTTTCATCCGAAGCAGCCGAGTCCCTAACAAAGAGAAACACAAATAAAAATAATTCAACATCAAAACTGACCAGGACATTGTATCTTATCTTATTTTACTTTACAGCCTTTTAAAGCCTCTAACATAGAAGAAGACATGTCTGAACAGCAGCAAAACAGGAAGAACCTACTGCTGTACTTCAAAACATTCAAAAGCAAATACAGGCCAAACATTAAATTAACTCCCCCTTTATAGGTAAATGGTTTGTAATGTCCATTTAAAGTTTATCTGCACCTTCTTTTTGCTTCTGTTGTAATGTTTATTGTTATCATGAGTAGGCTATTAGAAGCATTATTATTACACAGTAATTAGATAGCCTACTAAATATAGAGTTGTGTGTGTGTGTGTGTGTGTGTGTGTGTGTGTGTGTGTGTGTGTGTGTGTCATACAAGAAAGATAAAAATTGTAATGAAGTAGGCTAAATGCAGTGTCAGACAGTCTCTTACCAGTCCAGGCTCTCTATAACTGGGCTCAAACAGTGGCGGATGTGTCTTGGGAATTTTGTCTCATAGACCTCACTCAGCTGGTTCTGGATCAGGTCCAGCCTCAGCAGCTCCTGCCACTGGGTCATCTGCAACCAGACAACAGCACACACACAGTCACAACACAACCTGGAAACCGCTCACTAAAGTACACTGCATTTGGACCATGGTCTTATTGAGAGTGAGGAGTCACGTGACGATGGTCGGCCATGATGGAAGGAGACGCTATCGGTTGCCAGGGGCAACGTCATTAGAACAGCACAAAGACGCGACTAAATTCTAGCTCTCACTGCTCTTTTTTGCGCCAACAGATCAACAAATTACTAGAAAGAATAAGGAGAAAGTAAATCACTGGAGCAGTTTTTAACACAGCAGTGATTTCCGGCATTGTAAAACAGTAAATTACGGAGTAGACGATTTTGTTTTGCCCATAGACTAGTAAGGCTTTTGCCACCGGAATCCTTCCATCATGGCGGAGAAGGGGGGCGGGGCTCTGACATGGATGTATTAGGGCTCTGAGCTGTGACGACAACTCCTCACTCTCAATAGGCTAATAGATCCATGATTTGGACTGTTACCGGTAGCATTTAGCTAGCCCGGACTGTTTCTATGGCAACAACATCTTGCCAATCACCACCGCCATTCAGTCTCCACCTATCTGTGGAAGCTAAAAAAAAATAAAAAAAAAAATAAAAAACGACGCTTCTCTCTCCATCTCTTGGTTACCATGGGGACGACGCCTGCCCCATCTGATTGGCTGCCTGACAGGCGCTGCAGTGACGACACCAGCGCCGTCAAGTTTTTTTTTTCGCTGTCTGACAAGTTGGAGCTCCAGGAAGCAGCGGGACTGGAGTGTGAATCTGTCCAGTGTCCACATTAGGAAGACTAACGAAGACAACACTGTAGCCTATACACCGCACACATGTCATAAAAGACGTTGGGAGTGTGTTTCAGGTGTCACACACACACACAACAAGTGTTGCAAAATGACACGAGAGACAGGAACCGGTCTCATTAGTTTCCCTTCATTTTAATTTCCCCACTGGCAACACTGTAAAAACTGTACATTTAGCTAAACAGGCCATGTACTTTGACACAGTTTGATAAGACTTTTTGCTTCAGCAGAACCAGTCACACAGACTGGACGTCTTGAAACGAAACTGTTCTTTTACAGAGTAAAAGAAAAACACAGCTAGGTTTTTCTTCATACGTCGTCCCTGTTCCTGCAGCTGACTTACCTTGTGGCTGTCGTGTCGCACCTGTAGTGTAGCTACTTTGTATCCAAACAGACTGGCCGTCCTGCCCGGTGCTGACTGTGTGAATGGCAGTAACTTAACGGGAGGAGGGAGGACCATTTATAAGTTCGCCTCACCCACAGACCACGTGATTCTCCAGAAACAGCCCGCTGACTGCGTCAAGTCAGTGCAGTTACACCACTTCTCACTTCCGTTGTTACAACATAAGAGTCATTTATAAACAATCTCCTCCAAGAAACAATAAAATGAGTAAAATAATAATAATAAAAAATAATAATAATTTACTAAATAATCTCATCATAATTAGGCTATGAAATGCCTACACAACTGTCGGTATGTTAAACTCAGTAGGGGAGAGTGGGGTAAAGTGAGACACTTTTTACATTTGCTCCCCTCTAAGCGAGCTAAAATTATTTATCAGTAAAATTTACACATTTCCCATTAATTCAGGATGTTGCCTAGCAATGGAAATTATCAGAATGTATTTAGGACGAAGGGCAGTGAAAATATGATTGTTTTAAAAAAAGTGGTCTTGTGTCTCACTTTACCCCAGGTCAGGGGTAAACTGAGACAAACCAGAGAAATCAATGGGGTAAAGTGATCCACTTACTTTTTCCACTCTGAAACTACCATAACAACACATGTTATAACAGTTAGAGTCCTGACAGCTAGCTTGACAACCACACTTTCCAGAACTAATGTCGGACTAGTAGCAGAATCATGGGGATTGGTCAATTAAGCACTTTTGTTTTCTCAACACAAAGTGACTCAAGACCAAAATCAAATACAACACAAAATGTTTTAATTAACATTCAAATGACAGATAGAACCTATTAGATAGTCTGGGGGTCAGGTTGTTGGCCCCGACAATGTGACCATTTTGATCAAAAGTCCTCTTGTGTGTGGGGGGAGCCGACAAAGTGGAATGTGACAAAAATTTAGTTAATAACCAATAAATAAGCGAGCTGACTGAGAGCACATAGCATAACAAAACAGTGTGGCTACAGATCATTGATCACGCAAGATTTCTGGCTTGGGGGACGAGATTCTAGTGTAAATCTTTGTGTATGGTGCTCACAGTGTCTCACTCTTGGATTTATTATAATACATCCATGGTCTCACTTTACCCCGCAGCATTTGTCTCACTTTACCCCAATACCCCCATTTTAGAAAAAACGACCTCTCTTAGAAATTCAGGCTAATTTTCAGCCAGCATCATCACATGGTTTTATATGTTGGTAGTTCATCATCATGTATCATATACGTTTTTCTACCTGAATCAATTTGCTTTGGCACAACAGTTGATTAAGTTGACAGCAAGAAAATTTACTTTTACATGCAAAAATTATATTTTTGTGAAAAAAACATGCTTTCCACAGCATCATGAGGTCCTCTCCTTCATGACCATGGGGAAATGGAAGGGGCTTGAAAACATAATGGTCAGATGACCAAAAATGTGTTCCGTTTTCTAGATACAGGGGGTGTCTCACATTACCCGGTGTCTCACATTACCCCACTCTCCCCTACAAATTATGAAGTTCATCACAAACTGTAAAACTTATAAAACCTTTCTTATCCCACATTTTTTGCTCAATTGTCACCAAACATACCACCGGTTGGGCTATTTGATATTTGAAAAATTAAGCCCACAGTGCATAAAAACGTTTGACTGTCAACAGTAGGTAAACATTTACCATCCAATTTTTGCTAAATACATTTTCAATCTTACTGACAACAATAGAGTCATGGTGGCAGATCAGAATTTTTTCTCAAAACTGAATTTTTGAAAATATTTTATATTCTGCTCTCATTGGAACAACTAGGCTACAGTCAATGTAAGAGTGGAATTTTTAAACAATAGATTTTATTTTATGAAGCAAAACACTTATCATTAAAAACAAATCACCAAATATCTCTATGCTGTCAAACTTACATTTATGTATTATTAGATTTTTGTAAACAGAATTTTTGACAATATTTTGTTTTTGTTTTGCAGAGTTCAGAGTTCTTTATTCTCCCTTAAAGGCCCCATGCTGTGCACTTTTCTCTGGGTTTATTTACCTGCTGATATCCCTAACAAGATGTATCATTGGTTTTGAGTACCTGTGATCTGCTTAATATCGTTTCTACTGCCCCTTTCTGTTGCCTCTTTCTTGAGCTCTAGCAGGCACAGGTCATTTGGCCAATCAGAAGAGAGAATGAGAACCTCTCCTCTGATTGGCTGACTGTTTTTGAGTGGCATGTGGTCGGGCCAATCACAGGCAAGTAACTGAAGCCTAAGCTGCATTCATAAAAATTGAAGAAAAAAAAAAAAACTGGTCACGGTGGGCGGAGTTACCTTGTGTGTGACATCACAGAAAGGAGGAAGTGCTCGTCTTAAAGAGACAGTTCCTACAAATGGGCGGTGTGTGTTTCTCTGTTTATGACCAGTTTGATGCATGGGGCAGTATATACGTGGCCCAGAGACCTCCTCAAGCACGAAAAAATAACCAAAATCACATTTTTCATGCCATGGGGCCTTTAAGGGTAAATTCAGTGTGCAGTGTAAAGGTCAACATCCTCTGTCAGTCTCTCTTTTATCATCACAACTGTTATCTGACCTTAATTGACCCTGAACTTAATTATCAAAGGAGGTGTGTCTTTTCTTTCAAAGTAGGTACAGTAGGCCTACTAATAGATATCATTATTCATGTAATGTCCTGTGTTTAAAGAGAAAAATCAAACAAACCAAAAACCTATAGGACTACTCATGGAGGGCTTCCAGGGGCCACACAACGTAGCTTTGTCTGGGACATAACATACATTAACTGATCTGAGTCTCAGTGGTAAAAAACAAAACAAACAACAACATACAGTTGTGACCTTTGCCCTCACCTACTGAGCTAAATGAGCAGCTGTGGCAGACATGTCAGTCAGTCCAGCTGAGCACTTACACGTCATTCATTCATTCACTAATCCAGAGAGTCCTGAGGGACCTATGCTGCTCTCATGTCTGTTATGAACACCCTGCAGTCTACAGTGAACTTACCCTACAAAAAATATATCCAACCTTTTTTAAAGCTTCTTAGCTCATTGTTTTAACTTTATACTGGCTGTATATTAACTATAAATGGTCTTTAGCAAAAATCAGACTTGTACACGGGGATTGTACTATTTGAATGTTATGATCATCTTATTATTGCTTTACCAACAGTCTAAAAAATGAGGAAGAACAGCTGTGTTATTGTTCTGACTCAGTCTCCGTCACTTTACTTCATGTATCCGCCCGATTCATTCTCTGAGAATCACGTGATTCTTCAGAAACTCTGGAGTGCACGTTGAGGAAGTACTGGGCAATAAACAAATCAAAAATATGTTTAAGACATTTTTTTTTATTTCCGGTTGCTTTCAAAATAAAAGCTCTACAAATCTCAGCCGTGTCATCTGCAGACGTTGCCATGCCTCATTGTGTTCAATAGGTGGCAGCTGAGCTCATCATTACTGAAGGAAGTATAGTAATAATGTGTCAGCATGTTGGATCAAAAACATTGTGTAACCATTATGTACAGCTGAAGTCACTACGTAAACAAGGCAGTGGTGCAGGGATACAGAAAGTAATGTGAATATAATGTAGTACACCAGTCACACTAAACACATTAAAAATGTTTTATATACAATATAGTAGAAACACATTCAGTAGGCTGTCAAAAACAATTGTGAATATAAAAGTGATTGATTCAATTTTTTTTTTTTTTTTTTTTTTTTACCATAAAAACCTCTTTAAATACAACAGACTGATGTAGATGCAGGCATCAGTTGAAGGCTGGTGGATGGAAGTTATCAGGGAACTCTGAGCCCAATGTTGCACCCGTCTCATCTCCCTTTACTCTGAATATGGAGAACTCATCTGTGAAGTAAAAGAAGAACATCAGCACCAGATAATATGAACGGCCCTGTTGCAAAGATGTATAGACACTTACAGTAAAGGAGAAGTGCCAATTTTTTACAACCTGGACCTGATTTCTGGCACAAAATACGGCCATTTACTCACCCATACAACTTGGTGTCATTAGGAGTCCTTCTCCTTTAAGTTGTGCTGTTTGTATTATGTCATTTGTTACGGTGATGTTGGTTTTCAAAATTATAATTGTGCTAATTTGTTTTGCCTAACCCTAACACAAAAACCCATCACACACACACACACACACACACACACACACACACACACACACACACACACACACACACACACACACACACACACACACACACACACACACACACACACACACACACACACACACACACAAGGACAAGGCTGCTGTTTTTCTATATTTTTCATGTGAACACATTCAATAAAAATCATAGGAAGAAAATCAAAATGAAAGTCATTTTGTATATCAGGTTGGCAATGTACAGGACTTTTTGTCGAACAGCATGAACAGAATGGTGTATTTGTAAGGAACTATTTTCAATTGTGGATTAAAACACATCTGTCACAGAATTAAGTGACGGTGTATAAGGGACCGAGTCAAAATAAACTACTGTATATTTTATGTGTCATTTGGTCTTTTCATTGGATGTATTTATACCAAGGAAAATACAGATTACTGCCGACCTTATCCTTTAAAACAGTAGGCCGATATAAATATAGCTCTAACAAACTTGACATCTAAAGTCATCTGTCGCTCATCATCTTAAATACTTTGGGTGAATAAAGACTATTTTAAGAAAAATGTCCAAGTGAGGAACTGTATCCAAGCACTGAGCTCCATTTACTTCGGCAGAAAATGTCAGAATTCAAAACTCACAAGACTGGCTTTAAAGACTCTCTGCCTTTTTGTTGCTCTCCCCACAACAACAAGTTAGCAAACAAGATTTCCTGACTTTTGTTGCTGGTTGCTACTGGTCAGAGCCGGTGTCACTAATTAACTTAACTAACTCCTGAGTTAGCCTGCGGTTAAGATGTCTGATGTCTGTGGCCTAAAACGAGTCAGTGTTTATTTCTGTGAGAAAGCCTCAACTTGCATTAAACTCATCTATGAGCACATTTAAGACTGGACCAACACTACACACCACTGTGACATGTACAGTATTTGTGGAAGCTGCCCCGGATGCTGAGGCGTGTGAACTCACCGTGTCAATGTCGAAGCACAGGTGTTCGTTGAGCATGTCAAACTCCCCGGGAGTCATTGGGGGCTCAGGAGACTGGCAGGAAGGTGGTGTGGCATTTGAATTAGGCCTGGATACAAGGGAGACAAACTACAAGTGAAGGCAGTGTTCAGTGTTCCACTCATCATAAACCATTATGCTGTAGGTTGTACTGACAGCTTTTCAACATTCATACCCCAAATATTGAGTGTTAAAGGGATAGTTCAAAATTTTGGCAAATTGGCCAATGCCATAATCCCTATAGTTTTAGGAGTAGGTTCATTACCTTTAATTCTCGGTGCAAGCTATTTTTAGAATGGCGGAGCAGAGCCGCAAGCTGCTCAGAGCTAAACTAAGGAGGCTGATGGAATTTTTTGGTTTCCCTTATCAAACTCATCAAATACACATTCCAACAACTCCAAAACGCTCTGGTGGACAAGTTGTGACCTGCACATTCACCACACTATGAGATAATAACGGAACGTTACGAGACAGAGTTGTTTTCAAGGTAAATTCATGCAAATCCGCTGATGCGCGTTCCCGTCGGGGGCAGTTTTTCGGCAAGTAGTCTGCATTTGCCTCGAAAACAACTCTGCCGTTCTAAAAAAGGCTTGCACTGATAGGTAACGAACCTACTCTTACTCTCTACTCTTAATTAACAAAGGTTCATCCAAAATTCATAAAAAAGTTATTTGAATAATAGTTTCATGTCAGTAATGAACTCACCTCAACTGCGAGATGGGGATCAGGACAGATGGTATGTATGGATATGCTGGAAATCGAAAATGAGGGAGATTAGTGATGTAGTCCACTATCTTGTCCATCAACACACACTCAGAACATGCTCTAAAAACAGCGCATGAGGGATTGGGTTTGTATCCTTACCTTTGCTCGGCTGACTGTTGTAAAGCCGACCGAAGGCCTCGTCCTTGGGGATGTCGGGGTAGAGGAACTTGAGGGGGTTCTCTGGGACAAAACCATCCGAGATCACTTTGTAGTCCCGTATGATGTCGGCAAATGGGAGAGCACTGAGCCGGTTCTTAGTGTACGGCTCCACCGAGTTGAGCTTCGCATCTCCTGTTGTAACAGCAATATTGATAATTATGGTTACAACTTTTTTTCAAATAAGGACAACTAATTAAGTACATAATGAGAAGCAAGTGTATACAAACATAGAGTTTGACTGAGAGTTGATTTTGAAAGGTCGAGCTGGAAAAAGTCAACAGCTGATTACTCGGCCTATACCTAAAATAAGGTATAAGCACATAGCTGAGTCTGCATCACATTTTAATCAGAATAACCTCTTTAGTCCTCAGCCATCTCCACGATGTCACAGGCAGCTCAGCTGTGTAAAGCTCCATTTTCCGCAATATAGGCAACTATTTATATTGTGTTTAGTGGGCAGCAGTAATGTCAAGTCCTGTTTGAATATTAATTATCTCAGGTACATAACTGTCTTTACAAGCTGTTTAACAGGTAAGTTTAAAGGCACCAACAGTCAGCTGACCTTATGTGACCTTTGATCTGGTCAGTTCTATGAGCTGCCCCATAGCTCCACTGTTCAGTCAGCTAGACAGGGCACTACAGCAATCAAGAGCATGTATACATTTCTTTGTCACTAACAGAGGTGATCTAATTTTTTTTAAAACATTCCTCCAATTATAAAACACAACTGGCCTTCATGGTCCTGAAGAACAACCAAACATTTAGTAGCTGACATCCTGCTGTGAGTGAAGGGGGTAAAGTGAGGCTGCATCTGTTTTGAAGTGTCTTTGGGGCCAGTGATGAGAACTTTTGTCTTGTCACAGATACATTTTAAGACCTTCAACAAAAGTATGTCAAATAGATTCTGGTCTGTTTTTATGCAGGGTGCTTTCCAATCAAGTAGTTATTTAAATGCATAATATAAGCATTTTAAAATGGTTTTGTTTGTTTTTCTATGCAGTTGGTTTGGTGGAAACGTGGTGGAAAGCTCACCGTTGTCATTGTGCTCCACCCAGGTAAAGGTGATTCCTCCAAGGTGGCTCTCACTGAAGCGTAGGAGGAACGTGCCTGGCTCCCTGTCCTTCAGCAGGGTGCGCTCCATCTCTTTACTCACAAAGCCCATGATGTAGCTAAACAAGACATGCTGTTATTCTTTGCATTGAATGTTTTGTCTGACATTCTCTATACAGCATTAACTTTGGACATTTTATCAGCACACATTGTCCAAACTGTCCTCACCGTTTTCATCATTTAGCCTCAATGTACACTTATTAAATCTGCATAATAGAAAGGTCTGGCCCTTGGAGCCGTCCTTCTACATACGTAGTGAAATGAACTTACTTCTCATTCCAAACAGGCAGCAAGTGTTTCTTGATGAGCTCCAGGATGGAGTCCAGCCACATCCAGAAACTGAAGGGCTTCCCTGGAATATTCTCCTGGAGCAATCAGACACAAAGAGCAAATACTCAGCATTTAAACGCATTAAAATCACATCATGTGCAGCATGGGATGGAGATATGACATAATGCTTTCTTATCAGCCACAGCCACCATGTTTGATGTGGTTATGTAACTGACTTCTTACCTTTGAAAACTTCGACCAGGACACCTGATAGTCACTACAGGAGGCATGCTGACCTACAGAGATACAGGAGATAACATCAGACTAAGGACTCGTGCAAGAAGCTCTGAACTCTTCAAGTAAACAGCCTCAGTATGGTCTTAACAGCAACTATCAGCTCTTAGTCTAACGCTGGCTTATACATGTTTTTTTTTCATCTTTTTTCACTTATTCCAAAGTCAAATCGCGCTCAAGCGTCAACAGACCGAGAAGCTTTTCTCCCAGCATGGTGAGCTGCTCCTTGTTCAGGCCCCGACCAGCAAAAGTGGAGAACTGCCAGCTGAGGACCTCAGAGAGCTGACTCCAACTGGCCCGAGGCGGGTTCCCAAAGAAGGCCAAGTTCTGGGAAGGGTAAAGGGAGAACATTTTTTTTTTTATATGAACACTTTCCATTTCTTCCAGGACATTAAAAACAGTCAGAGTCAGAGTTTTGGCTCACCCTGGGCTCATCTGTCAGAAGGTTGTACCACATGACGGAGGCCCATCCTCCAGGCAGCTGGCTCACATTGGAAATAACCACCAGCGGCAGAGAACATGTCTGAAAGAAATCACACACACAATTATTAGGCCTCTGCCAACAAAACAACAATCGACAGCCAGCCAATCAAGTAGAATCAACTCTGACCTCCAGATCGATGGTGAGACCCTGCACCGTGAAGCAAGCCTCAAAACTGAGAGAGTGAAGTTCCTCTGTCACAGAGAGCAGACCCTGCAAAACACACAGGAACCCCACATCACTGCTTCATGTACAGATGATGAGACTCATCTAGTCTAACTGTGTTAAAGTGGTGAGACAGAAAATAGTGGAAATTATAGTTTATCAGTTACATTTTGAAATTAATTTGAATTTAGAAAACAAAGCACAAAAACAAATTTGCTGATTTCATGTCAACCAGTAAGTCTGATGAGTCCTGTTGTCTATATATGTACGTTATAAACATAATAGTGTTCAGAGAGCACATGACTTACCTCGTTCCCCTTTGTGCCATTGATATATTTCTTCTCTTTCAGCTGCTGTAAGGTACAAACCCAGTGTCAGTGTCAGACCACGATAGAGCTAATTCAGTTCTATATTATATACACATGTAAGTGCAACTGGATTTAGTCTACTGTGAGTGTGTGAGACAGATTTAGAACAAAGAGATAATACAGTGGCTTCTTGAAGATTTTTTCAATAATAAATGAAATCCTAACAACAATCAGACAGCTCTTACCAGGTGTCTGAACTCCACCGAGAGGCAGCCATTGGAGTAATCCTCAATATCCATGACTTTAGTGTTGTTGGTCAGGATGAAAAACTGACGACTTCTGATTGAATAAGATGGTAAAACAAAACAAAACAAAACAAAACAAAAAAGATTTGAATAAACACGCTGAAATCATGCAGCAGAGCGTATCAGTCGCTGAGTGATTTTGGATGATACACCGCAACTTAAAGGACAATTTGGTGCAAATTCAACTCAGGGCTGTATTTTCCTAACATTTTAGGTCTAAAAGAAGGAATCTGAAGATTTTCAGTTTAATTGCTCCTGTTTTGCGGTAGTTGTGTCTGTCCCCGCATCGCCACGGCAGCGATGAATGGGAGCGGATGCAAGTTCCGCTGTTTACATCCCTCAAAGCCACAATTTTTTCCACAGACAGCGTCAGATGGCTACTCAAACATGCACCCAGAAGTTTATTTACTTCAAGCAAGCCGACATGTTTGTAAAACTAGATCTAATTAAAAGTCTCCCAGAGTCTCGCACAAGTTGATGCTCGGTGTGTTCACGTGCAGTCGGAAGCTCCTGTTTGTGTCATAAACACAGGAATATCAACTCTTGACTTGCTTGAAGTAAATACACTTCTTGGTGCATGTTTGAGTAGCCATCTGACGCTGTCTGTGGAAAAAAATGCGGCTCTGAGGGATGTAAACAGCCTAAACAGCGGGACTTCCATCTGATCGCTGCCGTGGCGATGCGGGGACAGACACAACTACCGCAAAACAGGAGCAATTAAACGGAAAATCTTCAGATTCCTTCTTTTAGACCTAAAATGTTAGGAAAAATACAGCCCTGAGTTGAATTTGCCCGGAATTGTCCTTTAAGCTGTGAAACAGGTTGAAACACGACTTGAACTATAAATGTAAAAAACACCAAACTTCACATGATTGTAATAACTACCGAAGCTCAGCTATGAGACCTGGGAGAGGATACAGTAGCTCTCCTCAACTCTGTTATAACCAGGTCATGAAAACACAAAGCAGCAATTTTGTTGTTCTGTATGTTGTTTTTATTGTTGTTTTATTACTATTGTGAAAGACTAATAAAACATTGTTTTATAGAGCTTGTAGGTATTCAGTACTGTATGTGATATTTGTAATCTAGTGTAGTGTGCTGTTCTTCACACCTGCTGACATGGTGCAACACTGCTTCTATCTGAGCTAAAATTAAACATCAGCAGAACATCCTGTTTCGAGGTTGGTTGTACTCACACTCTGCCGGGGGGAAGGTCCCTAAACACACAAACACACACAATTAAAAAGGTTGCACCGACATATTCTTCAAATGCAGGGTGTAACTTTCACATTGACCAATACATTGATGGAATGGTTAGGAGTCATATGCACACAATATTGCTAAGAATTAAAATTAAAATCTCACTTGTCAAATGTGGTTTTCACTTTCAGCTGATAGTCCACCTCTGGAAGTTTAACCAGGAGTCTGGGGGGAATCAGAGAAAGAGAGAGAGAGAAACTTAACTGAACTCTCAACCAACACAGATGAAACATTTTTTTCTAAGCATTAACATATATATATATATACATAACTAGCCTATAAGTAGCAAAAAGGTCAGATATTGTTTGATTTAAAGGTACATTGTGTAGGAATTCCTCCCATCTAGCGTTGCGGTTGTATATTGCAAGCAACTCAATCGTATTTTTCATGCTGCATTCACGTGATATTGGGCAGACTGCAGACGGACGACAGCCGCTGCACGTAACGGCATAAACAAGCCTCTATGTAAACAAGTGGTCCGTCAGCACGAGGCAAAACAATACACGTGACAATATGTTGTCATGGTGATGTGGTATTGTTTACCTGACCCACGTTTTACCGGCTTTCTCTCGACTTCTGTGACTAAAATGACATCTGGTTTGTTAGCGACGGCCGTCTGCCTGACTGCAGGTGAATGCAGCATCAGTGTAACGCTCCATTCCTCCTCACTGCGTTACCACGGTGACTTTTCACAGACGCCACCTCGACCTGAGCCGACAGCTCCGGTGTCTCCGCTGAGTTTCCGTGGTTTCCTACCGTCACACTGCCACTGAACGTAAAAACATGGAGACACCACATGGCAGCCAGCACCGAGCTTACCCGCTCCATGGAGATATGAATGATATGAACGGCTCATTCAGAGCTGAAAGGAACACTTCACTTTGTTGATGGGGGGGATTACTGATTCATGAAAAACGAAATAATCCGATTTTCATGAATAGATAACAGGAGAAGTTACACAATGTCCCTTTAAAATCAGTGTGTAAACAGGAATATCACAGTCAAACACAGCAGGAAAACCTCAGGTAAACACATGTTACATAATGATACCTGACTTTGGTGGTGAATTGTACTCCAGTCTTGATGATGAGGGGTTTTTGTGGATGTGTGGGCATACACGGCTGCTTCTCCACCACAAATGAGCTGAGAACAAAGCCAGACCTCACATCATTTACAGTTTTCAGCAAACAGTAGCAGCACGTTCAACAACAAATACTCTAAACAGATTAAAGAGAGCAATGGCCCTCACAGATCACAGATAGAGAGAAGTCTTCCTGTTTATTGTGGGGCAAAGAAAGAATGTGTTTCAGCTATACGCCACCATCGGCGTAAATAATAGTAGTGGAAGTGACAATTCATACAGAACAGGTGTCAGGTTTAAACTCCTGACAAAGAGAGATTAGACAATGAAATTAAAGAATTTCTTAGAGGCCACAAGGAGGAAGGTGTCACATCACATGATGACAAATAGCTAAACTGTAATTCAAGAACAAATGTGAAGAATCACCACCACAGAGATACAGTTACAATTTCCTGATGAGAAAAGGGATGTAATGTGAATAAAAGGCAAAGTACTAAGTAGCTACACAAAACTCAGACGAGAGCTATCAATAACAGGAAGCAATAGCAACTCAGCATAAAAGGCAGAGACAGAGAATATACAACTATAGCCTATGACTCAGTTTCCCCAAAAAGATACCCAAAAAATCTTCAAGTACTAATCATATAATGGGAAATTACATAATAGAAATATTACATAACTAACATAACATAATAATAGCAGAATTAGTTTGATGATGATGTTCACATAATGATAATAACAATTTACAGCTTTCATCATGGTCACTTGAGTCACGCCTGAGAGAGTCAAACCACAGCTGGGTGTGTTTCCTGTATCAGCACCTTTCTCTGTTTCCTTTTCTACTACACTGTGCTTTTAGCGCTCTAAGTAAAGCAAGGGTGTGCTATCACAACACTGCTTCTTAGAAAGCCTTTATGTTTCATCTTTACATTGTCAGAGGCAGCTGACTTGTCTCTGTTCTTTAGATCTCTGTGTATGAGCGCTTCTCTGTACATCAAACAGACCCAGTGAGAGGTCGACCCTGTGATGGGACCGGTTGGAGCTTTGGAGAAGAGTGAATTATTTATTGTATAGTATTGTGAATTAGTTAGTCAGGTAGTTGTATTCATGGTTGAGGACTGGGTCAGGTAGAAGAGACTTACTGATTTGCATCTCACACAAACAATCAAGGCTTAAAGGGATAGTTGAACATTTTTGGCAAATTGGCCCATTGCCATAATCCCTATAGTCATAGCAGTAGGTTCGTTACCTTTAATTGTCGGTGCAAGCTATTTTTAGAACGGCAGAGCAGAGTCACGAGCTGTTCATAGCTACGCTACAGGGGTTAATGGGATTTCTTGGTTTCCCTAATCAAACTCATCAAATACACAATCCAACAACTCTCCACGCTCTCATGGAAAGGTTGTGACCTGCACATTCACCACGCTATGAGATAATGACAGAATGTTACCAGACAGAGTTGTTTTTGTGGTAAATCCATGCAAAACCACTGATGCGCGTTCCAGTCAGGGGCAGTTTTGGGCAAGCAGTCTCTGCATTTACCTCGAAAACAACTCTGTCTCGTAACATTCCGATATTATCTCATAGCGTGGTGAATGTGCAGGTCACAACTTGTCCACTAGAGCGTTTTAGAGTTGTTGGATTGTGTATTTGATGAGTTTGATGAGGGAAACCAAGAAATCCCATGAGCCTCTGTAGCGTAGCTCTGAGCAGCTCACGGCTCTGCTCCACCATTCTAAAAATAGCTTGCACCGACAATTAAAGAAATTAAAGGTAAAAATAAAAAATAAAACTGTTCATTCTCAAACAACGATTTACTGACGAAGGTGTGGGAACAAAATTAAAAGATTATAGGCCCTATTGTGTTTTTAAAATGTGTGTCCACGGTGTTGGTTGTGTTTTGTTGCCTGTGTTGCGTAGCATGGTGTTCAGAGTAGCTACCTCTTGATGAGGTGGTAGATGAGGTATTTGACTCGCTCCTCCATCTGGGTTTTCTGCAGTGGGATTGGGTCACCCTCGTAGGTCACCTTGACAACCAGCTCCCCCAGTTTGTCCAGCTGACGTTTGATCTGGAAGAGACTCTGGGCTGTCAGAGTAAACCTGAGAGGGGATGAAGAGGGTGAGATGTTTCTTTAAAATGTGACATTCATATATATCATGTCACACTGTTCTGTTCTTACAAGAGTTTCTACTTCCTCAGACTATTTTGGGAAAAGACAGTTGCTTTTATTTCAATCTGGGTGATGGACCAACAAACAGTTGAGCCAAACAGATGTGAATGCTTTAATCTATCTATTTCTGTGTTTTTATACAGAAGCAACCTGTTTTATCAGAGTGTGGACAGAACTGTTGGAAACCAGGAGGACTCCTCTCTTTCTCCAAACTAACAAGTGGCACCAGTACAAAGATGAGAAAGGGTGAAAGGGCAGCATGTGCAGAAAAAACTACAAACACTCTTGACATTAGTTGAGCTATATGTTTTCATGATAAAGAAATTATCAGATGACCCAGTTATTCCTATCTGATTGTTCTAATAATGAGCCCTTCATTTAATCATCAGGAGTTACGGTTTGGGAAATTCTGATAAACCTACACACTACCCAACAAAGTACAAAGAACTCCAGCCATCTGAAACTCAAATGTCAGATGATCAAGAGGAGTTGTACTAAGTAAGAACACAGTAAAAATGTTTCCTGTGAAAAACCACCCTAACGATGTCACCGGGGTTATCTCAGTTTTGGCTTCACGATCTCAAGATGTGAGCGTGGGAAAAAACTGACTGGCAGACACAACCAGTACCACACACAGTCTTAAAAAAAGAGATAATGTTGATTTGCATCTTAGAGCTTGAACCAACCTCTGCTGCTTTGATTTTGGCTGCTCTTTTTTTTTTTTTTTTGTAAATCTGTATATCGTAGGCTCCCAAACTTCAAAGCTCAGTCACCATTCAGTCACTGCAATAACCCTCAAGTGTTCAGATCTACATGTTTCTTAAGGCAAGACACCGCAGGCAAAAACACAGTTTTCTCATGCACTGATCAATTTTGAGATTTTGGGCTATTTTTCTTCCTGAACATGTCTTCTTTCAGGTTATTTTAAGGTGATTATTTTATTTCATGTTATCTATATTTATTTTATTTATTATTTATTTATCTATATTTCATTGAATTCTCCTAAATTCACCAAAAGTTAGCATTCTACTGTGACATACTGTGCTGTGCCTGTTCCTGCCCATATCATGTCAGGTATCATTGTAAAGCTCTCTCTCTATATTGATTTTTTAGGGCTGGTGACAGTATTTTCTCATTTACAGAGTGATAAAAAGAGATATCCAAAATCCCCTCTGTAAAAACCTTTAACTCTAATATGTCAGCAAAACAAGAGGCTTTATCCATTGTTCAGATTTTGGTTCTGGAAATATGCAAAACTTGTAATACAAAAAATATTTGTCTTAATGTAAGTGATAAACTTATGAAGTTTCATGGTCTATTAAAATTTTTACCCTATTCACCTGTAGTGCCCCCTTAATGTAGGCCTACTGTACATAGAGAACATGTGAGTATGTTTCTGTCATAACTTCACTACAGTAAAAGGAAAGTGGAGATTCCAGCAGAGATCCAGCTCTTTACCAGCTCTGCAGCTGCTCCAGGCCGGTGAGCAGCGGACCACCGATGGCGGCGACCTGCTGCCTGCGTTTCCAGTCCTGCAGCTCCGGGTTGAGCTGCGAGGTCATCAGGTCGTCAATCTCCTTAATCACAACGTCCATCTTTGACAGGATCTCCTGACAGGGGGGTGTGAAGAAGAATTATACGACCTTCTTTTCTGCATAAGTGTATTTAGAGACATTAAAGGGATAGTTCACCCAAAATTGAAATTTCACTCATATTTACTCACCCTCATGTCGACTAAGGGCTGGGAGAAGTTTCAGAGTCCTCCGTGGTTTCTCTGAGTTACAGGGGGGCTCCGTGCAGCACTGCATGTCCATATAACAGTTGTAAATGGATACCACTTTTCTTCGTAACAAAAAGACACACCAAAAAACATCCAAATACCTCCATAGTGCTTGTATGTAATGTCCGTCTTGTATTGTAGCCCCCAAATGCAAAATTGTTCCGAAAAAATTAAATAACTAAATATAGACTTATTTAATTTTTTTCGGAACAATTTAGCATTTCGGGGCTTCAATACAAGACGGACATTACATACGAGCAGCATGGAGGTATTTGGATGTTTTTTGGTGTGTCTTTTTGTTACGAAGACAGTTGGTATCCATTTGCAACCGTTATATGGACATGCACTGCTACGCCAAGACCCCCTGTAACTCAGAGAAGCCACAGAGGACTCTGAAACTTCTCCCAGCCCTTAGTATACATGAGGGTGAGTTAATATGAGTGAAATTTCAATTTTGGGTGAACTATCCTTTTAAGTCCCTCCCATGTCAGCATTTCACATGATAATACAAACACATACCTTCCTTTTGAAGTCGAGCCTGTTGAGCATTTCCTGTAGTCTTGTTACTTCCTGTTTCATTACGTCAGAGTTCCTTTCTGCTGACTCTGGCATACACACACAAATATAAACTTTTGAGCACATTCTCGGGTGTATTATCACAAATTGCTTTCTGTGTGTGTTCTCGTGTGTAAATCTCACCCCGGGACTGGAGGGTCTTGTAACGGAAATCAAAGTCGTCCTGCATGTCCTCAATGTATTTCACTGCCTGGTCCATCAACTAGATGCAGACAGACACAATGTCTTTGAATTTCATTTTACAATATGAAATGTAGTGATAGTGATAGCGTTGAATTGATTATCGGTATTTGCTGAAATGACTTGAATGTTTCCGTCACCTGCACGCTGCCCCTGATGACGCCCACTCTGTTGTCCATGTTCTTCTGCCTCTCAAAGGCCACAGAGCTTTGCAATGATTTCTCCAGTGGTCCCTGAGAACACATTTTATTTTCAGTCATCTCTTTATTCTCTATGCACTGACCATCCAAAACATATAGATATAACAGTGTGAACTGTTTGTCTCATTGTGGAGTGGCCGAGGAAACTCGTACTTTGGAAACTTCACAACACAATCTTACTAAATTTTAAACAAATTTGGCCCTTCTTAAAGGGATAGTTCAACATTTTGGCAAATTGGCCCATTGCCATAATCCCTATAGTTTTAGCAGTAGGTTTGTTACCTTTAATTGTCGGTGCAAGCTATTTTTAGAACGGCGGAGCAGAGCCATAAGCTGCTCAGAGCTACGCAACAGAGGCTAATGGGATTTCTTGGTTTCCCTCATCAAACTCATCAAATACACAATCCAACAACTCCAAAATGCTCTGGTAGACAAGCTGTGACCTGCACATTCACCACGCTATGAGATAATAGCAGAACGTTTTAAGACAGAGTTGTTTTCGAGATAAATTCATGCAAAACCGCTGATGCGCGTTCCCGTTGGAGGCAGTTTTTCAGCAAGCAGTCTCTGCATTTGCCTCAAAAACAACTCTGTCTCGTAACGTTCTGTTATTATCTCGTGGTGAATGTGCAGGTTACAACAAAAAGCGTTTTGGAGTTGTTGGATTGTGTATTTGATGGGAAACCAAGAAATTCCATAAGCCTCCGTAGCGTAGCTCTGGGCAGCTCGCAGCTCTGCTCCGCCGTTCTAAAAATAGCTTGCACCGACAATTAAAGGTAACGAACAATGGGCTAATTTGCCAAAATGTTAAACTATCCCTTTAACAGCTGATGCAGCTAAAACATATCTTCACTGTCTGTTCTTCTCTCATATTGAATATTGCTTTACAAATTGGGCGTTCACAGGCGCCACAGTTCTGAAACCCATAGAACAGCTATATAATAGAGCAATCAAGATATATTTGTAATATGTATAAAACTCTATTTTGGCTATAATGAAAAAGAATGTGAAGACACATGAAGTCAAAGGTGTGCTCAGAATCTGAGCACACCTTTGACTCTAAAACTGGCTGTGCTCCAAGTATCTGAGCCTCAGATACTTGGAGCACAGCCAGTTTTAGAGTCTGGAGGCGTTATTGCCTGTAGCAATAATAACATTTGTGTGACTCTCGGAGAATCAGTTTATGATTCTTCTCCGTAACAGACCGAGTGATGTAATGGCAAGTCAAAGTCAACTGTGGTGATTCCTGAGATTAACTCCTGACAGTGATGATGCGATGACTTTGGAGCATCTCAGACATAAGTGAGAAAATAGAGTTTTATACAGTATGGGGTTTGATATTTTGCTGAGATATTTCAGTTTGCAAAATAAATAAGCTGTAAATACAGCACCTTGCCTTTATAGTTAGAAACACTGGCTGGCAAACAACTCTAATATCCAGCTTTTTAGTTCTGTTTTAAGTAGGTCCCTATCAACACCTGCAGCTCCTAAATATATATACTGTATAAAAAATATTAAGAAATAAATAAAAAAGGAATGAAGGAAAAATAAATCCTAAATAGTTTCAAATTCTTTCAGTTTCATCTACTTGTGAAAACACATCTCTGATGCAACAGTTTCCAGTTTTACAACTAAACAACTCCTAATTATCGTCAGTTATTGTTGATTCTGTTGAACCTCACTAGAACAAACAAAAAACATTTTTTATGGTTATTGCAACACTTACAGTACAAAATTACCGTAAGTGCCAGGGATTAACGCATATTGTCATTCCACACTGTTCCTGGAAGCTGGCCTTATTTACCAGCAGTGATTGTTATCAAGGAAGCAGAGGGACTTTCCCTCTGAGGGAGTTGATGAGACAAACCTGTTCCTGCATGCAAGCGCTGGAGAGGATCCTGCTCTCTTCCCTCAGGCAGTTGGAGATGACTCTGGCCATGACAGCAGGGGTGGATGCATATTTGACCTGTGGGGCCAAACACACACAATCGCATGTACTGTAAAATATAGTTGATCAATAAGATGACTGACAGCATTCACTTTTGATGATTTTCAGAGGTTGTGAGGTTTTTCCCAGAAGAGCTGTCATGCATTGAATCATAAATGGAATGCAGCTAAACTTGACCTTGAAATAATGAAAGTGAAGGTGAAGACACATGAAGTCAAAGGTGTGCTCAGATACTTGGAGCACGGCCAGTTTTAGAGTCTGGAGGCGTTATGGCCTGTAGCAATAATAACATCTGGTGACTCTCGGAGAATCAGTTTATGATTCTTCTCCGTAACAGACCGAGTGATGTAATGGCAAGTCAAAGTCAACTGAAGATTATTACTGTGGTGATTCCTGAGATTAACTCCTGACAGTGATGATGAGATGACTTTGGGAGCATCTCAGACATAAGTGAGAAAATACAGTAGAGTTTTATACATATGGGGTTTGATATTTTGCTGCAGATATTTGAGTTTGTAATTTAGAATTCTGGGAAATTTGGCTCATTGTTTTCAGAACACATTTTTAAAGGTATAATGTGTAGGAATTCCCCCCATCTAGCGGTGCGGTTGGATATCGGAACGTATTCTTGATGTTGCATTCACGTGAAAATGGGCAGACGTCAGACAGACAACAGACACTGCACGTAACGGCTTAAACAAGCCTCTATGTAAACAAGTGGTCCACCAGCACGAGGCAAAACAATACAGGCCTGACAATATGTTGTCATGGTGATGTCGTATTGTTTACCTGACCCACGTTTTACCGTCTTTCTCTCGTAGAGTAAAATGACATCCGGTTGGTTTGCCGACGGCCGTCTGCCTGACTGCACCTGAATGCAACATCAGTGCCTCCGTCCTTCCCATAGACTGTAAAAAGAATGGACGTAGCATCGGTGACGTCACCCATTGGTTTTGGGGAGTCGTTTTTGTGACTCAAATATGGCGGCCTGAACAGCGCCATGTTGGATTGGCCGGCCGAGAACCCGCCCACTGGCCTCGAAGCAGCTGTCCACCTACAGTCTATGCTGTCCACGGAGCTGCTCGGACCTGTCACTCAACGTTTCCGCGCCCTAATTGGCCAGAGTTTTAACCTAATAACAGTAAAACGGTAGAGTTAAAAAAAAATTCACCCCCCTCAGAGTGTGTGCGGGGGTAGAAACTATCGGTTGAGAAAAAAAAACGTTCTGACACCAGGCTTTTAACATGTTTATTGAGGATGTAAAATCGGCGATTTTAACATGGGGGTCTATGGAGAATGCTCCCTTCTGACACCAGCCCCCAGAGGAAGCCGAGGGGATTGCAGTTTTTTGAATGCGGAAGTGAGCTTCACTTCTCAGACCCACAACTGCCCCCTTGGTCCTTCCTCACACTACACAGTGGTGACAGTTTTAACAGGCCGAGCCGACAGCTCCGCTGAGTTTCTATGGTTATACGGTCACGCTGCCACTGAACGTAAAAAATGGTGATGCAACATGGCCGTCTCGGTTCGGTGCGTCGCTCCTTATATTTGTAACGACTTGTAACAACTCATTCTAAGGTACCAGAAAGCTTTCATTTGTATGCGGGTGTGATTCGACTTCAGTGAAATACGTATTTATGAAAGACATATTTGATTTTTGCTAATAAAAAGCCAAATAAGTTACATACTGGGGCTTTAAATGTGGTAGATTATTTCAGAGGGTCCCTAATAGTGTTCAATTAAAAAAAAAAAAAAAAAACTCTTATACAATGCCTTCACAGGCAGGGGGCATCCTATGACTAGTAATTGACCTTTATGTGAAGTGTCCCCGAACTTTTTTATTTGTTTTGCTTCATACTGACAGCTGAGAGCAACCCCACATAAAAAAAAAAAAAAAAATCAATGTTCACATGACATTCAGCTTAAGATACAAAAATTCCCTCAGACAAACTCCTGCCTCTGTACACAACCTCTACACAACCACAAAAGGAGTGTGGTGAGATTTTACCCATCAGCTCATTTGAAAAAAAAAACTTCAGAAAGTACGAAGAAATTCTGCTGTGGGAAGAGGAAAGTTTTCTCTGTGACTAAGGTGACATGCGTCAGCATCATTTGCCAGAACAGGGACCGAGGATGATCACATCACACCTACACACACACTTTCATGTCAATACCATAGCGTTCAACACTGGCAAGTAGCAGGTCGGCTCGTTTCTAAAACTGTTGATTACTGGCTCACTTCTCCTTTTGGGTCCACACACACGTATTTTAGAGAGACTTTTGGTGCTCATCTCTTCCTGCAGCGGTGTTCACACAACACGCATCTGACAGACGGCTTAACCAATTTTGGTTGGTTTAACCAATTGTGAGACATTTTCCTAAATTTCTGAGGAAGACTGATGAAGGTCAGGCAGACGCAGACGGAGGGGTTTTCCCCTCCCGTGATTCTGCCTGAGTCTTTTTTTTTCTGAAACTTTATTAAGTCAACTTTGTGCAATACAAATCAATACACCAACAAAATGCAGAGGCAAGCTTTCATACAAAACTTATACACAATATATTGTTTGGCTTCATTTTCAAAGATAAGAAAGAGTGGTTTTTGATTAGTGAAACGACATTTATGAATATGCCATTTGGCTAACTGTATAATAAGATTGATGATATAGTATTGTTTTCTTTTGCAGATGGATTGTCAGTGAAGCCAGCACAGGGAAAAATGAGGTTCAATCGAAAAAGAAATCAGGTTGCAAATATCTTCCCATAATTTGGTTTATAAAGGGCAAGACCAAAATAAATGAAAAACATCTTCAGGGTGTCCTACACAGAAAGAGCAGTTTAAATCCATATCTTTTTTAAACCGTTGTAAAAAAACAAAACAAAAAAAAACAAAACAAAACTTTAGATGGGTAAATTCTGTTAATTATTCTAAAAGATTATTAATTATATATCTAGCAGGATTCTGCCTGAGTCTGAGTGATGAGACAAACAATGGAGAGAGATGGAAACATGACTCTGGTTTAAATCTCTTTCGTCTTGTTGTGGATGCAACGAAAAAATGACTTAGGCTACACATCACAACAACAAGCCACAAACAACCCCCTACCATGCAAGAGTAACTACTTCCTCTGAGATGTGTTGACACATTCACGCACACGCTCAGACACACAGGAAACGGCGGTATGGGCCTCACATGGCTCTGCTGTAAAGGCTATGTCTTTTCCAGAATAAAATGTTCTGCTGAGGCATTTCACGTCAGCTCACTGCAAACAAACATCCTGTGCAGCTCCAGGAACGCCGTCTAACTTTCTTACGTGCTCACCTGGAGATCATCTACACAATATGATGACACGACAGACACACTAGCAACAGAGGGAAGGCTTGCTCCACTGCACAAAACCTCCTAATATCTGTGGGGAAACAGACACAAACACCTGCTTGTTCCCTGCCTGTGCTCTTATTAAGTATTTTCATGCATTAAAGGGATAGTTCTACATTTTGGCAAAAATTTGCCTATTGCCATAATCCCTATAGTCAGAGAGGTAGGTTCATTACCTTTAATTATCGGTGCATGTTGTTTTGAGATCGGCGGGGCAGAGACGTGAGCTGCTCAGCGAACTCAATGGATGTGAATGGTACAGGTGCCCTGTCCCTCAAAACTCATCAAATACACAATCCGACAACTCCAAAACGCTCTCGTGGACAAGTTGTGACCTGCATATTCAACACACTGTGAAATAATCATGTAACATTACATGATTATTTCAAGATGGAGTTGTTTTTGAGGCAAATCCATAGCTGGAACTACATTCCAGACATGGCTGCTGGGAGTGGAGTGATTTCAAAAGCGCAAGTAGTTCTGTGAATTTGTAAATGCAGATTTTGCAAAAGAAGTGTTTATAATACTTGTTGTTGATGTTTTGGGCTTTTACTCATTTTATTTCACATTTGAAACACTCATCGGTGAAACCAGAAGCTGCCTCTCTCAGGTAACAGAGAAGAACAACACACAAACAGAAACCACATTCAAACTAACAAAGTCGAGCGTCCAGCTGACACATTTTACTTCCCCGTCACCTCTGGCACATAGAGTTCATACGCCACACAACTACTTCTCCATATGTAACATGGTCAGTTTATGGTTGAAATGTTTGCCCCCGAGGAAGCGCACTGCTTTTCTTCCTGCCTGCCTCTGGTTCTGTGACCTCAAACTCATTCCACTTGTTTGTCACTGATATGTGTCAGTGAAAGCACGTACGATGTTTCCACACTGTGATCTTATGCCTCAGCCGTAACACCTTCTTTGTTTACTCCCTCTGATCTCCTACAGTAAACACTGTGGTGAAAGTTGTTGTAGTTGTGTCATTCATGACCTGTTGTACTGTGTGTGAGAGCTTTGTGTCAGTGCTGTAAAAAGCAACAGAAAAGTCCCGACTGAATAAAAGGTCAACGCTGCCCTGAGTGAGGACCTGTAGGGGCGGGAGGAGGGGACACACCTGTAACTGCTGCTGGATGATTTTCATGTTGTGCCTCTGTAGGAAGTTCTGCTCCTGTGAACGCACCCTCTCCAACTGGGACAGCAGGTTGGTGAACAGCACCGCCGCCGTCGACTCATCGTTAGCCGCCGTGTCCCTGGAAACACAGAGACAGCCAAACCCATGAAGATGGAATTACCGTTTTACATACAATAGCACACATTAGTTCCCCATGATGTCTACTCATGGGTAACTGTATACAACTGTATAACTTCATTCACCAGGGACAGTTAACGGTTGGAACCCCCTCATCAACCATTTTGGTTTCTGTGGCGGTTTTATGGAAACAGCTCACAGGGATGTGAAAAAGAAGAAAAAACAGGAAGGCGCCAAGAATGGGGTCCTCTGATCAGAGAACAGTCCACTTCTGTGGAACGGGGTCTGACATGTTTCTGTATAGAGCCTGCAAACATGTGCAGGGGTTTGTTGTGAATCCTGGTGTGAACACTTCAGGGTTATACTGCATTTATCAGTGTGGTGAGAAAAGGTGAAACATAACAGACTTAAAGCAGAAGTAAGCGATATTTTTGTGTTAATATAAGTCTTAAATAGTTATATCTCCCGACAGCAATCACTTACATAGAGTGTTTGGACCGAAACACGGGTCTGTCAGTCCCTCTGCTCTGCTCTGGGCCGAGGAGAAAACTTTCCTCGTATCCTACAAGTTTTATCCAATGAGGAGAGAGAACGGCATGAAGGGGCGGTCCTCTCTGTGTGTGCAGCCAAGGGATGCGCCTGAATGTGGTGACGTAGGGACGAGGACCAATAGATCCATGACGAGGGCGGGGCTGCTAACTCCATCGGCTGACAAGAAGTTATGGTGCGTTCAAGGCAACTCGTAACTCGTGTTTTTCTGACCTGTGAAGTCGTACCAGTTCGATCTGGTACGACTTCACGGGTCGGAAGTTACGAGTGGCCGTTATAGTGACTTTCACAGGTAAAACAGGTCAGAAAAACACGAGTGGGTTGCCTGGAACGCTACAAAGTCGTTAGTCGTGACTTGAAGCTGTAACTTACGGTTTCAAAAGCCTGCCTGGAACGCAGCATTAGCCAAAACGACCGGATCGCTTACTTCTGCTTTAAGGTGCATTCACACCGGACCTTATACTTTTGTCGCTGGCGGACAGCTGGAGCTCTGAGCAAAAATTAGCTCATCGCTCGAGATGGGAATTACCAAATCGACGTCATTCCGCTGGTCGTCAGTCACTTGCCGCTCAACGCTGATTGGCTGTCGTAATCCCGGTGGTGCCGGTGTATACAGAGAGACATGGCAGTGGACACCGACAAACTGGAGTCTGTTGAATTGTGCCAAACTGACGAGCGATTGCAGCTGAGCGATAAGACAATAACAAAGGGGCGATACGAGCGACAGCGAAAAAAAGAAAAAGGCCCGGTGTGGATGCACCTTTAAAGGACAATTTCAGGCAAATTCAATACTTGAGGCTATATTTTCCTAATAGTTTAGGTCTAAAAGAGGTCTTTTTAATGTCTTGTTATGCAGTAGTTCTGTCTGTCCCCGCATCGCCACGGCAGTGTATAATGGGAGCGGACAGATCTTACGCTGTTGAGGCTGTTTACATCCCTCAAAACTGCATTTTTTTTTCCCACAGACAGCGTCAGATGGCTATTCAAACATACACTGAGGAGTTTTTTTACTTCAACATGTTCATAAACGGAGATGTAATACAAAGTCTTGCGAAGTCTCTCACAAGAGTCAAGTCGATGCACTCAGTATGTTTACAGGCAGAATAAACAACAGCCTGAGCCAGACCTGTAAACACACTGAGATAGTCAACTAGACTCTATGTTTGATTAGCCGCCTGTCTGTGGGAAAAAAAGCGGTTTTGTGGGACTTAATCAGCCTTAAACAGCGTAAGATCGGTCCGCTCCCATTATACGCTGCTGTGGCGATTCCTTCTTTTAGACCTAATATATTAGGAAATTATAGCCCCAGGTTGAATTTGCCTGGAATTCAGTGTCTTATTGGACTATTAACCCCTTCAACACACACCAGCAACATTATAACATGGACTATTGTTTCTGTCTGTTATTCAGTCTTCTGCTCTGGTCTCCATCATCTGTAATAAAAAATAAATGGGTGTCTTTTTCTTTTACTTTTCTGTATTGTGGAGGTCAGGTCAGCATCAGCCTCTGTATTTGACACTTCTAACCCTCGCTCTGACCATCTTTCAAAAGCACTAGCACACAGGAGGAAGTGTCAGGTTTGTAATATGGGCTACTTCTCTACAGCAGGTCCACAGCGTCATTTTATGGGTCAATTCATCAAAATAGAAAAAAAAACTACATGTTTTTTTTCCACCCTCGGCGGCTGATTCTGAAGTAGTTGTGGTTTCTGTCAGTCAGTGTTTCCACACTAAACCCACTGCCTCACTTCTACTGAAATTGTTTTTTTTCTCTGTAATTGTGTTGAGGTAACCTTTTGCATCTGTCTAACACTCTTTCATTTCATATGTCCTATGACAAACACAGGGGACTCACCAGTCCTGAGACTCGATCCAGCTGGCCAGACCCTGTCTGATGTCCATGGGGAAGTTATCATCATACAGATAATCCACATGCTCCAGGAGCCTCATCTCCAGCTGCTGAATCTGCTTCCACTGGCTCATGCTGCGGCGAGCCAAACACACACATCTCATATTATATTAAATACATTACATTACATTTAAATATTACATTTCAAATTCATCAGTAGTAATAATGCAGTGAGCAGCGGTATTTGTTACCTGTGACGTTCAGTGCGCTGCTCCCCGTCGCTCACACTCAACATGTGCACTTGTTTCTCTCTCTGACTTTCGTTTTTTAATGTGAGTGCGTTCAGGAAGCGCTCTCTCATTTCCACCCACACTGACGCTCCCCTCAGGTAGGCTTTTCAGGAAACCCCGCCCACACAGCAGACGCACGGGCGCACGCGCACGCACGCACACAAACACACACACATGAAAAAGTATTGTGATCAGTGAGGTGAGAGAGGAAGAAGGTGACGATTTACCGGTAATAAGGAGGTGGTGCCAGGGCGTGTGAGTTAGAAATGAAACAGAAATAAGAAACAATGAGTGTCACTACTCACTTGTTAATTTATTACACCGATCAGGTGTTTACTAATCTGAATTCATGTCAACAACTTCTTTTTGTTGAACTTTTTATTCAGCGTTCTTCAATAGAGACATTGTAAATAGCAATAGTAACAGTATGATCAATAAAATCATTAAGAAACAAAACATGAGGTCCACTAAACACTATCACATATCAAAAATGTTCAAATAATATGGCCTAATTGTTTTTTTTGCCAATTTATTGTTTATGCTTTTCATGTTCCCAATGGTGTTCAAATGTAATTTAAGGTTCATTTTAAAGATGTAAGAGGGGATTTTCTTTAGCCAAATTGTTTTGTGTAAATTATATTTTGCTAAAATAATGATCAAATGTACCTAGAATGTATTTTTCATCAGATGATAAATTTGGGTTGGTGATAATCTTATCTGATATATCTGATTTACTCGATTCACATGAAAGCAGTCAACAAACACATGTTCAGCAGTTTCTCCTTCACAACCACAGAACGTACAGGTCTTAGAAACATCACGTAGGAAAGGACAGAATCGTTTGATTTTGAAGGGTGATATCTATGAACAATCTTTGAAAAAAAATACCTTTGTTCGTACTGTAATTAAATACCTTCTGTATGAGGTAGTAGAAAGACAGGTGGTTCAGGTAAGCTTCTGATAAAAGCATTTTTTATCAGTGATGCGTAGGGTGGGGATCGCTGATAAGGGAGTGTCAAGTTGTAGCTACATACTGTATTGTGCTATTATAACACTATTAGGTATCGACATGATGACAGAGTGAAGGTGTGGATCCCATATCTTTTCATATGAATATACCTCACCTTTTACATCTAGCAGATTGTTTACAGTGTAGGTGTGTTCATCTGACGGCGCTGTGATTGACTGGTGCCTGGTGCCTCCTCCACAGCCTCCTATCAATCAGAACAGTGAAAAACAGTCCAGGGAACCAGTGACAGCAGCTCACTCATGACTGTGATCCACAGTGTGAGAATTCACTCAGATCAGAGGAGGTGTGTATGAGAGCAGTTTCAGTGGGATGCCTGTGACAGAAACTAGACCAGAGTTGATCAGAAGTCTGTCTGTCTGTGGTCAAACAGGAGTGAGCTGTGTAGCACAACTTTGTCTGTTTTTTTTTCTCAGAAAACAGCGCACTGCACGTTTAAAACGAACAGGGACACTGCCACAATGCAGGCTGTTTATAACAGAGGTGTAACAATAGGCAGGAGATGGAGCATAATGATATAGGATAATAAGAGGGCTGCAGCCCTCCAACTCACTAAGGTCTTGCTGACTCTGTATAAGGACATGGAAATAAGAATGCAATCAAAAAATAAATGACAATGCTTTCTCAAAGCAGAGTCATCACAGTTGCTGTAAAGGTTAAAGACATGGAAAATAGTGGTGATTAAAAGATGTATAATTTTGTGTAACTACTTGTTTTTTGTAGCATTAAAAATTTCACAATTTCAGAGAGAGCTTCAGGTAATTAATAATCATAATATCATACATATCTTATTTTATGCAACACTGGCACCTGCAGAAAGACGTTGGTAAAAGCAGTGAAGAAAAGTAATTCACTGGTGACTAGTGAATGAAAGTTTTTAAGATGAGACAGATTAAGAAATTATAAATGATAAAAAAAAAAAATAAAAAAAAAAGTCTATCTATTGTGGTATATTGATGTATTGATGAAAAGAAGGGATCACCGCTGACACGTCTTTACTTGTATTTAAAAAGGAGTTTATTAACAAGTAGAAGAACAGTGTACAAAAAATGCCGAATCCTGAAGCATCCCTGGTGCCAAAGTGAGATCTTCCTCCTCTGGCTCAACACCATGATCATATATACTTTCTAACTCCAAAACTCCACCTTCTCCCAACATAAGGATATAGCTTACCATAATAGGCATTAAGTGTTCAACATTGCATAACATGAACAATCCATGTCTCTGTTAATCTAAACAATTCCTGTAAGTGTTTAACATACGCAGTTCATGTCTTGCGTCTATGGACATGAGACAGGATCTAGCCTATAGAGTTTTACGACCTTGCATTCATACTCCGGACGAGGCTAACATAAACTTAAGCAAGGCTCTCACAGGAAAAATGTGAACAACAGGAAAGATATTCTCCTAGGGTACATTTCACAAGAGCCACTCATTATCTAATCTATTACTGTTAACTAAACACCTAATGCAACATCTTTATATATCTATAAATGTATGTGCGTCTTTCTCTCTTATAACATCTACCTTCGATTTGTTTACTTCTAAGCAAAACATATCCATGAAGCAGAGCACCAATTCACACTTTCCTTCAATTCCCAAACAAAGGGCACACATACAAAGAATAAACATAATACATGATATTAAAGCTAAAATTTCAGGTGAATAATACACTACACTACACTATCTATCTATCTATCTATCTATCTATCTATCTATCTATCTATCTATCTATCTATCTATCTATCTATCTATCTATCTATCTATCTATCTATCTATCTATCTATCTATCTATCTATCTATCTATCTATCTATCTATCTATCTATCTATCTATCTATCTATCTATCTATCTATCTATCTATCTATCTATCTATCTATCTATCATGCCATGCTGTTCTCTGTCCTCTCCTCTCCAGTAGGGGGCAGTAGCAGTAGGCTACAGCCTCTACAACGTGTCTCCGAGCGGTGAATGAACCGGAATAGACTGGAGGGAGAGCGGGGTCAGCGGTCAGAGTTGACTGTAGTGAAAACATGGTGGAGCACGGGGAGATCCGCGTGGTTCACCGAGGTGGCAGCAAAATCAACTTCAGGGAGCCTGTCATAAGCAATGATTCAAGGTCAGTGTGTGTTTTCATCCCGACAACATTTCATATAAAGTGAAAGAGTTTCTTCGTGGCTTCTGGTGTTTTTACGAGCCTGGGAGCTAACGCTATGCTAACAGTTAGCGTCAACAAGCTGCCTGCTAACAGCTCCACCGCTGTTTACAGCAGTAGTCAAACCTATTACCCCGCCTTTTAAACGCTCTTGTAGCGGTGATTTGTACACAGTCGTATAAACACAAAGCGACCAGTGTTCCGTGTGTAAAGTGAGACGTGGTTGTCGTTGCTGCAGGTTCCTCCTCTGCGCCTCTGGAGAGTGTGTGAAGGTGTTCAGCGCCTCCACGGAGGAGTGTCTCCACGACCTGCGGGGACACACCGACCAGGTGACAGGTGTCCTGGTGAGACCCTCCAACCACCTGCAGGTAAGATCACCACCGGTCACCACCTAACACCACTCACCACCACTTAGCACCAGGTAGCACACGGTCAGTGAACGGACAGGGAGCAGGGAGCATCTCTGTCTGACTCCATGTCTACATAACAGGGATGAAGGAGAAACACACAGGCGTTCAACTCCACGTCTGCTCATAATGAAACACTGTTGTTTTTTTGGTTATCCCTCCAGTTGTCCTCCTGGATCAAGGAAGGAAAGAAAGAAAGATGGAGGAAGGGAACAGATTGGATCAGGAAAGGAAGAAGAACGAAGGGAAAGAAGGGAGGAAGGAAGTGAAAAGGATGGTGGGAAGAAGGAAGGGAGAAAGGAAGGAAAGAAAGAAGGATGGGCAAAGGGAACAGATTGGGTCAAGGAAGGAAGAAGAAGGAAGGATGGAGGGAAAGAAAGAGAGGGAACAGATTGGGTCAAGGAAGGAAGGGAAATGATGGTGGGATGGAGAGACAGAATGAAGGGAGGAAAGAAGGACCATTCGAAACAGATTGGGTCAGTTTGACCCAGGAGGACAACAGAAGGGTTAAATACATTTTAAATCGTGTCACTTCGCAACGAACTTACCTTGAAACATTCATGATGGTTTTCTGAACAAGCAGTAGTTTTTTTGAATGGCTGTGTATGTGGAATAGAGAAACCTGTCCCAAAGAATAAGTAACCAGAAGGTCTGTGTGCCCTGTGGTGACATGGTTTAAATATCTGTAGTATTATTATCAATCTATAACAATAACACTGTTACATTTTCTATTCATTTTGACCATGCAAAACAAAATGAGGCACAATTTTAGTTTGTTCTTTCACATGTAAATAACATAAACAAGCTGAGGAACAAAATTGGAAACAAAAACACAGAAGCTGTGCTTACTGAGTCCCACCCCCTTTCCCATCATGAATAAATCTATCACTTGTCCCACTTCCTTAGTTGCTCTTCATTCCATAGTTAGGAAGAAGAGAAAATGACCTGTTCACCTCTGCTGCATGACTACAAATTACCACAAAACTTCTTCATCTAATTTCCTTTGTTTAAGCACATATATGCCTAGTCTCATGCTGTTGTGCATGTTCTCTTTTGCAGATGTTTCTTTCCAAACTGGAGCCTGATTAATGGCATTGTTACTGTTTCTCCTTTATCTTAGTATAATCATCAAATCGTCAAAGTAGAATAGTTAGCTTCACCTCACTAAACCTTCATCGATTGTCCTGATTTTTTTTTGTTGTGCTTGAAAGCAGTAGTGGGATTTAGGGTTAACTATAGAGTATAAACACAGCCTGCAAAATATACAAAATGCTTTATTCAGTGTTTCATTCACTGTGTGTCAAACTGATCTCTAAAACATCGTCATATTACATCCCTCTCCTGTGCTGATGTGCTCCTGCTCTGTTGCAGCTCTACTCTTGCTCAGCAGATGGCACTGTCAGACTATGGGACTTCACAGACGGCATCCTTATTAAGGTACAGCTTTATTCATATCATATTTTCCCTCCATTGTCTGTGGCTCATTTATACAGAGAGCTGTCTCTCTGTGACAATATGTGCAGTGAGATGGGGTTGAATGACTAATCTAGTGGTTACAGATCAGTTTAAGAACATGTCAAGAAGTTTTTCCTGAGCAGCCACTTGTGACGACTGTGTGATCTCTTCCAGACTTACGTCATCGGATATCCAGTCTACTCCATCTACGCGTCTGCAAACCATGAAGGAATTATCTTTCTTGTTACCCCGGTGCGAGGTGACAAAAGATCTGGTAGGTTGGACACCTAGTCCAGTTTTTATTGTTCATGAGTTTGTTCCCAAAGCCATCCCAGCATCTCTCAGTCTCTCTATGTGCTTTGACACAAGACATTTTATTGTCACTGTGTTCAGTTTGAACCAGAAACCTTAAGTTACTGAGGAGCAATCATTGAGCTACATGAGAGCAGAATATGAACGTAATCAATTGTAATTCTGGAGTAGAAAGTGCAAAACCAGACTGACAGTTTTTTTAAGTGACAGGAATGGTTGCTTGTTGAAAAAATACACTGTTCTTGTAAAAACTGGGTCTGTCTTTCTGGTGTCTTCAGGTCAGGTCAGACTGTATCCCAAATAATGCTGTATCATAGAGACATCTACAGTTATATCATTATTATTTTTCATTATTTATCTAGTATATATTTTTCCTTTCCTTCTTATAGTCACTCTATAATCACTCAGTCTTTCATTATCATTTAATGAATCCTTATTTTCTTGTCTTTATTTGTAACAAATTTGTTTTTTTTATTATGTTCTTCATGGGTAAGGTTTTCATATAAGCCTTTTTGGGTTTCATACCTCCCCTAAGTTTGCACATCCCAATCATAATAATTGTTCATACTATTTTAAATTATATATTTGTGCAAAAAAAAAAAAATATATATTATATATAATATATTTTTTATACAACCTGTAGGGGGCACCAGATCTACAAAATGTAAAAAATGCTCTCAAAGGGGCTTTGACGTGCGCTTAGTAGGAACTTAGGAACTGGGTGAGAGTTCAGTGGGTAAGAATGTGTAACAGGCTGATGTGTGTGTGTGTGTGCACGTTCAGAGATGTTCCAGCTGGTTGCGGTCCATCTGCCGCAGAGTGCCGATCAGCTGGTGGAGGTCCGAGAGCTCTCTGCTGTGCTCGGTGACGTCAGCTCCAACCCAGCGGCCATTACCTTCGGTAGAGGGGTATGTACACATCGCTCCTGTCACCAACACAACAAGTTAAACTTTTACATTCCCCCCCCCAAAAAAATTGACATCCCCAGTTGGGTTTGTTTGTTGACATAGGAGACACGTCTGAAAGGCCGTTGACTGGCTGTATCAGACTTTCCTCTAATGTGGCAGATAAGAAGGATCCTGTTGACAGAGTTTCATTTACTGTCAGAATGATCTATAGCTTCAGTTCAAGTTGTATCTGTCCTCAACAAAAACTCACCAAATGGGAACACATACATTGAATTGCTCAATGCATTGCATGTTGAAGATGGAGCTATATTGTCACACATATGTCTGTTTGGTCAATAATGAGCCAAGGCCTCTTCAGATTGGCACCAGCATTTCTCCAAGAACCGTTTTCAGATGGATCAGTGAACAAGGCTAATCCAGGATCTGGATCAGCCTTGATAACAAACAGATCCAGTGTGTATGTGTATGTGTATGTAACTACATGTTATCATCTCAACAGGGGGAATATATCGCTTCAGCCAGAGGTCTGCAGCTCGACGTCTATTTCTTCAAGAAGCAGAAGTCGTACAGGTGAGCCAGAGCAGACAAGAGAGGATTTATGTGACAAATGTTTTGAATCATAAAACCCATAATGTTCCCAAACACACATCTGTCCATAAAGCCAAGAGGATGTTTGACAAAGCCACGTGTCTGTCCCTGTGTGTGTGTGTGTTGGTAGCTTTTCCCTCAAAGAAGACAACAAGAAAGGAGGAAAGAACACGTTCAGCTGCGTGGCCTGCCACCCGCAGGACGACTGCATCGCCACCGGCCACGAGGACGGCAAGATCCGTTTGTGGTGAGTGTTAACGACAACATGGCCTTGAAGTGTACACACTCCACACTCCCACCCTGTAGAGCGCTTATTTAGACTAAACATGTGCTGCTCAGTTGTTTTTCAAGCATTCTGCTGATCTTGTATATTTATAACAGCCAGTGACGGGAATAACGCGTTAAAATAAACGGCGTTACTAACGGTGCTACTTTGTTCAGTAACGAGTGATCAAAAAAAGTTCCCCCGTTACAACGCTGTTACCGTTACTGACAATAAGATGCACCGTTATCAGCGTTACTTGACTCATGACCTACTATCAGAAAATAATACACCCGTTTAGAGAGGAACTATGCAAGTCTGGTGCTTTTCCTCTGTGTTGCTATGAACCCTCCACCTGGCCATGTGCATTTGTTTACAACAAAGCTGGCGAAAAATCAATAAATTGAGCGGTGGATGACATAACTGTCATAAACGAAAAATAATGGGTTACGCAGCGCGTTTGTGTCGCAGTGCGCAGAGAGCTGGGACACCGCGGCGGTGGTCAAGTACTATACTGATGTTACAAGGTTGGTTTTCAGCCATGAGACACCAGGTGGAAGACAGAGAGCCTCCGTTCTCACTGTAACAAGTCACTAGTCATGTAGTTAACTATCACAATTACTCTGGAGCTTTTTAATTAAAGGGCTAGTTCAACATTTTGGCAAAATGGCCCATTGCTATAATCCCTATAGTTTTAGGAGTAGGTTCGTTACCTTTAATTGTCGGTGCAAGCTATTTTTTGGAACAGCGGAGCAGAGCTGTGAGCTGCTCAGAGCTATGCTACGGAGGTTAATGGGATTTCTCCATTGCCTCTGTAGCATAGCTTTGAGCAGCTCACGGCTCTGCTCCGCATAATATGTGTATACACTACGTTATACACATTATTGTAAGGTCATCAACTGGTCGGAAAAAAGTTTAGATACAGCGTGCCGCGGACCCTGCCTGTGTGGAGGAGTACTGAGCAAGTTGGTTAGTTCCAGATAAACGGGGGTTATGTCTCAGTAATTTGACATATTTGAGCATTTTTAAAAAGTAACAAAATAGTAACAGCACATTGCACATGCAAAAGGATTGAAAGGTTGCTTTTTGAACAAAATAGATAACAGTGTGAGAATGTAGCTGCTCAGATGAAGGTGACACTTCGTCAGTCTGTCTAACATTACTGTTGATGCTTTCAGGAGAAACTTCAACCACAAGAAGGAGTACACATACTCCACTCTGCACTGGCACCACGGCGCCGTCAGCTCGCTGCGCTTCACTCCAGAAGGTACAACACGCCTCAGTCCCAGACTTAACATTTGCTCCTTCTCTCTCCTAACGTAAAGTGGAATCAAATCTGGGTCTCCCCACAGTATGTTAAATATTAGCTGCCAGTTTCTTCAGAAGCTCCTGGTTATTTATTATTTTTTCAGAGAAGGACACCTGTGTATGGATTTGTGGTTTGTTTGATCAGGCACCAACCTGCTGAGCGGAGGTGAAGAGTCTGTGCTGGTCCAGTGGAGGTACAACCAGGAGACCCAGAAGGACTTCCTGCCCCGCCTGGGTGGGGCCATCACACACATCACCGTCTCACCTGACGGAGCGCTGTTCTGCACCTCGCACAGCGACAACAGTAAGGACCTTTACCTCTGTTATGCTCCGTTACTATGGAAACAGTTGGGTGTATATAAAGTGTATGAGCTGAGGATTTTACATTTGACTGTTGGGTTTTCTATGAGGTCACTGACAGAGAGCGCAGGGCAACACAAACTGAAACAACGGCTGCATGTGCATTCAGGGTTGATGTAAAGCTGACTTGTGTTCCTTCCTTGTTCCAGAGATCACTATCATCCAGAGCTGTGTTAAAGTCTCAGCTGTGATTCAAGGCCTGGTCAAAGGTGAGTACAGACTGCAGATGGCAGCAGCACGTAGACCCATCATGGAAAGGACACGCTGTACAGGCTCACACCTCGCTAGCGTTGGCCAATCTGTCCTCTCAGAGAGATCTTTACCGTTACTGATGAAGCCTCTCAATCACCAGTATTTCCATTTTAAGCAATAAACTACTTACCCAAGTTGGTGACATTGTGACAGTCCAAGGTGTTGATCAACTAACCTCAGTTGCAAATTGTGTCTATCGACCACACCATCATTGAAATTAACAGGAGAAACTCACACGGACCTCTGGTGATGTCTTGTTGAGGATTACCATTAAAACCTCAACTAACAAGAGAATGACACTGTCACTCTCTTGTTAGTTGAGGTTTATATTGTCATATAAATGGCAATATATGCAGCTCTGAAAAAAAATTAAGAGACCACTCCATGTTTCAGTAGTCAGGGTAAATGCATGGATCTTTTTTTTTTCATTGAAAATCTGTAGAACGCATGGATCATCACGCCAGCTTTTAACAATGGATATCACACAAATGGACATCCATTGTTACAAGCCAGCGTTAACAGATCTGACTTCCGTTTTTGACGTTCTTGTGGATAAGAAGCATTGTGAGTTCAGCGTCAAACATCATTTCTTAATCATGGAGATGGAAACAAAGACCAATGTTAACTATTGGTTTGCTTCTGTTTCCATAACGTCTTGTCCTCTCTGTCACTTTCTTGTCTCCTTCTGATAGTGGCTTAGAGGTTGTCAACGCCAACAATCGTGCTGACACTGTTGTATGGCACTGACTTGAAAACTATGTATATTGTTACTGTGTGATTCAGTATGAGCAGCCATAAATCAAGACTGCATGCTGTGAAATGTTTGCAGATTTCTGTCTTTAGTATCAAACCTGTCTGCATTCCTATGACATCCCAAAAAGAAGAAGGTTTGAACCTGCCTGGATTTAAAGAAACCAGCTGATCTGTCACCTCTTCCCGTTGTGGTGCAGGAGAAAGCGTCAGGACCGACATGATGGTGGACCCGCGCAGCAAAGCCATGGTGCTGAACGGCAGACCGGGCCACCTGCAGTTCTACTCCCTGCAGAGAGACAAACTGCTGTATAACGTAAGTACTACATGTATTACTGTACATGCACCAGACCAAGAGAGCTTGTTGATTACTATTGGAGCTTCTTCTATAAACATAATTAGAGGGAAACAGAAATCCTGTCTGATCCACAGACTCACTTAACAACACCAACAGTAACACATTTTGTTTTTAGCCCTAATAACTCATTTCTAAGGTCTTTTTCTGTGTTGTGTGCAGCTGGACATCGTGCAGCAGGAGTACATCCATGAGTCGGGCCTGCAGCAGTTTGAGGTGGTCAAGGCGACCTTCGATCCCACTGGGAATTGGTTAGCAACGGTTGAAGAAAGACAGAAGAAGGACGCTGAGCTGGAGGTTAATTTGAAGCTGTGGGCCTTCGATGAACAAACACAAAGGTACAGGTGTATCACTATCTAGATTATCTGATGTTTCTGTTTACATAAGAACCAGTGTAATTCAGTTGTAGCTTGGCCTCCAAGTGATTCAGAGTTTTGCCGTTCAGTCCAGGAGTGTTTTAGTCATGAGTAATAGTTTCTTTTTTTCCCCTTGATCCCCAACCACCAGCCTGTTACATGTTCTCTGAATTCACTTTGCAGTTTTGTGCTCAACACCACCATCTCGGCCCCCCACGAGGCCCAGATTACAGCCATGTGCTTCTGCCACGCCGCCGACAGCCAGACCACCATGCTGGTTTCCACCAGCACAGACGGACACTTCAAAGCCTGGCAGCTGGCCGCAGCGGCCCACACAGAAGGTAGGTACCCACCCGGGCTCTGGTCCGGCTTCTGACAGCTCACTCTACCAAAAGGTAGAATCTGGCTGAGCTGTTTGACAGTGGTAGTAATTACTGGGCTCCTTGGCCTTGGCGTGCATCTCTCATTTACTCAGAGTTGATCTTCACTGAGGAGCTTTGTGTCCAGATTTGACATCAGATTAACCTGCAACAGTCTTTTAACCGACAGTGCAGAACTTTTGTCTCCCCCCAGTGGTGATGCACGTTTGTTCCCGCTCTTAATCCTTGAAAGATGGTGACCCCTCCTCTGATGACCATCTGACTATGTTTTTTTTTATCTTCAGCATTAAAAACCTTTATTGGGCACCATAGTTTTTTCCACCGTGGACTCCTCACCTCCGGCAAACCAGTCCTTCACTGTTTACATATAATCACTACTGGTTCACCAGTGCATGTTACCTGGTGCCAGAAGACCAGGAACGTATCGGATGTTTCCCATGTGTAAATGTCCCAGACCTTGTACAGCATTTAGGCATAATAGATTTCTATTGAGAGGTAGAGCATTTAAAGGGATAGTTCAACATTTTGGCAAATTGGCCCATTGCCATCATCCCTATAGTCATAGCAGTAGGTTCGTTACCTTTAATTGTCGGTGCAAGCTATTTTTAGAACGGTGGAGCAGAGCCGCGAGCTGCTCAGAGCTACGCTACGGAGGCTCATGTAAATTTCTTGGTTTCCCATTTGGAGTTGTTTTCGAGGTAAATTCATGCAAAACCGCTGATGCACGTTTCTGTCGGGGGCAGTTTTCCGGCAAGCAGTCTCTGTATTTACCTCGAAAACAACTCTGTCTCGTAACATTCCGTTATTATCTCATAGCGTGGTGAATGTGCAGGTCACAACTTGTCCACCAGAGCGTTTTGGAGTTGTTGGATTGTGTATTTGATGAGTTTGATGAGGGAAACCAAGAAATTCCATTAGCCTCCTTAGCGTAGCTCTGAGCAGCTCGCGGCTCTGCTCCGCCGTTCTAAAAATAGCTTACACTGACAATTAAAGGTAACGAACCTACTGCTATGACTATAGGGATGATGGCAATGGGCCAATTTGCCAAAATGTTGAACTATCCCTTTAAATAACAGCAAAGATGTCACACACCTGTATCAACAGAAAGAACTTACACACATTTTCTGTCTCTATCAGTTACTTGGTTTGATCTCAGTGAAAAACATCACATGGTCATTTCATATTATCATCACACATTTTCAACAAGTATTGGAGCAGTAAAGTGTGAGAGTGACTCCCCATGAATCTTCTTTGAAGAACCTTGATTTAGAAAACTACACTGTTGGAGCCAGGCTTTACAGTCTCAACTCATCAGTTGAGTTTAAGGTTTTAGCTTAATTAATGTGCTTGTCTTTAATCTAACCCTCCCTGTGTCTGTCCCCCTCTCTCCTTCCTCCGGCAGACGAAGGCCCTTCCTGGTCGTGTGACTTTGTGGGAGCCTATCACGGCCTGGTGCCCCAGTGCTGCAGCTTCTCAGCCGACGGCTCTTTGCTGGCGGTCAGCTTTCAGGAGGTGGTGACCGTGTGGAGCCCGTCGTCCTGGGAGCTCCTCACTACTCTGTCCCAGCCGCCAGGAGCAGTCAGGTCAGAACATGTTGATGCACATCAATACGCAGCAGAGCTGGTCATTGTACGTATATGTGATTATGTTTGCAGCACTATTAAGTATTGAAAAGTATCATTAAATGTTGGGTCAGCTTCTTTACATTGATCAACCTCCTGTCCAGCCAAAAAGTTGACAGACATTACTCAGCCCTAATTCACATGCGTAATGAGACGGATAACTAACTATCATGTAGTTTGTCACAGTGAATAAACAACCAGTGTGTATTGGTACAAACTGATAGGACAAGGTGGATAAAGGGACATCGAGGCCTCACGTTCAGAAAACAACATTGTGGGAGGATCACATCTGTGACGCTGCAGTGTGTACAAACTCACCAGACACTTTATTAGCAACACCTGCACATCCGCTTATTGAATGACAATGGCCTGATTTCAGGTCTTGGTCAGTTTTCAGAGGAGAACAGACAGACTGGTTGGAGCCGACACAAAGACTTCTCACTTCCATTTATCACTCAGATAACCACTTGTTGTTGAGGCTGTTTGAGAGGGAAAGGAGGAACAAAGTGCTCCTTGAGTGTCGCGACGATTGACAGAGACTGTTTTCTGACGGCAGGGCTCTGTAGTTCTTTCTTTTTTTTGTAATTCACTTTTTATTGCTTTTTAACAGTACAACAAAAAGACCAACATACATGAACACCGTTTCTCCTGACTCTCTCACCCTCTCCCCGCCCCACAACATATCATACTTTTGTCACAGTCAAGACACAGCTCCCATCCACATAGAAATTCATCCCCACTGCCCGTACAAGCCTCATGTAAGGACAGGGCTCTGTAGTTCTTAACAGATATTGCTTTAAAGGGATAGTTCAACATTTTGGCAAATTGGCCCATTGCCATGATCCCTATAGTTTTAGCAGTAAGTTCATTACCTTTAATTGTCGGTGCAAGCAATTTTTAGAAAGGTGGAGCAGAGCCGTGAGCTGCTTAGAGCTACGCTATGGAGTCTCACGGGATTTCTTGGTTTCCCTCATCAAACTCTTCAAATACACAATCCAACAACTCCAAAACGCTCTGGTGGACAAGTTGTGACCTGCACATTCACCACGCTATGAGATAGGTAAATTCATGTATTTGCCTCTAAAACAACTTGGTCTTGTAACGTCCCGTTATTATCTCATAGCGTGGTGAATGTGCAGGTCACAACTTGTCCACCAGAGCGTTTTGGAGTTGTTGGATTGGTTGTTGGGTATTTGATGAGTTTGATGAGGGAAACCAAGAAATCCCATTAGCCTCCGTAGCGTAGCTCTGAGCAGCTTGCGGCTCTGCTCCGCCGTTCTAAAAATAGCTTGCACCGACAATTAAAGGTAATGAACTTACTGCTAAAACTACAGGGATTATGGCAAGGGGCCAATTTTCCAAAATGTTGAACTATCCCTTTAATAATTGTGGGGGACTATTTTCAGCCACGAATAAATACCCAGTTGATGCAGGAAGTTGTTTGTGGGATAAAGTCAATATGGTGAGGAACATGTCCCAGTGTTCACCGTGGGCTGTTGATGGGTTGTAGCTGTTGGACAACAGAAACTGAGAGACACACTCTTGATTTTAAGAACACCTCAAATTCAGAGCTGAGAAAAAAAAAATTACAAGTGAAAGTCTCACACACACACACACAGAGAGTCACTCAGCAGTTGTAGCAGTCGTAGAGTTTGGCCTGTTGCCGTGGAGGCCCCTCGGTGGTGGACGTCTCTGAGCAGTTAAACGACCTCCTTAACACACACTGGCAGCGGTCCAGAGCGTTGTTTATCACAGCAGAAAGGAGATGTAACGGCCTGAGCTGAAGAAGTGCTGCCTGTCATCCGGCTGCACAAGGACACGCTGCAAGTTTCGCAACTTTGCTGGACCCTCACATTCTCAATATTGGCAGGTCAATGAGGACACACAACTGCTGTTGCTAGTTTCTGTACCTCATTTCTAAAATAAGCCCCAAACCATGACTCATCCTTTATTATATTATTATTGTTGCCTTTTTTATTGAGAAAAACAAAAGGGAGATGACTTGCAGTTTATGTCAAAACAGCACACAGAGCAGAGGTGAAGCATAAAGAGAGGAAACTTCTTTTAAAGGTCCACAGCGGCAGAAAAGCTCTCATAGAAATTAGTAGCAGACTTTATTTGTTTTTCCCACTTCTTTGCATGTAAGCTGAACCAATAATGCGTAACCGACAGTCAGCCGCTCCAAAAACTCCATCACACTCCGAAAAAACCTCTTTGAGTGAGGAGACGTTTCCTGTGTGTTTTGGGAGCTGGAGGGGAATTTGTACGTAATCAGACTTCAAAGGCGAACGTGGGGGAAAAGTGGAAGATGTTAATGTTCAGCTGTTTTGACAGCTGCCCACTGCCCCTTACATAACCACCACCTATGGATGTGATGTGTAGAGCCGGGGTCAACTGCTCCACCTCCGACCTCACCAGCCCCGCACTCGTCCCCCGTAACCTCGGGGATTAATAACGTCCTGACTGGTTCGCTGATGAAACGGATACAATCGACTTGACAGGAGCCGCTTTTATCAGCCAGAGTAATGAATTCATTATTTCATGGAAATTTCACAGACTTGCGTTAAAGGGATAGTTCAACATTTTGCCATAATCCCTATAGTCATAAGAGAAGGTTCATTACCGGTGCATGTTGTTTTGAGATCAGCGGGGCAGAGACGTGAGCTGCTCAGTGAACACGATGGAGGTGAACGGTACAGGTCCCCTGTCTCTAAAAACGCTCTCGTGGACAAGTTGTGGCCTGCACATTCACCACGCTATGAGATAATCATGTATAATTATGTAACATTATGGCACATGAAGCAAATACTCGTAATTCTACATGATTATCTCATAGTGTGGTGAATGTGCAGGTCACAACTTGTCCACCAGAGCGTTTTGGAGTTGTTAGATTGTGTATTTGATGAGTTTTGTGGGCCAGGAGACCTTTACCATTCACTTCCATTGTGTTCTCTGAGCAGCTCACGTCTCTGCCCCGCCGATCTCAAAACAACATGCAAAGGAATGAACCTACTGCTATGACTATAGGGATTATGGCAACAGACTAATTTGCCAAAATGTTGAACCATCCCTTTAAATGAAATGTAGGAGGCAGCAGTGGAGCCTGAGAGGCAGCCAGTCATTGAGTCCTGGTGGGTGTTCAGACTCTGCGTACATGCTCCCAGTTGAACCCCCTCCCCAAAGCAGAAAACTCTTGAAATGCTAATCCTGTGAAATATGTGTGGTGTGTAGAGCTCGGAGACTGGGGGTGGAGGGGTTGGGGGTCACACTTGGAATTCTTTACAGTCACAGGAAAACTAAAGGCAGTTTTTTTCTCCCTCCCTCCATCAGAAACCTGTGTTTTGGGCGACTAAGCTGCTCCAAGTATCTGCTGGGAACCACAGAGAGCGAGCTGCTGTGCTGCTGGAACCTCCTCACCTGCTCCTGTACGACCCCCTCCATACATACCATACACTTATTTGAAACTCTGTGCATGCATGAATGAATTTTGTTCATGTACGTACCTTTTTCTTTTCCTGCAGTGGAGTGGAGCACCTCCATGGACGTCAGCCTGCTGCTGGCCGACCCCCTGTCCGAGAACATGGCTGCCTTCTGCTCTCAGGCTGGATGCACCGACTGTAAGATGCTAATTTGAATGCCCAAATCTACATGTGACATCAGAAACCACACACAAAACACAACAGCACAATGAATAATGTGTACACATGTAATAGGAAATCCCATTCACTTTTCCTAACAGCAGACTGACCAATAAATTAAGTGATTTACTCCCATGAGTATTGTTTAAACAATCTAAAACAAGATTCCATAAAATTCAAGATGGTTCTCTTTGAAGTTTTTTTTATCATTGAAATAAAGAAGATCAATAATCAGGTTGGTAAACGGTGTGCATATATATATATCTATATCGAGAGTTGCCGTGCCGTCAGCTGTCGGTGTACCAGGGCTGTGACTCTTTGGAGCCGTCAGCTGAGTCGTTTGATGTTTCTGTTTTTTCCCTTCTCCTTTCCAGTGTTTGTGTTCAAGCCCAGCGAGCCTCGGCCAGTGTTTTCCCACAAGGCCGTGTGTTCGGGGAAGGTGACGCGAGCTGTCTTTGCCCCGAGGGAGGAGATGCTGGAGAGCTGTGAGGAGAGCAGCCAGTGGCTCAACCACTCGCAGCTCTACTTCCTCACCCAGTACATGGTAAATGTGACATGTAGACAGTTTTTACACTGACTTGAGAGAATAAAGAGGAAGTTACAATCAGTTACAAGAGCTTTAGTCTGGTCCATCATCAAAACTAGACAAAAGTAAGTGGACACACAATTATACAGGGTTACTGTATAATTTCTAGAGACATTGATCTATTGATAAATGAGCCAGATTGGCCAAAAAACATGGCTGCCATCAACCAAAATATCTGTCGGTGCTGTTGACTGATGGGATCTCTCTCTCCTGCAGGACCTCATGACGTTCACCACCAAGGCAGAGGAGGACAGGCTGATGGCCTCCAGCAAACAGGTACAGCCTGATGTGCACCAATCACAGCTCAGCATCAGAAGTTTCCATGTTTGGTTCAAAACTCAAAGTGTATCAGGAAAGGAAAAGGATGTCCGCAGCAGTTTTAATAACATGAAAACTGTGTGCTGGAATAACAATGTTACTTCATGTGTTTTCTTCTGGAATGAGCACTGAGGACAAATCATGGTGAACAGCCAGCTCATTGTTTTTAAAGTTACACTCATTATTGTTAGTGGAACTGCAATAAACAAGTCGTTTGTGGTTGTTTAAAAAACAGAAAAAATGTACTAACTTAAGATTTCACTTGAAGTTAAACCAAAACAACTTGAGCACAAAGCACTCTTAACTCTTCTCCATAAAGTTTCCCCAAAATGTTTACTGTAGTTTTTAAGTGAAGACCTTACCAAGCAACCAACCAAACTAAAGACTTTAGGCACCTTATTCTTAAGTGACTACTTTTACATGCAGTCAATATTCAGGTTAAGGTCAATATTCTGGTTTCTGAAACATTCAGAATAACCCGTTTACATGCATGAGTTTTTTTCTGTATACATGGTAATTGTAATCAATTGGGATATCCCGATCAAAACAGCGACGCATGGACAATTTCCTTCCTGTATCCAGAAACAACAACAATGTTCCAACAGTGTGGTGTTATCTTGCGTTTCGCCATGTTTACAAGCAGTTTCTGTACTAAAAAAGACCAGGAGTCCTTGCGAATAGAACATGCGCAGAACACAAATGAATGTTCCTTTAGATGGGGATATCCCAATAGGCGTATACATGACCAAATATTGGGGTTAGAAAAGGAGTAACCCAGGGGTCATTTTCGGGTTTTAAAAACTGCAAAAAAAAGAGGATATTCAGGTTTTCAAAAGGATTATTGGTGTTTACATGGCCGTGCACAACCAGGTTATTGCTAATATTCCGGTTATGAAAGGATTATTGACTGCATGTAAATGTATTCACTGTCACATGAATGAAGAGAAGAGTTGCAGATAAAGATTGAGTCTGACCGTGTGTGTCATACCCAAGTAGAAAGCTTAAGGTGCTGTGTGCACCGGGCCACAGGTCTTATGATTTGGCAAAGGAAACAAAACATGTCGTCTTTATGTCGTCTCTTCACTCTGTCACACAAAAGTGCTGAAAGTTTCCAGCAGTTTATTTCAAATTGAGTGGACACATTTCCTGTTTCCCCTGACATTGTCTCTGACTGTTTCTCTTTGTCTCCTCCAAGCTTGTGATCGATGACACCGTCGCCATGACACCGTTCTACCTGTTGCTGGGGAAACACCGGCAGCAGCAGCAGGAGAAAGAAAAGCCTCTGAGCTCCCAGTCTGCTGAGAGAACGGCTGTGCCTCAGGGATCAGCTGCTGTCAGAGAGGTCGGTGCTGCAGACCGACACGTTTTCATCCCTCCTCTGTTTTCATCCTCCCACCGTCCTTAACTCTTCAACCTTCTGTCTCCAACAGCTCCTGCAGACTCCTGCCCACGTCCTGCCCTCCACCTCCTTCCTCTGCTCCATGTTCGTCCAGTCTCTGCTCATCTCCGTCACAGACTCCAGGTCAGTGATCCACCGAGGCCTTCAGGCTCCAGAGAGTCCACTTTTTCTCAATCTGTGTCCATTTTCTTGTTTGGGGATCAGCCAGTAATGATAATAATGATGATTAACGGTCACATTGTTCATTCTGACTTGTTTAATGCGGTTTGCTTGATGGGAGGGAAAAATATGATGATGTATTATTCTTGATTCTTCACTTTGGGTCAGATAATGTCAGAGTGAGTTGACAAAACACTGCTGGAATTCAGTCCTCCTTGTGACTCAGCAGCTTGAGATCCAGGTTGATCTGGTGCACATGAGGAAATGTTCATGTTTCTTTCTGAAAATATGCCGAGTCACGTTCACACCACTTGTATTTTTTTCCATGTGTTTGTTGTTTTTTTTTGCCTCAGGGAGGAAACCAAACACACAGAAGAGGAAATGGACAGCGAGAAAGAGGAAGAGGATTCCGAGGAGGAAATGGAAGCTGGTTCCTCGAGACCGGAGGAGGCGTCGCTGAGTCGCCAGGCAACAGAGACCGGAGCCCCCGCTCTGACAAAAGCCCAGGCCAAGGAACTGAGGAGGGTGAAGAAACTGGACTACAGCTGGCTCGCAGGCGTCCTGGACTCTTGAACATGACGTGAACCAGAACAGACATTCACTCAGACTCCTCAACTGGTTTTTTTTGTTTTTTTAATGTTTGTTGTTTCTTTCACCATGACATCAAAATGGATTGTGCAAATCCTAAACAATTATTGATTGGATATGTAACTGACCCTTTGGCAGAAGTTACAGCCTTGAATAAATATTGTTTTACACATTTTAACAATATAAGAATCCCCTGTTTTCTCTGAAGCAGCTGAAGCTCTGCTACACAGGGTTCATGTGTGAGCAGCAGAGTTCCTGACTGGAGTCTGGACCGCTCCTGGACATGAATGTGGTTGTTTTTTAAGCCAGTCCTGTGAAACTTTGGCTCAGTGTTGCCTGATTGGTGTCTTGTTGGGGAGTAAATCTTTTCCACAGTCACAGTTCTCCTGCAGACTGCAGCAGCGGCTTCTCCTCCAACATTTCTCTGTGTTTGGCCGCAGGTCAGAGGCAACATGCCAGCTCTGTTTTCATCATTACGTCATCTGTTCATTCTCTTCTTTTCTTTTCTCAGTCCTGATTGATCCGCAAGAGTCCTGGAAAATATTTGTCTTCCAATATTTATCTGCAACTTTAAGGCACCAGTCTTCCAAATCCAGGACCCGACTCAAACGCCTAGAATCATCTTGTCATCCCAGTCTCGGATGAGGATTGATCTTGATTGATACCACTCCTCTCAAAATGATATTTAGTGTCTTCTAGATGTTTAATGGATCATTTTTGATGATTGGACATAATTGTTGGTGAACTATCATTCATCATTTTGGCAAATTGGCCCATTGCCATTATACCTATAGTTTTAGGAGTAGGTTCGTTACCTTTAAAGCAGAAGTAAGCGGAATGTTTGTGTTAATATAAGTCTTAAATAGTTGTATCTTCCGACAGCAATCACTTCTATAGAGTGTTTGGTCTGAAACACGGGTCTGTCAGTCACTCTGCTCTGCTGTAAGCCGAGGAGAAAGCTTTCCTTAGTATCCTACAACCTTTATCCAATGAGGAGAGAGAACGGCATAAAGGGGCAGTGTGTGTGTGTGCAGCCAAGGGATGCGCGTGAATGTGGTGACGTAGGGACGAGGGCGGGGACTGCTAACTCCATCCGCTGACAAGAAGTTGGCCAAAACCACCGGATCGCTTACTTCTGCTTTAATTGTTCATGCAAACTATTTTTAGAACGGCGGAGCAGAGCTGTGAGCTGCTCAGAGCTACGCTACAGAGGCTCATGGGATTTCTTGGTTTCCCTCATCAAACTCATCAAATGCAGCGATTTGGAGTTGTTGGATTGTGTATTTGATGAGTTTGATGAGGGACACCAAGAAATCCCATGAGCCTCTGTAGCGTAGCGCTGCGCAGCTCGTGGCTCTGCTCCGCCGTTCTAAAAAAAGCTTGCACCCACAATTAAAGGTAACGAACCTACTGCTATGACTATAGGGATTATGGCAATGGGCCAGTTTGCCAAAATGTTGAACTATCCCTTTAAAGTTTGGTCTATTTTATAAAGCTAAAATTAGTGTTTGTACTACTAAGACTTGGAGTGGCAGAAGTGTAACAACTTGTAGATTAATCTTGTTATTTGATTTTACAGTTTTCACAGTCCGGACCAACAGAATGAGTCAATCTGGTAACTAGTTACCTCCTGGGGCACAAGCATCCCTGCTCTTCATCATGTGGTTTTTGGCAGCATATATAACAGAAACACACCTGGGTTCTCCAAATTAACGTTCAATTGACCTTAAATCTAATCCCTTAACATTTCACCTCATACAAAAGCAGCAGCTGGATGCACCAGTGATGGTTTTTGTGTCATAGAATAAAGAATAAGTTTATAAACATTTGAAAGTAATATTTTCCTCTGTTTAAATATTTGCTGTTACATGTTTTCTACACTCTGAAATTTAATAAAAAAGATGCAAATTTTTTTTCTTCAAACTGTTGGCCTCTGTGATTTTGCGTTATGTCTCACCTCCAGGGTCCAAACTGCCTCTTTTCATTGTCAGAGCCGTGTGATGTACCTCAGTAAACTGGTGGAGGTTACGTATGTGCATGACGCCTCTCATGTCGTTTTATAAACTGGTGAACTATGACACACATCTAACCCGCCTGTTGCTTTTTGATGAAATTAGACAAAACAAATGCATAAAATACCAATCAGTTAATCAACCAGTTCCTGGCATTGTGTCTGGAAATGCTGCCCATGATGTTGCTGATTCCTTTCTTGGAAAGCTTTGAGCAGCAAAACTGAACTTATATCACACCGGGACCTTGAAATCAGATTATTGGTGCTGTAAAGTCAGGCCGTGCACTCTTGAGTAACAAATCCTGAAGTCCTGAGTAAGCTGTCTCACAAAGAGAAGGTCACGTTTGGTTCACCAGTGTCATATAAGACAGCGCACGGTCATCTCAGCATTTTCCAGTTCCTTTCTCCATGAGGTGCTAGAGAGGCCCCTCACCACCAAGGACGGATCACACGAGAGTTTCCATGATCACATGCGTTCGTCACACATCCGGGCCTTTAACAGGACCTTTGGTAATTAAACTGGGTCAGATTATACATTAAGTTATCAAGTCCTGAACCGTGAACACTTTTATGGACCTGATACGAGCTGGGGTTGTAAAGCAGTAGATCCAGCGAATATGAAAAAGAAACAAATCCTGTGTAAACATGTATGCTAAACTTTGCTTCTAGGGTGACTAATTCATCACTGCACCTGATTTAACTATAAAACTTTACAACAGTTTTACCTTTCGCTTTACATTTACCTTTGAGCAATGCACAACAACTTACCAGCAGCAACAGTCATTTATGATATCATAATGTTACGCACTTTTTTCCATTTAAACAAAGCCAGATCAACAAAAACAAAGGTGGAAGTGAAAACTGAAATTATAACATAAATCTTAACTGAAACTGTAGGTTATCTGTTCAGCTTTAAAGAGACAGAACTATAATTGTCAGTAGGCTTCCAGTCTGAAAACCCACATAAAGCTCACATATTATCAGAGCATTTGATTAGGCTAGTGGTTTTATGGTGGTTAATGTGTTGGACAGTTTTAGTTCCTGGGGGCAATGAAGGCATCACTCAAGAAAATTTCAGTTCTTTTTTTAATTTCAGTTCAAGCCATCGAGGTGTCACCCGTATTCAGAGTTGTGCTAGCTCTTTCCCTTTGATCCTGTTTGTTATGCTGAGCTAAAATCAGCTAACTGGCTGTTAGCTGTTGCTTCAAATATAACAGAGACAAGCAGGGGTGGGTCTTCCATGGCGGCACAGGGGGGCACCTGCCCCCCCTGCAACCTGATTGGCCACTCTGTGTGCCCCCCCAATGGTCACTGACTTGTGGCAATGTCAATCAGAATCAGAATCAGCCTTTATCGTCACTGTGCAAGTACAGCGAAATTACAGCAATCACCCCGTCTGTACATATACAGCATACAGTACATACAATAAGACAGACATAACAGGATGACTGGGCACTTTGAGCAGTAAAAGGGGGAGGAAAAGGGGAGAACAAGAGGAGAGGGGAATAGAAAAAAAGCAGCTCCTCCCAGACTATGCTCCTGTGGGGGAGTACAGTGTGGGACCGGGAAAAAAACCTCAAAATTGGGTAAGATTGTTATTGTTTCACCATTTGAGTGATGTGTGTTCTGGTTATTCTGCATTGATTGACTGTTACAAAACACTGAGATGTTTGCACAGAACTGAGCTCTATCTACTGGGTAAGAGTATAAGATATTGATGTTCACTTTGAGAATTTATTGTGTTACTTATTCTGCTGCTAAGACTTATTTACAAGATAGAAATGATATTGATTGATTACAATTTTAATATTGACAAGTGGAAAATGGGAAGGTCATAGGCATCTTCGTAAGGTGAAAGATTCAATGTGGGCAAAAAAGCAAGATGAAGACATTGGAAACAGTGTGTAACTGTACAATATTCAAGAAAGCGGTCAATGGCAGCCTTCATTTTTGTTACTTTTGTTTGGCCCCCACCAGAAAATACTCTGGACCCGCCCCTGGAGATAAGTCATGTGTTCTCATCAAATTCTTAATAGGACAGTAAATGCATGTAAATGCATCTATTCTAATAATGTGTTACAGCATAAAACTAGCTGTAAAGCACGCTGAAACTGAGCAATGGTGAAGCCCCTCACACCTCCCTCCCTACCACCAACTGGTATCTGTTGAATAATCTCAACTTTGAAATTACAGTGAAAGCTTATCCAGCAAACTTTGGCTTCAGCAAACACAGAGCCTGAGCCAGAGATGCCGACTAAGCAGCGAGCCGATTTATTTTTCGGGAGAAAATCAGCTTTTGTGTGATCAGTGTGTCAGGAGATAATAGAGATTTGACACACAGGGAGGATGAGATACCGTATCTGCTCTTGTGGCCAGGCACTTATCTGGTTCCTGTCTGTAGACATTGGACTTTTGCCACAGTCAGCAGCTGTGTCCTCCCGAAGACTGTGGTTGTTCAAGTATGAGGAAGAGCTGAGTCACAACTTTCAATATTTTCTGAGGTGTTGCTCCTTCAAATGAACCTTTTGCACTAATCTGTGAACGATGTTGTCATGAGATAAATAACATCTTAAGTGTACAGCACAATCCATTATGTACTTAGTAGTGACATTACTGCAGATTTGTGTGACAGTGTTTTATTACTGTTGTTTACAGTCATTACCATATGTTTTTTCATTATAAAGCAGATCTCTGATCTAAATCGATACTGTGAAAGTATTAAAGCCTCAGTCCACAGAGAAATGCACACAGCCTGTATTCAGAGACTGAGCCTTAAAACCAGCCGTCAGGACTTCTGTGACTTTGTGATGTCACAAAAAAAGCAGGAATCAAGCCCCACCCACCTGGACTCACCATCCAACCTTGCATGATTTGGTTTCTCTGAGTGTTTTACCGGAAAACTTACACATTTGTATTGGATCCCCCTAAAATGAGTCAGCCAATCAGGAGGGGGGCTCGGAGCCTCCTCTCTCCTAATTGGCTGGCACTGACCTGTTGTTACTAGGGCTCCACAGGGAAGTCTGAGAGAGGAGATGTGAAACTACTTTTTGCCTGAAGACCAGAAATATTTGTTCTTATGGATACAAACCTAAGTGTATGCTATTAGACCTTTAAACAGAGGTTATTAGTTATGAGATATGTCTATAAATGATCTGGTCTGATGTTGCAACAGAACAACTGACAAAAAAAAAATGCCTGTAGAGATTGAAAAAGCTTCTATTGTATTCATTAGCTGTCTGACTGGTACCAAAGGCTTGGTATTTGGCGTTATGTAAACCTCTTAAAGAGGCTCTCAACTACTGAAACGAACATATAAACATGTCTCGTTTTTTCCGGCAATTGAAGAAACATACATCAGGGGTTGAAACGCAAAAATGCCACAAAGTGAAAAATGAAGAACTGAACGCAGGGAAAGAGTGGCCAACAGGCCTCAGGCCGAGCCTCTCTGCAGCCTGTGCTATGCAAAACCAGGTCACTCTTTGTCTTTCCGGCAGGCACGCAAGTCCAGATCATCCAGCTCAGCTTAAAGTCAGTCAGAGTAGCACCAGCCGCCTCAGACAGACTGAACTCTGGGGAGGAAAATTAGCAGCTAACTCTTCTGTGGTATGTGACCTCACACAGCAGTGGCCGTGGCCGAGCCCTAAACTGAGACCTAGAAACCCAGCAAACTCAACCCACTGTCAACACACACACACACACACACACATAGAGATAAGGCTAATACAAACAGGTGATTGTAAAGGTTTTCTTTATTCAAGAAAGCCCATGCAATACAAGCAGTACCAATGTCCTCATAGTGAGTGGAGTGCGATCATTACATACAAAAGAATTTGATTCCTTTATGATTGAATATCTCAGCCTATTGAACTACATCACTGATATATGTATATATATATACTGTACATATACACAGATATACTCAGATTGAAGCAGTATGATACAGATGTATTGAAATGAATACAGTAATTGCTTTATACACAAATTTCAAAAATCTTTATGAAACCTCAATTTGACATTAAATTGTAACACTAAATATACAAAACATGTAAAAAAAAAAAAAAAGAAAAAAAAAAAAGTTTTCAGACAAATGGCACAAGACAGTTCATACAATGTTGTTGTTTTTTTCTATTTTGTATTTATATATTTATGTAAGTTTGAACTGACAGACGACTACTGTTATTTACATTAAAAATATAAAGTTTATGGCCATGTGTGATATTCCTGAATCAGCAGGCCGACCGTTGGAAGAGCTGGTTTTCGTTTCTCGTGCGCAGACTTTTGAGTTTGAGGTTACTGTAAACCCGGGTGGGATCTGACAAATGAGCTCCGCTCCCGGTCCAGTCTGCAGCTCGCGGCACACACACACACACACACACCTGTAGACTTCCTGACTCAGCACCGCTTCTACCAGGTTTGGTGGGAATGTGCAGCTGAGAAGTGGCTCACTGTTCTCCTACATCTGCTGCGGCTTCCATCTGCCTCCAACCCAAACATCCAACACCCACCCCTCCCTCCCTCCCTATTACCCCCCCCCTCCCCCCCAAATCGTGGCTACACTGTCTGGCTTCTTCATGGGTGGGGGTGCAGCCACAAACTATTGCTGTGTAGCCACATGTGTGCGTTCAAACAGCTGTCAAGGCTATAGTTTATAATAGTAAGGCATCAGAAATGACTGACAGCGGGAGGGAAGAAGCGACTGTATCTGGGATGTTTCAAAGCGTCTTTCCCGATGTCTGTGATCTGTTGGAGAATTTTCTTTAACCTATAAAAACAACGTCTGATCGGTTCAATCACTTCACAGTTAAAGTAGCATGCAAAAAACCATGCACTCGTCTTAATGAGGTCCTTTTAAATACATTTTCTACACTGGTTCTGTGAAGACAAAGAGGTCAATAGGAGACCCAACTCTGACTTGAGTCAAATATTTTCCCTACTGTTGGAAATCAGAGAAGTAAAAACAAAGACCCAGACGTGAGTCCAGGTCCAGGTCCGGGCTCTGGAGGTAAGAGCAAGGATGCTGACTAAGCTCCCTGGCAGACTCCTCCAGGAAACGGGGGGCACCTGAAGTAAACTGAGGGTGTATTCAGACTTCTTTTTTTTTTTCCACATGGGGCTGTTCCACTTGTGCTGAGTAATATGTGCCTTTTTGAACCACAACCCCCCCGACAGCACCTGGACAGACCGACAGAGACTGTAAGTGATTGAAATATGTTTGTGCAGAGGGGTGGGGGGCGTTCTGGGGCAGTCTGGGCTTTAGCCTTGTGCAAAAAGTATTGATCAAATACCTGATCACGCATTGGGTGTAATGACAGACGTCAATCACTTAAAGTGCCTGTGTAACAAAACAATCATGATTGATAAAAATAAAAAAAATCACTCCAGAGAACTCAAACATGAAAATCAAAAGGTGACAAAAATGAAAATTATGATGTAAACTATCAGAAAAAAACAAAAACAAAATTTAAAGTACAATCTCAGAGTGGGTTAGAAATATTCAGATATACGGCGGTTATATGAAAGCATTAGTGAACCTACGCTACTGTCACCTGATGTAAAAATATATATATTTGGAATGCTTCAGACAGATAACTGGTTTCCCTCACTTCCTTTTATGCCACATGTGGACTTTGACTTTGGTTACTGAGATAACTGTTGACAAGGGTGCATAGGATTTCTCATTTGTCTCTTATGGCACAATCGCGCGACAAAAATACTGATGATACAAAAAAACCCACCGTCTGCAGTTCCTGAATAAATACAGTTAGTTGCATAACCCTTATAGCCGTGCATTAAAGAGACTGGATCCCAGTTTTGTGTTTGGTCAGATAAAAAGAACCCACCCCCTCGTAGAGAAGACACCCGCGACCTGCTCAGCAGACATGTACAGTATGTGGAGGCTGAGGCTAGCAGAGAGCGGCTACAGCACCAGTGACGTCACTGAGATGGAGGTGTCGATGAGGAGGGCGGCTCTGTCTTCAGTGTCTCGGACAGTCGACCCCCCCCTCCCCAAACAAACCCCTTAATTCAAGCCTCAGTGGCTGCTTCCCTGCAACGTCTCTCCCTCATTTTGCCCTTTTGTTTAGCTGAAGCACCTTAGACGAATCTTGACAGCTAGACCCGGGCTGTTCAGAGGAGGTGTTGAACACAAGCCCGGAGGTGAAGGATCCGTCCCTGACAGTACATGTATGTGTTAATGAGCATGAACCCATAGATGAGAGGCTGTTAGAGAAACCCTGCCTGCCTTATCTACGCTTCTACTATGGATTAGTTTTCTCTGACCGTCAACCTCCTTCTGCTAATGATTAATACATTATTAATGGCTATCATAGCATGTTACTTTACCTTTCTAAGGTTAGCATTAGCGTTCTGCCAGCTATAAGCAGTGATGTTAGTGGGATAGATAAGCTGGAGGGATAGGGTAAGGCTTGAGAAGTATGAACCCAGGACAGAGTCTCTTTAATAGAGTTAGACGGTGGTAGGAAGTGAGGGCGGGTCTTCCGTCTCCACCTTCTGCTCTGGCGAGCAGCAGAGGAAGAGGCGGCTGCCCAGGCTCTTGAAGGCAAACCTAAAGTACATGATGTGGCCCATGGCCACGAAGGAGACGGAGATGATGACCAGCAGGCCGAAGGCCTCCGGGTTCGGGGCCAGAATCACCATGATGAAGTGCAGCAGGTCTAAGAGGTAATTCATGGAGTTCTGGACGCCGTTGATCACACCTCGCTCCGACTCGATCACATTCTCCTGGATGAGCTGGGTCACTGTCAGGTCGAAGGACCACAGGCCTGCAGGACACAGATCAACAGTCAGTCTCTTTTTTTACAGCAGCACGGAATGACGTGAGAACCTGACAGTAGCTGTGGCAGGAATTATCAGGATGTATTATTGGCATCAAAGGTTGCAGATATTGCTGACAAACCTATAGCGGCCCACTGTGACCCTCAGTTGACTTATGCAAACACTCAACCTGTGGACCTGCTGCCTGCCTGACTCACCTTTAGGAAATCTCAATAAAGAATGCTTTTTATCATTTTACGAGGGGAAGTGAATATGCTAACAAGGCACAGACACTAATTCCAACACACTAATTTCCTTTCAAATAAAACCAGCAAACATCCACTCAGACTTTGTACCATTTACTTTACTGACAATCAGTGAGGCTCTGATAGACTGTATGTTGAGATTTGGAGTTAAACAAATTGAATTGAACTGAATTGAATTATTTGCTCCTCAGATCTCCTTCTTCTCTATAATAGAATAGAATATAACGGGTTTATCTGATAATATCGAGGGGAGCTTCACTCACCAACTCTAGCAGCAATGACGCCAGCAAACAGCAGACTAACAGACATGTAGGACTGGAGAGGGGGCAGCTCTTCAGCCGGCGCCGGCGTAGTCACGTTCCCCCCCGTCAGGACGCCGGTGAGGCTGTGGTCGGCCTCGGGCAGGGTGGTCTCTCCGATCAGGTGGGTGTAGAGGTCCTGGAAGGGCGAGACGCTGAGGTCGAACGGGCTCCCCGGAGCAAAGACGGACACCACGCACAGCATCAGGCAGGACAGCTGGGCCACGCCCGACATGAAGCCCGTGCGGATCAGGCCGCACTTCCTGCGGACCCACGTGAAGGCCACGGTGCCGCAGATGCCCGACACGGCCGACGCCCCCATCAGCAGGCTGAGCACCGAGCCGTTGAGGCCCTGCGTGTAGGCGTAGCCCGTGGTGATGCAGTCGAAGCCCAGCACCGTCATGTAGAGGAAGGCCAGGGACATGCCGGCGAAGAAGATGTTCTGGTTGTAGTAGGCCACCCAGCCGGCCTTCAGGGTGCGCAGCGGCTCCGACACCTGGTAGCAGCAGCCCTGCTTCTGGGGGGAGTCGGGCTTGGACACCGGAGAGGCGTCGTTCATCAGCGGCTGAGAGGATTCCTCGGGGCTCTGGCCGTTCTCCAAGTCTGCAAGAGGTGCAGAAGGATGGACAGGTTTGTAGTCAGGACAGTAATTAGCATTGTGCTGAGTATGGGGGGTGGGGTGGTGGGTTCTGGGGAAGTCTGGGCCTCAGCCTTGTGCAAGAAGTATTGATCTCTGATTGCACATTGGGTGTAATGACAACCATCAATCACTTAGTGAGGAACTATGCAGGATTTGTAGCTTAACTCTGCTACATTTCTACCTTAATTAAACAACTTTGGAGTCATTGTGATGGTTTAATAAATGGCTTAAAGGAGAATTCCGGTCATTTTCTAAGTATAATATAATATATTTAAATAAAATATCACTACACATGCTTTGCAATATCCACCAGTTCCTTACCACACAACAACTGAGTGTACATAACTCTGTTAATATGAGAGATCAGTGTTAACGTTTGTTAAAAATTTTGAGCATTATATAGAGGCCAAAGTCACAGTTAGAAGTTCTGCCCCCATTACTTCGCTGTTTAACTGCAGTGTAGCACAGCTAACAGGTGGAGAGCTAGGTCCTGGCTGCACATATTTTTCTTGAATTTTTTCCTATGGTCGCAGAGTTGTAGAGCGTTATTTAGAAAATGACTGGAATTCTCCTTTAACTTGTTACAAGGAAGAATGGAGGCTCTCTGCCTTCCACGTGTGTCACTTATTGCTTCTCTTGGCTGAAAAACAACTCTGCAAGATCAGAGCTGCCGAACTAAACTAAACTACACAAATATAATAATCGTAACATCATATGTGATATATAACGTTATGTACCGCTCTATTGGTTGATTTCTCCCCGGCTTCATTGTAAACAAATGCACATGGCCGGGTGGAGGGTTAGCAAAACAGATGAAAAGCGACCAGACTTACATAGTTCCTCTTTAAAGTGAATGTGTAACAAAACAATCATGATTGTGCAATCTCATAGTGAAGGTTTGTTGTCAGCACAATAGCCACCAAACACACAACACAACTGTAAGCTTCCACCCGGAGCTCCACATGAGGTAAACAGCAGCTACCTTTGGAGGGGCTGAGCTGTTTGAGCTCCTGCTGCTGCTCCTTCTGTCCGGCTTTGACGGCCAGCGCCGGCGTCTTCTGGTAGACCTTCCACAGCAGCGCGTACTCCAGACACATGGAGCACAGGTTCCAGCCGGAGATGAAGCCGCAGCCGATGAAATGGGAGCCAAAGGCCATGATCTGTCCCACCAGCATGGGCGCCAGGATGTTGGTCAGCTGGTCGATGATCCGCACGGTGGCGTTCATGTCTGTTGGATGCAAAGAGGTGTAGGTTGGTATTTAATAGTGAATGAATCATACTTAAGTGCTTTATACATCTAGTGTTTACTGGAATGACAGCACAAGCACAGCAGATTGATCAAGTTCATGGAGTTCATAAGAACTGAAAATGTTTTCCACCATGTGAGCAAATCTTTTAAATAGCTTATAACAACCGGGGAGCAAGAGGGGGGGGGTGAGTCAGCATCCAGGATTCAAAGTCTGCCCCACTGAACACATCTGATAACGGGTCACGTGAGGCCTACATCGGCAAGGAAACGGCAGCAAAGCGAGAAACACCGACCTGCCAGCTTGCTGCTGTCCTGGCCGGCCACGACCACCACCCAGTCCCTCTGGATGGTGATGGAGGTGGCCGTGCTGGCCAGGTTGGCGATGTTGGCGATGGTGATGACCAGAATGTAGCAGGTCGTCTGAAAAGCAAAATCAATTGTTTTTGTTTTAGCATTGTATATTTTTCATTGTATATTATATATTTTTTATCTAATATCAAGTTCGTGTCCTGAAAGGAGACAGAGCTTCTCTGTCGTCTGAACACTAAAACACATCAATAAACCGCTCTGCTGCACTCGCCGACCTGTGAGTCATTACCATTAACACACTCAGTTCCTTTCACGCTGCTCTGCAATCACTACCTAGAACTGAGGCTCCCTCCTTTTCAGCTTTTTACTCCTTAAATGAAGAGACATATCTGTTCTTCATCAGACAGCACAGAGACATTAATGTGTTAATTTATCTTGAACCTAAAAGAGCAGGTCCAGCTGTGTCTTTTTAAATTTAAGACAAATTAGAGCCAAACGATATGCAAAATACCACATTTTACTTTCATTGGGGAAAAAATGATGTTGACTGGTGATTTCTTTGGTCTTGTCTTGTTTTTTTAAACAACATTCCAACACTTGGCTATTGCAAATTGAAATATTAAATACTATCTTCTAAAACTGCAGGGCCCAGTTGTTTTGATTTTATTAGAAAAGTCTCTTTTTTTATGAAATTGAAATTTTGTGACACATTTTCATCATTTGATGTCTTTAGTTGGTACAACTGAACTTGGCCCGAGAGCAGATAGGGAAGTGTAAAAGTATCGAAACGGACTCATTGTCGGTCTTTTGATGGTACCACAGTGGATGGCAGAGAGAAAAATCCAGTATAGAATTACACAACCAAAAGAATAATATACAGACATACAGTACTTGATGTTATTACCCATTATATTGTATATCAAGTGGATTATTGGTGACAATACAAAGTTTCAATCAGTAAAACACTTACACTGATTGAAACCTAAATTCCTAACTCTGTGACAATGAAAATGCTGAAAAGAGACTCAGTTCCTGAATAGTCGGCAGTTTCGCAGCACAAACCTCGTGAATATCTTTTAACCAAAAATCCTACAGACAAGTCACATGCATTCATACGTAAACGGAAGAAAAAAAAATCGATCGCTTCCTATAGGAAAAATCTATAGCGTTCTAAGAAAGAGAAACAGTGTGACAGTTGATATAATAGCCGACATGTGATCTCAGCTCCAGCACTGCAGGACAAAAACACTAAGACACATACATTTGTCTAGAAATGGTCTTTTTGTGAAACACGCTTTGTTTGTTGAGCTGCATGTAAACTGTAACGCAGCTGCTCCGGACAGAATAGAAAACATTCTTCAACAGGTCAGGCCACATTTCTCTCTCTCCCCCTCTCTCTCTCTCTCTCTCTCTCTCTCTCCCCCTCTCTCTCTCTCTCCCTCCGTCTGTCATGTGACAGGCCTTGAAGATCGTGCTGACTACACAGCCTCCAACCAAACACTCAATCTCCTGTTTCAGCAACCTGTCTCCACCTCCACACACACTCGGTCCGACGCTGGCTGCCCCTCTAAACTCTCTCACATGGTGAACCCCCCCCTCCCTCCCTCCCTCCCTCCCCATCCCGCCTGCCTCATTCTCTGAAAACTTAAAAGGCGTCCCACAAATGCGAATGAGAGGGCAACGTTTGAGACATTCGCTCCAACAGAAAGGCTTTGTGTCAACCCGACACCCCGACTGGTCTCCCATGACAGGACGTCTCAGGCTCGGTTTCCTGCTGGATCAGGTCCGAATCTTTGTGATGCCGGAGCTCGGTTTCAGTAATGTAGCTTGACAAGTGTAAACAAGTCCATTGCAAAACACTGACACACTTACACATAGCTGGCTGTTGACAACGTATAGGTGCGCGTGTGCGTGTGTGTGTGCGCGTTTAACTGCCATTCACTTTGTTTCCTTGTAAGGAGAAAAAAACAAATTGTTTTGTGACTGCAAAGTAATTCTTTCAAGTTTTTACATTAATAATTGAAATTAGAAGATGCAATTAGAGTAGCATCAATTCATTAATTTCCTCCTGAGAGCACATGTTTAAAGGGATAGTTCAACATTTTGGCAAATTGCTATAATCCCTATAGTTTTAGCAGTAGTTCGTTACCTTTAATTGTCGGTGCAAGCTATTTTTAGAATGGCAGAGCAGAGCCGTGAGCTGTTCAGAGCTACCCTACGGAGGATAATGGCAAGGCAAGGCAAGGCAAGGCAATTTTATTTGTATAGCCCGTTTTTACAAACAGTTTGTCTCAAAGGGCTTTACATGGCATCGTAACAACATCCTCTGTCCTTAGACCCTCACATCGACTGAGGAAAAACTCCATGGAAACCCTTTTAACAGGGAAAAATCGGAGAAACCTCAGGGTGAGCAACAGAGGAGGGATCCCTCACCCAGGACGGACAGACGTGCAATAGATGTTGTTACAGACATGGGATTTCTTGGTTTCCCTCATCAAATACACAATCCAACAACTCCAAAACGCTCTTGTGGACAAGTTGTGACCTGCACATTCACCACGCTATGAGATAATAACACAACGTTACAAGAGAGAGTTGTTTTAGAGGTAAATTCATGCAAAACCGCTTATGCGCGTTCCCGTCAGGGCCAGTTTTTCGGCAAGCAGTCTCTGCATTCGCCTCAAAAACAACTCTGTCTCATAACGTTCCGTTATTATCTCATAGCGTGGTGAATGTGCAGGTCACAACTTGTCCACAAGAGCGTTTTGGAGTTGTTGGATTGTGTATTTGATGAGTTTGATGAGGGAAACCAAGAAATCCCATTAGCCTCCGTAGCGTAGCTCTGAGCAGCTCAATTAAAGGTAACGAACCTACAATGTTGGACTATCCTTTTAAGTCATAACTAATCTATTGTGTCAAAGTGAGTTAGTGGAACAATCAAAGGTCTTCCGGGAGTGAATTACTGTCATGCCACTCATCTGTAAAAGCAGTTCAGGAGGCCATAAATCAGACAGACACGAGTGGCTGCGTATCAGTAGAAAAGGGAGCGGGTTTCAGGGGTCAGAGTGTCGCACTTGAGGAGACGGGCTTAAAACTGCTTTGAGTGAAAATCCCCATCAGATCACTGTTGAAACAGCAAACGTGTAAGAGACAGCACAGGGGTGGGGGTGTGTGTGTGGGGGGGGGAACTTACCAGAATCCATCCATTGTAGAGCTCCACAAGCTGCTCTTTGAACTGGAAAACAACCATCAGGAGGATCCCACACACGATGACACAACTGTTCTGGACGAGCAGCGAAGTCTGGGCCACTGTGGAAACACCACGACCGGCATTAGGGACAGAAATCTGATCACAGACAACAGATCTGTGTCTGATGGAGCGACAAGATGCTTGGATGCAGTCCCTCGTCTAATCTAATAGTGTGTTTTGCCAAATTGGTTTGGATAAACATTCCTGCCACAAGAGGTGCATCTGAAAGAGAGGCTAGACACTGGATGCAGCCCTTTGGAAAGTGCTACTCTCAGGGTCCTACAGTACAAAATGTAAGCATTTTATCCATAACAATCAGGTGTGATCATAATTAATCAATGAATACACCCGGCTGTCGCTGCCTCACCTTTGAGCCTGGGGTTTCTGTCCACCCAGTCCCCGATGATGGCCCCCAGCAGCAGCACGGAGCCGGCCACCACCAGCCCGTACACGGCCGTGAGCAGCAGGCTGTTCCCATACAGCTCCACCAGGAAGACAGCCACAGCAAAGTTCCACATTCGGTCGCCCTGGAAGGGAGGAGGGGGGTTGAAATGTGGTGTTATTGAATGAGCACAGGCTTGATTCAAGGCATCCTGCCTGTGAGTGATAGGAAATGTAGTTTAGGTGCTGGATACATGATAAGATCCCAGTTGAAAACCTAACAACCCCCCCTTCCCTCTCCCTCCACCTCTCTCTGTTGCTGCTGCTGCTGAACACAGGCAAACATGTCATTTTGTATCGCAATGGCAGTAACAACAACACAATAACACATTAATGCTGTATTACATTTCCTGCGCGGTGCAAAAGCCTGTCATCACGATGAGCATGATACAAATACATAAATGATGGGGTGACAGAAATAGACAAGGACCAATAAGGGCTGACAGATGTTGTGTTGTGCAGTGTGTCACATACCCATGTTGACAGCGCGTGGCCCATGTAAATCAGGAATTTAGCTGAAGTGAAGAAATCCCGGACGGATTCTGCAGAGAGAGACACACATGCAGCTATGAGGTTACACTGCTGGAGGTCCGTGTGCATCATCTATCCAGCAGAAGGATCCCTTAGGCTACGGAAAACCGTTTGGCGCTTGAACACAATGAGAAAATGAACCTACCACAGCACGTCTTCTTAGGTCCAGAGTTATCCATGTTAAAGCTGTCCAAATAACCGATTGAATGTTGTTTATGTTTAATTTTTTGTTGTTGTTGCTTCTTTTGCTTTGCGCGGTCTCTGCTCTTTTGTAATGTAAAGGAGGTCGACCCCGGCTTACACTACACGGCACTGTACAAGAAACAAAACAGAAGACACGGCGTTTTCTCCCTTTCCTCCTCTCCAAACTTAGCTATCACTGTAGCTGAAGTTGGAAAGAATATAACTGTTTTTAGCCCGAAAAGGCTAAAAGTGAGTCTGGAGAAAAACGACGACGCTGGGAGCAGGTCTGGCTGCTGGTCCGGTGCTGTGCTCCGGTGCTCGGTCCCTCTGCTCCGCTGCTTCTGATGCTGCTCTGTTTACGTCCCGCCTCGAATATACGGGCGCGCGGTCACGTGACGCGTCATTATTTACATTGTCAAAAACAAGTGTGGTCCTCCTGGATCCTCCCTATGGGTCCTCCCACCGTACACACGCTGCTACTAAAAAGAAGAGGAAGAAAGAAAGGGGAAAAAAGGAAAAGAAACAAGACAGTCAGAGCTAGGATAAAGACTTTAGACCTCGTCATGCTCTTTATGTTCTTGTTTATGAATTGGCTTGTCTTTTAGCAGAAGTGAGTTATTCCAATAAACCTGACTGACCAAAGATGGACAGATGTGCACCACATATGTGGATGAATATGTCTGTGGCCTGCTGTTGACAGCTTTAAAATTGCTCCATTCAAATTCTTACTGAAGCTTAATATAGCCTAGAATATGACAGGCTAAATGTTTATAGCTACGTTATACCTAGGCCGACATATTAGGCCTATCATAATAACATATGAAAACATTAAAGTATCCCATATATTTTAATATGTATATGGTATAAAATGTTTACATTGAATGTAGGCTATATTTAGTTAATAGCCTATATGTAGGCTTATTAAATCATCACAAAAAAATCTACATGTTTTTCTGATTATCTTTTCATTATTTCTGAACATGTCTGAGAAAGTTTATAATATCAATATATGTCAACAGGCTTTATGATGGCTATAAATGTATATTATCAGCATAAACACATTTGTATGGAAAAGACATAGGCTATGTCAATATATTCAAGTTTAAATGTAGCCTATAATTTCCTATAATGTCCATAGATTTCATATAATTCACATCCACCATACATACAACAAAATACTGAGGAGGTAGTTGGCTTTAAATGTGTGATTGTTCTGTGCATTTATTTTATTCATTTATTTATTTATTTTTCTGACTGAGCCAAACAAGCTGTTGAAGTGAACAACAAATTAGCTTTTGAAATTAAATGACGAATGATTCAGAATAAACTCAATGAAAACAAACTAGCTATTGATGGGCTATACACCAATCAGCCACACAATTCAGAACAGTCAGATAATGTTATGGCTGATCAGCGTATCTTGCGATGAATAAGAGTTTTATGTACATTTTATAATTTGAATATCATTTAACATGTCTTGTAAATGTATTAAATATTTTTAAAGTGAGATGTCAGTATACACAGTCAGTATACAGTAACTAAGGCTGTTATATGCATACATTGCACTGTGAGAAAAAATGGGAAATACATAGAAGCTGTCATTACAGTGATACCTGGCTTTTTATACAGTGAGATGAGTTAATCAGGTCAGATTTACACCGCCTGTGTCACTAATGAAATTATGGCCACTATCAATAAAACTCCAGTTCACTGATTCACAGTCATAAAACAGTTATAGTTGTGATAACAGATAATTTTACAGTTTCACAGTTCTTTTTTTTTTTTGAACAAATGTCTTTATTGATATTTCAAGCTTTACATACTTAAACACACTTACAGAATCATTCTTGTTAAAAGCTTTACATTTTTTTTTGTTCCATATCTGAGTAAAAAAGTAGAAAACGCCAAAAATAGGAACAGCATGAACAGAGAACCTATCGGCAAGGTTATTCCATATTCTTATGACAGTGTCAGAGGTCTGAAAGTTAAAATAAATGGTTGAATAGATAATAAGAATATTGATAATTATGTAAAAATCAAATTGAGTAGAATTTCCATGGTGATTGATACTCATGAAATGAAATAATAAAAACAGAAATACACCCTTTTACTTTTGAGGGTCCAGGCCTGTAGGTGTCTATGCTGAATCATCTAGGTGTCCTGTAATGTTAGTCCAAAGTAAGTAATTAATGGATTCCACCTCCTCTTGAATAAGGCCATGTCAAGGTTGAGCTTTGCTGTTATTTTTTCCATTGTGTATACCCTAAGAAGTCTTTCTTTCCATTGATCAACAGTCGGGGGTAATGGCTTACACCAGGACATAGTTATCATCTTTTTTGCCACCATTATGATGACAGTTTCACAGTTCTATAATTTTATTTTTAAGAAATGAAGACTTAGGTGGTGCAAAGAAGAAGAGCTGACGGGCGAAAACAGATTGCAGAAGTTAAAGATTAACTGACCAGCCACTGCACGTGACGCAACACAAATTCAACTCAAACATTTTGAACATTTTGGCAACACAGACGCTACTGCCTTGACCTGGTGCAGCTGTTTATCACGAGGAATGCTGCAATCGAGCTCTGCGGTGAGCGGAGAGAAACTGTTCGTATTTGGATGACTTGCATTTGTTGGCCTATGTCAACAGAATCACATCTGTAATTACAGGCTAACATTAATGTGAGCTCCTTGGCCCACTTCCATAAAAAGTCATAAACACAGAGCACATGGTTAATATTTTTCTTGTAACTTTACATTACAGTGGTGGACTATAAAAAGCTCCTATCAGCTGAGTGGGACCCCACTGCCTTGGGCCACCACTAAAAAAAAAACCTCTGTTCTGGGCTCACCACTGTATAATGAATAATACCAGCACAGTGAACAATGCTAAGCTGCATCTTTTCATATATCACTGAGATCAGGTCTTTTTCTTCAGATGGCTCTGTGGTGTTTATATCCAAACACTGCACCAAATCATCAACTCTGCTGACGTTTCAATTTTTTTTTTTTTTTTCAAATCATAACAACAGTGTGATGAAAGCTTACAGTGTTACAGCAAACTCTGGCAATGCGATCTCCCTCAGACACACACAAAGCACAAAGAGACAAACACAAACGCCTCAATCTCTGGCCAAAACCAACCAAAAATGAGGAGCGCTGAAGAGCCTTCATTCTTTTTCACAGCAGTGATGTTCGTCCAATTCATTATTATATCCAGCTCTGTTACCACACTAACGCCAAAACATGAGTTCAGTCCCCGGTGGGTTCTTCTGAAGGGTGGGGCTGCGTCTTTTCACATGTTATAGAAATATTATCACAAGGGGTTGACGTGTGATTAGCACGATGAAAAAGAGGATTTACGGAGCGCCCGAGGACTCTATGATCACATTTTACAAAATACTTTGTTCTTTCTTTTAGCTAAACGGGAAGATTGATACCACATGCCTGTCAACCAGGAGACAACCAGGCTTAGAGCAAAGACTGGAAACAGTCCAAAGGCAGCAAACCAGCGTCTAATTAACACATCATGTCTTGTTTGTTAAATCTGTACCAAAGAAAAGGGAGGAGAAGAGAAAATGAAATGTAAACTTGACCTGGTTTTAAAACAACATGACATTGACATGTTGTCAAACACCTGGTCAAGAAATAGTCTGCCTTATAAAACCACAATGAGTCATTGCTCTAAGGCTTTTATTATTGGTAACACTTTATAATAACTACACATTAGTTAAGCATGAATAAATACAGTATCTTATCAATGACGAGTAAAACATTTTTAACTGTGTTTATAAACTACATACCAACAAGTATTCATGTGTTTTCAATGATGAATTCAGTATTTAATGCCTAACTAATGCTTAATAGTGTGTAGTTATTATAAAGTGTCACTTTATTATTATCATTATTATTATTTCAGCTTTATGAAGTTACCACAGACATCCATAATACCTCTCTGAGGACAGGGGACTGGGGGACCACATCTAACAGCTGTAATAATCCCCCCAGTGGCTTAATCTGGTCCTGTATTTAGTCTTTAATATTTGATTCCCTCTCAGCCGGTTATAATCTACATGATAATTTAACAGACAGCACTATGTCATTGTTTAGATTCTTTTTCATTTTCACATGTCAGTGTTACAAACATCCAAAGCAGCTGTGAGCTGTGCTCAGAGCAACACGTAGACCTTCTGTGTGCCATGTCATGGCACAAGGAAACAAACCTGACCCCAACAAGTAACATAAGCACATATTTTGAGCCAAGTGATGACAATAGGCACTTCTAACCCTTTGTGATCTATTCAAGGATCACAGAGAGCTCACAGGCGTTTGAAAGCCTGCGTACATTGAGCCGGTACAAACAGATTACCAGCCGCACTATTAGTGGGCCGGTGTGTCAGCCCGGCTCAGGTAGAGTACCTGTCATCAGTGGTCAGACGGCTGCTGTGTCATTTTGTGACAATGCGAGCTGCAGGTATGTCTGCACCGGTGCGGGATCTCCTTTCAACCCGGCTCTGTGAACAACACGCTGTGTTTACGTGGGCTAAATTTATACTGCCGGGACAAAAATATGAGAATGACTTGCTTCTTGTGGCCGTATGTTGTCTGACGCTCACAGCCACAGTGAAAGACGGGGACACAGGTGGAGGCAGGATGGAGAAATATCACCCTAAGATCTATGTACAGAGGCCTGGATCAGATTATTCATCTATTTTTCATGCAGGGCTTCTGCTTTTTTGTCCAGAGCTCTTAGTCTGTGTTGGAGGAGAGCTGAGGGGTGTTAAAGAACAAGTCACTTGGTTCAGGTGTTTCAATGAAACTGAGCTGGTATGAGTGAGTCTAGGTTCTTGAGGTATCCTAAAGTGTCATGACAAAGAAGGATGACCAAGCAGTGGTGTGACCAAAGAACTCCAGAGACAATGATTACAATTTACCCGTTTTGTTTCTGTAGAAATTTACCGCTGTCCATGACTTTAGTGCGTGTGGAGCTGACAGCTCCTCTCAGCCCACCATGGAACGATAAACATCAGAAGTCACTGTCCGGGCCACCTTTCCCCAGATTACAGCCCTTGTTTCCAGGGAATGAAACAGTAAACAGCAGACAGCTGTTTCAGATCAATATGTTGCAGCTGGGTGGGCAGTGATCCATGTGAGACCTCCAACAGGTGTGTTTGTCCATCACACTGCAAGTTCAGAGGGTGCTTGACCAACTGCTGGAGCTAGGTCAACATCTGGGTCATCCAGGGCCATTTTTCTCTACTGATGTTGATCCCTGCCAGGACAGGGAATCTCATAGTTTTGTAACCTCATTACACCACACAGAGGTGGTGTGATAACAAGAGCAGATAATGATTTAAGACAGCAGTAGAGAGGCTGGTAGTTTGAAAAGTTGAGTTATTAGTGCTCTGCCCTTTCTCCACAGCTTTAAAGGGATTGTTCAACATTTTGGCAAATTGACCTAATCCCTGTAGTTTTAGCAGTAGGTTCGTTACCTTTAATTGTCAGTGCGAGCTCAGAGCTACAGTACACTATGGAGGCTAATGGGATTTCTTGTTTTCCCTCATCAAACTAATCAAATACACAATCCAACAACTCCAAAACGCTCTGGTGGACAAGATGTGACCTGCACATTCACCACGATGAGATATCAATGGAACGTTGCGAAACAGAGTTGTTTTAGTTGTTTCATGCAGAACCGCTGATGCGCGTTCCCTATAGGGCAGTTTTTTGGCAAGCAGTCTCTGCATTTACCTCGAAAACAACTTGTAATGTCCCGTTATTATCTCATAATGGTGAATGTGCAGGTCACAACTTGTCCATGATAGCGTTTTGGAGTTGTTGGATTGTGTATTTGATGAGTTTGATAGTGTAGCTCTGAGCAGCTTGCGGCTCTGCTCGGCCGTTCACCGACAATTAAAGGTAACGAACCTACTCCTAAAACTATAGGGATTATAGCAATTGGCCAATTTGCCAAAATGTTGAACTATCCCTTTAACTATATCAGTAGCATGGGTCTGAGGATGGCAAGACTGAAATATGTCAAAGCTGTTGAATGGACTGTCATTAGGCCTACATTCAGACTTTCATAGTCCCCAGAGGATCTATCCTTTTGAATTTGACAATCGCCTGACTTCTCCTTTAGTGCCACCATGAGGGTGACATTTGTAGTTTTCAGATGAAATGCCTTGACAGCTATACTTTATACTATTCCACATTGCTCAAAGCTGTGCATTACTGTGCAGATCCTCCAGCAGGCACCAAACCCAGAACCTTCTTGCTGGGAAGCGAAAGTGCTAACCACACTACCACAGTACCATGCTGCCCCGTGACAATGACATGATGATTATGATAATATATCATATCAATATATCAAATATCAATATGATAATAGTGTGTATGCTGTTGCATTGCCGGTGTAGTTCCTAAAATCCACCCTTGAGTTTTGAACTGATCAAAGTCGGCTACATCTCCACTGTTTACAGTTTCCCAGATTTTTTTTCCCGACCGTCCCATGTGATTCTCCTGTGACTAGGAGTGTGTGTTTGTGTGTGTTGAGTTCCTCATTTCTCTCATCATCTGAGCCGATTTTCCATCAAGGTGAAAACAGCAACATGGGACTGAACTTGTCCTGACTGGCACAGGTCAAGTTAGGCAATTTTTCTTGACACTGGGCATCACGGTCACTCAGTGGTTGGCACTGTTGCCTCACAGTGGAGAGTCCTGGGATCTTGGGACTGTGTGTACCCTACTCACTGTGACTGTGCGTGTTTCCCCCTGCATCTAAACTCACACAGATCTGCTGGAGTGTTTGTGTGGAGATGTAAACATGAGTGTGAAAATGTTTGTCTGTGTGTCGTGTATATATTAGCTCTGTGATAATGATCACTCTGTGGTGTGCTCGGCCTGTCACTCAGGGCAATCTGGGAAAGCAGGACGATGGAAGGGATTGGAATGAATCTGTGGGGGCCACGGGCCAGGAAAAGTGGGCTAACTGTCTGAAGACATCTGTGTATTTGTTTGAACATTAAAAAGTTTAACTGATATAAACAAACTTATATAGGCTAGTCTAAACTAAGTGTTGTAGTAGCTACTTAAGACAACATTTTCAAGGTCTTGGTCTTGTCTCGAAATTGACTCTATTTTTACTCGGTCTTGGTTAAGCTGGACTCTGGATTTTTTCTCAAGACCAGTCAAGACCACAGCTGCAGTGACATCTTTGTCACCCGCTGACTTTGGTTTATGTGATGTAATTCAATAAACCAAAATTGCTCTACAAAAGTATCTGCCTGTGTAACCATCTGAAAAATTTGGTTGCACCGGTGTCAGTGGGAGGAGACGTCAGCAGGTTCTGTGCTGTGTTCATCTGTTCAATCCAAACTTTGTTTCAATTAAATATGGCTTAGATTTTATATAAAATTATCTTTTCTTTTTAGCAGAGGAATAATGTAAATATCATGCCACATGATTAGCCTACTATGAGTAGTAGGTACTGAATACAATAATGGTCTTGTAAATGGTCTTGCAATGGTTTGATCTCAGTCTCCCCCTCAAAGTCTTGATCTTCTTGGTCTTGACTCCCTTTACCAAATACATTACAATTAAACATATGAAAAGGAGCTGCAAACTGAAGGTAAGCTTCTCTTGTCTGTAATTGATTTACTCATACTGTAAATAACCACCATATTTCCTGCAGTGGGAGGACAGCGGCTGTCTCACCTCCCTCCTCCAGGGGGCGGTGGTGGAGACTCGACCTGACACCAACCCGGAAGTACTTTGACGACGCTCAGGTTCAACCAGGGTTCAACATGTGTTTACATTGAGGTTTACTGGCTTCAACAACTCTAATATTCACTTACCATTAAATCAAAATGTCTTCTAAAGTTCAGAATAATGAAGACGACTTTGAAGGACAGTCTGGACTGAAAGAGGAGCTGAACAAAAAGGTATGTTTAGCCGAAACGTGTCGCTGGAGGCTAATGTGCTACAAATATTAGCTGTTGAAGAGTTAAGCTAGCAGATGTGAATTTACTGTCGACATTATAAGTCCGTTTCAGGGGCTACTATTTACATTTACGTGACTGTCAAAACACAGGGACTGTCAGGGCTCTGTGTCCGGCTGGCTGTTTATATCAGCTCAACTTCTTGTGCCTTTTCAATTTCAGATCAAGGAACAGAAAGTTGTCGTGGACGAGCTGTCCAACCTGAAGAAAAACAGGGTGGGTAGACGCAATTGTTATTGGACAATATGTTCAATATAGATTTTACAGCAATATATGATTGTCTTGTGTATTAATTGTGGTTATTCTGTAACTTATGTCTTCCTCTCTGTAGAAAGTCTACATCCAGCAGAGGAACAGTAACATATTCTTCCTGGCAGACAGAGGTCAGACGCTGGGATCCTGCAAAAGTAGGTTGAGAGGTGTAATGAGTGAATTCATATCATGTAAAAGGATGAATCAGTTGGAGTCTTTCTGATCAAATTCTATTTTAGGAGCATAAGCAGAATATTTAAGGGCTCACACCGTAAATCGACTCGCAAAGCAAATATTCATATCATATCTCTTGCAACTGCTCATGTGTAACATATTTTTATTTTTTTAAATGGATAGTTCAACATTTTGGCAAATTGGCCCATTGCCATAATCCCTATAGTTTTATCAGTAGGTTTGTTACCTTTAATTGTCGGTGCAAGCTATTTTTAGAACGGCGGAGCAGAGCCGTGAGCTGCTCAGAGCTACGCTATGGAGGCTGATGGAATTTCTTGGTTTCACTCATCAAATACACAATCCAACAACTCCAAAATGCTCTGGTGGACAACTTGTGACCTGCACATTCACCACGCTATGAGATAATAACAGAACTTTATCTTTTAGAGGTAAATTCATACAAAATTGCTGATGCGTGTTCCTGTTGGGGGCAGTTTTTCACCAATCAGTCTCTGCATTTGCTTCGAAAACAAAACAAACCCCCCCAAAAAGCAAATTTGCTGGTTGCGCATGTAGATGAGCTTTCTCAAATCCTAGGGGCAAAATGCCACTATTTAGGGGCAGTCTGGAGCCCTGATAATGTGGCATCATTAGTGGATGAAACTAACAGATTGAATTCTCTGTCTCCAGGGGAACTGGATAATATGAAAAAGGATCTGCAGGATATGTGAGACTGGTCCTCATCTTCATTCAACAATGTGTGGCATCTTCTGTCTGCTGAGTCGGTCGCCAGCTCACTTTGAGTGGGATAAAACAGTTCACGAACACCTGAGGAGAAGAGGACCCGACTCCAGCCGGGATGTGACAGTAACAGGAGGAAGCCCCCCCCGCCCCCGCTATCACTGTTTGTTCTCTGCCCATGTTCTTCACCTGAGAGGTCGTCTTACCCCGCAGCCCGTTCATGACAACGCCACCGGAAATGTTCTGGTGTGGAACGGGGAGGTTTTCGGGGGTCTGCCCGTGACGCCGGCCGAGAACGACACCGCCGTCGTCTCCGAGAAGCTGTCGTCCTGCGGCAGCCCTTCACAGATCCTCTCTGTCCTGTCCAGCGTCCGGGGGCCATGGGGGTTTGTTTACTATCAGAAGGCCGGAGACTACCTCTGGTTCGGCAGAGACTTCTTCGGCAGGCGGAGTTTGCTGTGGAAACCCGAGGCTGAGGTCCTGACCCTGACCTCTGTGGCAGCTCACGCCTCTGACGGCGATCCGTCTGTGTGGAAAGAAGTCCCAGCTGTCGGCGTGTACAGGATCGACCTGAAAACGATGGCCGAGACCAGCAGCGTGATGTTGGAGGTTTTTCCTTGGGCCTCCGCTGGAAACGACGCCAGCTCCGCCTGCATTGAACCTCTGTTGGAGTCTCTTCCCCACGGCTGCACTGCTGTGATGAACCAGTCAGGACTGGTCCTCACCTCACCTGTGTGTCCTCTGAACATGTCCATCCCGGCGTCTTTAAATGAGACAGAAACGAATCCAAACTCCCATTCGACAGTCAGCGATCTGGAGCAGCTGCTTGCGAGCAGAGAGAAAAAGGACGAGGTGAAGTGTCTGATTGAAGTTCTGAGTGAGGCAGTAAGGAGACGTGTCCAGTCTCTGCCTTTTGAGGAGGAAGACAGTTCCCTTAGTAACAACCACGCTCGTGTAGCTATACTTTTCTCAGGTGGCATCGATTCTATGATTCTGGCCGCTCTGGCTGACCGCCACATACCCGCTCATCTACCGATAGACCTTCTCAACGTGTCGTTTAAACTACAGGAGCCCAAGAAGCAGCAAGAGTCTGCAAAGAAAAAGCACAAAAATAAGGCGGCGATAGGTTCTAAAACTACCGAAGCGCTGTCCCGGACATCTGGCCCCTTTGATGTTCCAGACCGAATTACTGGAAAAGCCGGTCTGAAGGAGTTACGGCATCTGAGTCCCGAGAGAAGGTGGAATTTTGTGGAAATCAACGTGACGCAGGAGGAGCTGCAGAGGACGCGACAGGGACGCATATGTCATCTGGTGCATCCGCTGGACACGGTGCTGGACGACAGCATCGGCTGTGCTGTGTGGTTCGCAGCACGAGGGACCGGGTTCATCACGGAGGACAACGACCAGAAACCTTTCACTTCACCAGCAAAGGTGAGGCTCAGTCAGCAGACCTTGGACTTTTCTAGGAAGAAAACTCTATGAGCTCCAACTCTTCAACCAATACATGAGATTTGATGTAACTGTCACACCAGGATGATGTATTTTTGTATTTTCATCCATCAGAAATAATACTAATACTATAATACTTTGGTACAGTTTAAAGGGATAGCTCAACATTTTGGAAAATTGGCCCATTTCCATAATCCCTATAGTTTTAGGAGTAGGTTCGTTACCTTTGGAATTTGTAGAACGGCGGAGCAGAGCCGTGAGCTGCTCAGAGCTACTCTACGGAGGCTCATGGAATTTCTTGGTTTCCCTCATCAAACTCATCAAATACATAATCCAACAACTCCAAAACGCTCTGGTGGACAAGTTGTTGAAAACTGCCCCCGACAGGAACGCACATCAGCAGTTTTGCATGAATTTACCTCTAAAACAACTCTGTCTGGTAACGTTGTGTTATTATCTCATAGCGTGGTGAATGTGCAGGTCACAACTTGTCCACCAGAGCGTTTTGGAGTTGTTGGATTGTGTATTTGATGAGTTTGATGAGGGAAACCAAGAAATCCCATTAGCCTCCGTAGCGTAGCTCTGAGCAGCTTGCGACTCTACTCCGCCGTTTAAAAAAAAAAGAAGCAAATAAAGGTAATAAAACCTACTGCTATAACTATAGGGATTATGGCAATGGGCTAATTTGCCAAAATGTTGAACTAACCCTTTAAGAAACAAAATATTTGTAATTTCTGTTGAACAGTTCTCATTACATCTGATTTTCTGCTCTGCTACTTCACGACTGCAGGTCATCTTGACAGGTATTGGGGCAGATGAGCAGCTGGCAGGTTACTCCAGACACAGAGTCCGATACAAGATGTCTGGACACCAGGGGCTGATCCAGGAGCTGGACATGGAGCTGGGCAGGATCTCCTCCAGGAATCTGGGCAGAGATGACAGAGTGATAGGAGACCATGGGAAGGAGGCCAGGTGGGTCTGCCAGGGGCTTGTTCCAAATACCAGATTCAGGCTGTCAGAGCAGAGGCATGTCTTTGGCTTCAACTTGCATATTGTGCAACAGTTACAAAATAAAACAGCAAAAAAAGTATTTTTAATTCACCATTACGGCGCCCTGTGGAGTTTTAACAGTGTTGAGAGAATCTTCCTTCCGTTTTCAAAGCTGATGTAGACAAAGTTAGGTTGTTGTTTATTCATCTACAAGCTTGGTATTGTCACTGTCTTTGTTGGCTCGCTGCTTCATTTCTTTGTTACTGCCCGCCCACCCCCCCCCCCAATTGTGTGAATTGTGTCATGAAAAAAAAAAGACCATAACCTATTTAAAACATTGCGTTTCATGCCAAAAAATCAGTAGTTTGTCGTAGAACGGCATCGGGAGAATGTATTTTGTGTGCAGACCGCTCTACTGGCTACAGTAACAGGCAGTGGAGTAGCTGACACAGGCAAGGACAGCATGTGGTGTGTGACGTCACCTACGCTACCTGTAGTCTTTCTGGTTGCGGTTTTTCGGAATTTTATTGTATAATAGTTTTACAACAAACTGCTGATTTCTTGGCATAAAAAGTGATGTTTTAAACAGGTAGGTCATATATTTTTCTCATGGCACAATCCAATCGGATCACAAAATAAAATTTTGACTCCCGTTCACTTATATGGAGATCTTTTCCGAATTGAGGTCCCGTACTTCCTGCTTCTTAGGCTCTCTATAGCAGGAAACCAGTCCAGGAAGTGAGAATTCTGAAGGTTTATTTATACAAACAAAACACACCCCCACTGATAAACACTGCTCTGGTGTTACTAGAGGTCAACTCCACAGTGTACCTTTAACTTGACAGAATCATTTTCTTTTGACTAATGATATGTTGGAATCTTTAAATTAACAGAATCCACCGACTCGAAGCAAACATTTGGACTGGTCATGGTAGGGAATACAGAGCTGGTACTAACTAACATCCCTGATGGCTGTTGTACTCAGACAGTTCTTGTCCTGCAGACGCACCTGTAACTAATGACATTAACGATGGCACTGAGGTTTCCAGGGCAACATGCCAACGAGCCAGCAAGGAAATGCAAGGGCTCTGAAACAAGTCGTTGTCGTTTATGTTCTTCTATATTTTATTTATTTATTTTTATGGGTGGGGGGGTGGTGTGTAGACCTTTGTATATTGATTTGATAGATACAGTGTGTGAGAGAGAGACAGGAAATCCGGGGGGAGAGATGGGCAGCAGTCTGACCTGCTGCTACAGGCTGAGCTACTGGAGCACCGTTGTTAATGTTATTAGTCACACCTGTGCTGTACCTGCTGTCATGTGACTACAGTGCTGTTGCAGTCCAACCACCATATTTGGATGTAGTATATATACAGCTCTGGAAAAAATAAAGAGACCACTTTCACAAATGTTTCTTAAAAGCATCTCTACATCATGACAGTCATTCTTTTCTTTTCTTTTTTAAATACCAACACAAACACAACTCATTCTACTTAATGAGACACTGATGAGGTCATCACCTGAACCACATCTGCTTTTATATAAAAACCACTGCTGGGATTAAACATTGACATTATCCCACAAAAACTGGTTTATAAACTCTTCCCAAGTTAAAATATTCTTGCTGTGTTGTTTAGGAATAAATATGAACATGTGTAGTTTAGTCATTTTCTGCCAATAAAAGCTCTAAATTACAATATTTTTATTTCAATTTTGGGAGAAATGTTGTCAGTAGTTGATAGAATAAAACAATTTTTTATTTATTTAATTTTACTCAAACACATAACTATAAATATTAAATCCAGAGAAACTGATCATTTTGGGAGTGGTCTCTTAATTTTTTCCAGAGCTGTATATATACCGGTATATGTCAAATATAAATATTGAATAGTACTAGCTGCATCTTTTGGTATTAGTTTGCACTCAACTCAGATGAGTAGTATATACAGTATATAAAAACTTTAGAGTACTCAGAGGCCACCCATACAGGTGTTTTAAAGCATTTCACAGGATTAGACCTAGTCTTGGGTTGGGGTGGGTGTGTTCAGACTGTTTTAGGCAAGTTTTACAGCTTTACTCTATAGCGGTGGTTCCCAAAGTTTTAAACGCCATGCACCCCCTTCTACTACAACCTAGCTGATGCACCCCCAATGCCCAAAACATTCATAAAAAAGGCATAGTCTATTTATCAATTGTATTTTGGGTACATATTTTTAATTTTTTTTAATCAAAATGATTTATTAAAATGTTTTTTAATTCAGGTTTACAAATGATTTTCTTGACTTTTACTATTTACACTGTGAAAACCCCATTTGAAACAGTGTATGAGTTATTTATTTATAAGTAAAATATAACACCATAGTGTCACCGTTGCCCTTTGGTAACAGTTTGGGAATCCCTGCTCTGTAACAAAAAGAGTTGTGCTCACTGGGAGTCCAATCATTCAGAACTGAAATGTCAAAGCCGTGACACACATGTCACAGACAGCAGGATATCTGGATATTGTTAATACAAGACCACAGATGAAACTCCATTCACCCTCATCATAGAGTGTAGAACCTGACAGATCTCTCTCATGTGTGCAGGTTCCCCTACTTGGACGAGGACGTGGTGAGCTACCTGAACTCTCTGCCTGTGTGGGACAAAGCAGACCTGTCACTTCCTCGAGGTGTCGGGGAGAAACTCCTCCTGAGGCTGACGGCGAAGCAGCTCGGCCTCGGCCAATCAGCAGTTCTGCCCAAGAGAGCAATGCAGTTTGGCTCCCGCATCGCAAAGATGGAGGACAGTCACGAAAAAGCTTCAGACAAATGCACAAGACTCCTCACCGGGTAGAGAAATGACTGACCACAATGACTGGAAAAGATACAATTTTAATAGAAAATAGTCATTATAAAATGTTTATTTACAGCCACCGTTCTTGATTTACTGTCACAGATCCCTGGTCATGATTCCACAATTTCAGGTGATTTGTTCTTCTGTGCTTGCCTTGAATTATAACTTTTTTACTTGGCATAATAAAAACTGATTTTTTCCTCTAAACCATGTATGATTTGACATCTTGAAGTTTCTCTTTGAAGTAAAGGTCACATTCAATGTAAGACGGCAGGTTTCCAACATCGAAACGTCCAGTAATCTGATGAACATAAACTGGTTTCCTGAGGAGAAAAAAAAGTTAAAAAGTCCACTTTATTGAGAAATGCACAAAAATATTTAAAAAGAGTCTCACAAAGCACAAAGATGCCTGTCTCTACAACAGAACTTACCTTGGAATGAGCCAAGACACAAAGTTTCCTGGGGCGTCTTTCTCTTCAATAGGAGCCTCCTATGGAAATACAGAGGTGTCAGTAATTATTACAATTAAAACACATAATTTACTCTTTTCTCTCACTATGTCACATGTGGGTCTTTTGATGCTCAAATTCACCTTCTTATCCTCAAGGAACTTATCCAGGAGAGGAAGGCTGTTCTTGGAAAACACATAGAAACAAGGACACTGGAACACACAAAACATTATCTTCTTGATGCATGAAAAGTAACACATGTATAGTACAAGTTGAGCATTTCATAAAAATACCAGTAACCCCCACACATATCAGTACAGTGTAGCTGAACAACAACTAAACAGCCTATAGTTTTAGGAGTAGGTTCGTTACCTTTAACTGTCGGTGCAAGGTATTTTTAGAACAGCGGAGCAGAGCCGCGAGCTGCTCAGAGCTACGCTACGAAGGCTAATGGGATTTCTTGGTTTCCCTCATCAAACTCATCAAATACACAATCCAACAACTCCAAAACGCTCTGGTGGACAAGTTGTGACCTGCACATTCACCACGCTATGAGATAATAATGGAACGTTACGAGACAGAGTTGTTTAGTAAGTAAATTCATGCAAAACCACTGATGCACGTTCCTGTCGGGGGCAGTTTTTCAGCAAGCAGTCTCTGCATTTACCTCTAAAAAAACAACTCTGTCTTGTAACATTCCGTTATTATCTCATAGTGTGGTGAATGTGCAGGTCACAACTTGTCCACCAGAGCGTTTTGGAGTTGTTGGATTGTGTATTTGATGAGTTTGATGAGGGAAACCAAGAAATCCCATTAGCCTCCGTAGCGTAGCTCTGAGCAGCTCACGGCTCTGCTCCACTGTTCTAAAAATAGCTTGCACCAACAATTAAAAGTAACAAACCTACTCCCAAAACTATAGGGATTATGGCAATGGGCCTATTTGCAAAAATGTTTAACTATCCCTTTAAGACAACCAAAGAGAGTTTTTATTATGGTAACTGTAATGAGTAGTTAAAGGCCTACATGCATTGTTTAACTGATGTTTGATGTAAACATCATTCCTGAACTGATCGTCAGGACTTAAGCCTCACTGTTTTATTTCTAATCTAAAGTGCTGGTGCACACAGACACAACAAAGGTGCTATTGTCCTGACACAGTATAACTGCACTGTAAGTACAGAGGATCAGGTTGGCAGCTCTTATGTCATAACCTCATTTTTCTGAAAGATTAGAGTAAATATTTCTGTTGGCTCTTTGTGGTGCTCTCTTTATCTACAAGGTTGTTTTCCATTGTAAACGCTCTCTATGTGCCCTGGTTAGTGTTTATGGTAAACTTACTGCTCTCCTCGACTTGGTCTCTGAAGGAAGAGGTTTCTCCTTCATACAGAGGACACAGAGATCACTGTCTACTTCCAGTATCCCGTATTTATGGGTTTCTGAAAAGACAAAGACACAAGATCGACATTCTGAGATGAGACTGATCCACTTCTTCAATCTGTACCTAAACTGCTCAGTGGCTTGTCACGTGGGCTTCTGAAATGTTCCTTATCTTCATCACTAAACCATGCACATTGCACATCCTGTAAAACTCACCTTCATCTTTGCACTGGTACGAGAGCACTAAACAGCTGTCCTCATCCTTTGCTTGGAGGTCAGAAAACTTCTCTTTAACACCACTAAGGCTAAAATCTTCTTTGAAGAGGGTGTCACTGTTGAGGATTGGAAGAAGAGTTTGTCAGGACTGACCCGTCTCTGCACGGTCGTATTGATACAGTGAGTTTATATATACTTACCCTCCGATAACTACGACGTGGTCCTCGATGTTGAAGTGCTTTACTGCCAGCTGCAGGCACGCCACCGCACCAAGACGCTCCTGGTGGAATGAAAACATTCAGCAAAGAGTGGCCACAACAAGCCAACTAAGTACTGATGACTGTCTGATATAAACGAATTGTAAATCCTCATTTACATCATTGTTTCTTGTCTGATCACTGAGAATCTTGACATGTGTGAAACCTGCGGCCCACTCTTCAAACGCAGCGTGGTACAGAGCGTTGGTCTGTGGAGAGGAGAACAGTACAAGTTAAGTTGAGGCCCAACATGGGTCATTGAGTCTCACCTGAACATCTGGCTGACATCAGCCAGGTCCTTGATGCAGAAAAAACATCTGTATTGGTCTGGGCTGGTCTTAGTTTGAGGCACAAGTATAATACAAAAAACTTGATTAGAAACCAACTTTATGTAGTTAGCAGTTGTTTTTTGTTTATTATTATTATTGACACAATAATGTGAGAGTAATATGAGAAATATTGAACTGCTTTACTGTTGAGGTTAGTTATTCATCATGTTTATTGATTTTATTGATACATTTGTGACAATTTAGGATGTCAAAACTGCTATAAACCAAAGTGCTGTAAGTAGGCCTACATTGTTCTATGATGCATCCATATCCAATACAAAACCAATGTAACACAAGTATGGCAGAAGAATATAAAAATGTATTAACAACATCGTGGTTACCGTGGTTCACCATTGTGTCCTCGTTCCTCTAACAACATGATACTCACAACAACGTAGACCGAGTCCACGGCTCGTGAGGCGGTCAGGGCATGGACCCAGTGGGATATCAAGGCGCAGTGTCCCACCGGCAGCAGCGGCTTGGCGCAGCCGGCCAGGTGAGCGAACCTTCCGCTGCTGTCAGCCACCACATCCCGCTGGAGCCTGGTCCCGTACCCCGCGGCGAGGATGACGGCTTTCATCTGAAGTGAGCCGGGGAAGCGCCGTGGCACCGGGTCCGGTATTTACTTATGACGGCTGAGAGTTGTTGAAGTAAAACAGTGGTAAGTTGGGGAACATTGAACTGAGCAGCCAGGTTCGTTCTGTTCTCGCGAGATCCTAGTCCGGCCAATGGACAGATCAGGTGCAGATTTGTTGTTAACGCGAGACGAGTAGCTTCAGGTTTACAAAACTTCCGGTTGATATTTCCAAATTAAAAGTAGTAGCCTACTTCTTCCGGCAAAAGATAACAATTAGATTTAACAGTACAAGAACATTATTTATTTCAAATGATCTTAAAACTGTGCCAGGGAATATTAGCAGGAAGAAACCTGTAGTAGTGCAAATATGTTAATATTGGTCCAATTTAATTAGAATAAAAGACTATTTAGTATTATTCGAAATGTGACTCAGATTAACTCTGAGATCGGTGCATGTGCACCCCACAGCAAAAACATAAAAAGCATACACTTAATGATGACAATGCCTTTCACAAGAATGCTGTGTTATGCTGAGACATTACAACCAAACTTCCTCTTGTTCCTTTAGTCATATTTTATGACTTCTCCATTTGTTTAACACGTCGCACTTTCACTAACTTATTTTTTAAGTGTGTCCAGAAGTTGTATTTCAAAACTGAACTCTGTAACCCTTCATGTTCATTATGAAAGGACAGATTCATGCTGACTAATGGGGAAAAAAAGAACTGAAGCGACACAAAACCTGTGTTTTCTTGATTTATTTGCCAACTCACCATAACATGAAGGCATATGGAATGCTTTCAAAATTTACTCAAAATCTGTTTTCTACAAATACAAAAAGAGAAATCCTGAAAAAACAAAAACTGTTTACAGAGAACAGAAATGTTCTTTTTTCTCCTTTGAGTGCATGTGTCTTGAGCAGTTATTCTACATCTTCGTTGCCACTTCCAGCCTCAGGTCCAGTGTCCTCCGCTTCAGCATCTTTTTCTGGTTCCTGGGGGTCTGAGGGTCCAGGCTGGGGTATGGACACCTCCATTGGTTCCTCTGCTGGTTCTGGTTGAGGGGATGGCGTTTCACTTTCCCTTGTCAACTCCACCTAAAGAGAAACAACCATTTTAATTAAAAATCCAAATCCAACTGGCAGGAAACCCTGATAAAGAAGTTGAATACAGTTTTGCATTGATTAGGATGGACACAATTCCAAAATGTTTATTTTTTTGAACTGAAGGTATTTTATTTTGAGTCACTCCACTGAGGTATATGATGTTTAAATGTTTTTACATAAAAGAAAAACTGGTTTTCATTCTCTTTCAGATTTGTGTGATTTATACCATGTATTTCTAATCCGATAAATGATGCACTAACAAGCTAGCCACAAAGTCATGCACAGGTAACTCAGAGTGCAGATCTGATGGGTTAGTTGTACACGATTCCAAGTGACTTCATTTTACCTGGGAGACAGAGCTGACACTCTCCTCCTGTGTGGGTGGATCTGACTGTTCTTGCTCCATTGCTTCTTCTTCTTCTTCTTTCACGACGGCCGGCTCCTGCTGGTCTGGGATCTCTGGTTCATTCTGTGTCACAGTGGGACTCTCCTCTGAAAGTGAGGCAGCCGGAGCAGAGATCGCTTCAACCTGTACCATAAAACAGAGAGACTGAACTGTGAACGAGTGAATGCCCTGACAACAATACATTTCTTTATATATTCTGTTAGTTGAGTTAGAGTCGGCCAAATAGGAATTCTGTGATACTACTGTACAGACTCTTAAAAGGAGCCATAAATAATTTGCTATTGCAACATGGCTAACAGCTGTTTAGTTACAAATACATTGCAAATTCAGCATCTCAGTTCTTTGCTTTACTCACAAAGAAAGGTAGAGAGTAACCCCTTTACTGTGTCCTGTTTCCCTTTTAAAAGTTATTTCCCATTTTTTAGCTTTATTAATATAAGGACAAAGAGACATGAAAGTTAGGAAAGAGAGAGGGGTCTCCACACCAGAGTTTTAACTCTGGCTGCTGTAACAAAGACTGAGCCTGAGTAGATTTTTTTTTAACATTTTCTATCTCCTACTGAAGCCTCCTGACCAGTGAGCCTATACTGGCTGGACTGACTCATCCTTTTCCAAAAGTGTGTTGCTGTCGAGTCCAAGTGCTGAGGGTGTATAACACTGAAGCTCTTGTTAAGACTGGTGAGTAAACGGCCGCCAATCTAATGTTGGTTATGTAACAACATATATTACAAATAAATCCTTACTAACTTCTCTTGTTATCTATTCACAAAAAATTATTATTTTGTTCAAAAGTAGTGTTTTATTAATTAGTAATTACCTCCATCAAAAAACTGAAGTGTTCTGGTAAGCTTTGAATTTGCCGTTCATATCATTCATATATACACAGAGCTGGTGGCGTCTGTGAAAACCATCACGGCGGTGTAGTGTGAGGAAGGATGGAGGGTCACACTGCTGCTTTCACGTGGAGTCAGGCAGACGGTGGACGGCAAACAAACCGGATGTCATTTTAGTCGAGAGGGGGCCGGTAAAACGTGGGGTAAGGTAAACAATATGACATCGCCATGACAACATACTGTCACTAGGTATCGTTTTGCCTCGTGCCGATGGACCACTTGTTTACATAGACGCTTGTTCATCCCGTTACGTGCAGCGGCTGTCGTCCATCTGCCCGATTCCATGTGAATGCAGCATAAAGAATATGACTGAGTTGGTTGCTATATAACATTGGCCACTAGATGGGAGTAATTCCTACACAATGTCCCTTTAATAGCACGGAAAAATGTGTGCAGCATATTGATCCGTTACCTCTTTCTCCGCGACAGGCGGTGCAGGTTTGGGCTGAGGTTTTTTATTGGCTTCCAGCACTGTCATGATGGACGCAGGTATGTGAGCTTGCTGTTGCACAGAAAAACACGGGTAGTTGGTGAATAAGGACAATCCCACAGGAAACAGAAGTTTGGACGGTGACATTTGGTAGAACTTGTTACCTGATGAGGTGTGAAGGAGTGGACGTGCTGGAGAAGAGGGTCTCTCATCTCTGGGCAGCGTTCAAACACGCTGGTGAGCTGGGCGGGCGGCAGCTGGAGGAGCACGCTGAACGACTGAGGCTTCGTCCTCTGGCAGCACTTGACAAACCCCTCCCACACCTTAGGATACTTCCACACCTACAGAGGAGCAGAGCCACCAGGGTTACACAGCAACAAGTATGATAACAGTGGATACTATTTATGGTTATGTCTGTGGACAACTACTTGAAGAGGAACTATGGTAGTCTGATCGCTTTTCCTCTGCTTTGCTAACCCTCCTCTTGGCCATGTGCATTTGTTTACAATGAAGCCGGCGAAAAATCAATAAATGGAGCGGTGGATAATGTTATATAACATATACGATGTTACGGCATGTATGTTTGTGTAGTCTTAACTAGGGGTGGGCAAAAATATCGATATGGCAATATATCGCGATACGTTATACCGCGATACGATATCGATATTCAATATTTAAATATCGATTTTTTTTTTTCAAAAAAAAAAAAATTCAAAAAAATTTTTTTTTTTTCAATTTTTTTTTCAAATAATAAATCATGTTTCAGACCTAAATCCAATTGAAATATGTTGTTGTAACTTGTACTTGTATAAAATGGGGGCGGCGCTGTCTTATAATGTTACAGAAAATGATTTTTAAATACCATGAATGGAAAATTACATAAAACAAGTTGCTACTGACTTTTCAGTATCATAAAGCACTGTCTTGGTTTACATAAGACATGTTATTAATGTTCATGCACTTTAATGTCTCCAGCTGTACAGTGTTTATTCATTTGTACATTGTACAAAGTTTTGGAATAAATGCATGAGACTTTTTCCTTTTTATGTTTTTTTTTTCATTCACATATATCGTGATATATCGTTGATGAAATTTCTTGCAATATATCGAATATCGCAGATATCGTGTATCGTGATATTATCATTATCGTGGGCCAAATATCGCCACAGTATCGAATCGTGAGTTACCCATATCGTCCCACCCCTAGTCTTAACTGTCATAAACAAAAGATTATGGGTTATGCAGCGCGTTTGTGTCGTGGTGTGCAGAGATGAGAGCTGGGACACCGGGGCGGCGGCCGAGTAACTACACTGATGTTGCAAGGTTGGTTTTCAGCCGTGAGACGCCAGGTAGAAGGCAGAGAGCCTCCGTTGTCACTCGTAACGAGTTACAAGTCATGTAGTTAACGATCACAATTACTCCGGAGCTTTTTAATTAAGGTAAAAAACATAGCATAGCCACGGGAGAAATCCTGCATAGAGGTTTTGGGTGGATATCATGTTTCTACTAAATTCGATTCAATTTTCATTTTTATAGCGCCAATTCATAATATACATTGTCTCAAAGGACTTTAAATGGTGAGGCCTAGACCAACAGTTCCCACAGAGCAGCACTTTGTGAAATTTAAAAGTCAAAAAGCCTAAAAAGTGAAAAATCACTTACAAAAAGAAAGATAGTCTGTATTTATATCTTAATACATCTGAAATCCCAGCTCACACCTCACGCTTATTTAAGTATTTGGTGATTTTGTTAGTTATATAAATCATGATCTGACCACAGGAGGCTCAAACACACACATGAGAGAACAGTGTACCAACAAGAGAAAAAAACATCAGTGCAGAAACTCTGTCTAACTGGCTGGAGTTTGGTGCCGACCTGCTTCACAATGAGCCGGGACAGAATGTTCATGACGAAGCCGCCCAGTCGGGGGTACATGGTGAGGGACTGGATGACGGTGCGCATGAGCAGCATGGGGAGGGGGCTGTGCTCCATCAGCTGCTGCATCACCACCGCCAACACCTCGGAGGTGTAGACGTTCTTCTCTCCAAAGCACAGGTTGGTAGCTGCAGCCGAGACACAACAGGGAAGCACACTGGTGACTTATATGTCTAACCCTTCAGAATCATTTTATCTACTTCTAAACAAACTTTTATCCTCTGATCATGTACCCTACCTGCAGTCAGAATGTAATCTGGCTGCAGCGGATGAGAACATCACTCATGACAAAATATCAAACGGCTTATTCCACGGTGGTTGTTGCTTCAGTCAAACTAAACCCTGACAGTACGTGACTTACAGTATATGTGAACATACTGAAGCACCGACCGACGCTGATAACGCTGCTCAAAGACAATAAAAGGCTCAATCTCGGAACACAAACCTTTTATGATGGACTTCATATCACATTTAGTTGAGTCTATGTTGTGTAAGGCGATAAGCAGGTCTCCTGGGGTCAGAGGGGACACGGACGAACTTCCCTCACCTGGAAGACAACAGTCACCATACGTCAGTGAATCCTCCAGAGGAGCAGAGGTAACATGATACCACAAAGTAGGGAAATAAGAAACCCAAAGGAAGCTGAATATATTAAAACAACAATAGGAACATTACAACTTTACAGGTGAAAGGTGTAAATGAGTCTTACTGTGCTGCGTTCCCAGGAGACGATTGAACACCTCCTTCACTACAATGGGGTTGAGTTTGATCAGCTTGGGCAGCGCCTGGATGACCTCATTCTTCATGAGAAACACAAAAAAATAAAATCCAGGAGAAAATGTATTATGATTATGGAGCGAAAGACACATTAAAACAGACTAACTTAATCCCAGTAACTCTCTGGAGGCTGAGCTGACTCTGACAACGTTACCTTCTCTAGGCCGTTGATGACGGGGATTAGGAAACGAACGTCTGGCACTCGCTTGTGGTAAAGATCTCGCACCCTCTCCACCAGCTCTGGAGACGGAGGAACTGAGCAGAAGAAGAAAGACTTAGTTCTCTTTTGACTTCCTCTACTGTGCGTCAGGATAAGGTGTTGACGTCATTTTCACACAACATATTTCCTCAACGTTTATTTACCTTTATCTGTCAAAATGTGCAGGCAGCGAGTGACCAACGTCTCTGCTCCTTTAGGACAGTTCTCCACCAGAAGCAGCAGCTCAGGAGAGTTCATCCCCATCCCACGGATCTACACAGACAGTAAGAAAGCATGTCAGCACTCAAGAGATACATTCATCGATTTGAGAGCATCGTTTCCACATTTTAGTTTCTTTCTTTTGGAGGAGGACTTGTCATGAACAGCTGAACAGGGATAGTTCAACATTTTGGCAAATTGACCTATTGCCATAATCCGTATAGTTTTAGGAGTAGGTTCATAACCTTTAATTGTCGTGCAAGCTTTTTTGAGATCGGTGGGGCAGAGACGCAAGCTGCTCAGCTAACGCAACGGAGGCTAATGGTATTCCTACTTTTCCCTGATCAAACTCGTCAAATATACAATCCAACAACTCCAAAACGCTCTGGTGGACAAGTTATGTAACATTACGACATGAAGCATAACTCTGAACTATTTTCACTTTTGAAGTCTCTCTGCTGAGCAGCCGTGTCTGGAATGTAGTTCCGGACCGGTTACGGATTTCCCTCTAAAACAACTCTGTTATTATCTCATAGTGTGGTGAATGTGCAGGTCACAACTTGTCCACCGGAGCATTTTGGAGTTGTTGGATTTTGTATTTGATGAGTTTGATGAGGGAAAGCCCGGAAATACAGCGAGCTGTGAAGGGCTCATATCTGCCCTGTGGATCTAAAAACAACATTCACTGACAACTAAAGGTAATGAACTTTCCCCTAAAACTGTAGGGATTAAGGCAATAGGCAAATTTGCCAAAATTTTGAAATATCCCTTTAGGTTTCGCTGTGAGCTTTCATTTATTTTCCACTTAAAACCACATGTAGAAATAGATAAACATCGAGTCCAGACTTTGCTCTCATTTTGTCATGCTAGACTTTCCCAGCGAACACAATGTGATGAACACACTCTGTTAATGACCACACAGCCTTGTGTTTTGGGGTTAAATTCTGCCTTTGGCTCAGATCTCATCATCATTACTCAGGCCCGATTCGACCCCCTGCTGGGCAGAATCTTTAGGGAATCTGGGGCGGCTCAGATGGAAACCTAGATGTGATGGTTGGAAAGCTCACCAGCAACATCTGTTGGATAAAACAGCTAAAACATGTCCACTGGAAATTAAATATCACTGTAAATGGGTTTGGTTTCAGAGAGTTGTTTGTTTCAGTTTTTGCCCTCAAGCTGTTGACCTGTCCATGTCCACACACACTGCTGACTGTCAGTGGACGTCCATGTGAGAGGAGACTTACAGGCTGCTCTATGGCTCGCAGCACGCTGCGCTTGATGTCAGCGATGGCCTCGGTGTAGACGGACGCAAGCTCGTGGACCAGCCGGTGGTTGAGAGGAAGCAGGGACAGGTAGAGGAAGAGACACTGTCTCACTGTCTCTTCGGTCCAGGGGGCAGCCACCTCTGTGTCAAACACACAACACACAACACTGTGAGCTTACTGACAGCACTGCGAACTGGGCAGCTGCTCATTTCATCGGCCGACAGGAAAACATCAAGCAGAGAAAGTGAATGTTAGTGGGGCAGATAAGCAAAATAATTGTGCGTTTGAATGACTAAAGCATGAAACTTTCAGCATTTCATCTACATACCCCAAGGTTTAATTTCAGACGTGGAACCACTTTGGTGGCTGACCTTTAGGGGTCTTTAGGGGTCTTTTTCCACATTATTCCCCATTGGAAACCTATGAAAATCTGGGAAGTAAATCATTACCAATAAATTTCTTCACCATTGTGTTTAGGAAGATGTGTTATATCATGTAATAAAATGTTGAAATTCAACTCCAGTGGGAAACCCCCTAAAAAACGACTCAAAGTTGGGGTACCCGTGCAGATTTTGCGAAAATTCCGTGATGTTAAATTTGGCCTTAAATATCTTGTGAGGGGTCAAACTAGAGGTTTTTCATGATTCTGAGTTGATCGCAAACATTAGTTTTACACCCAAAACACTCCTTGGTGGAAAAAAAAAGGCCACACCCACTTTTCCTGCTCATCGGAACCCCCACTACCACCAATAGAATGCATTACAGAGAAGCCATTCCTTAGCATTGCAGAGGTTGTGTTACATAATACTACTAAATACTCAATAATATAACTTATATTCATCGTCTGTATAACGTTGTACAAGAAAAAAGGCTACAGAATATAAGTTATATTATTGAGTATTTAGTAGTAATATGTAACACAACCTCTGCCATGCTAAGGAATGGCTTCTCTGCAATACATTCTATTGGTGGTAGTGGGGGTTCCGATGAGCAGGAAAAGTGGGTGTGGCCTTTTTTTTTCCACCAAGGAGTGTTTTGGCTGAAAAACTAATGTTTGCGATCAACTCAGAATCATGAAAAACCCCTAGTTTGACCCCTCACAAGATATTTAAGGCCAAATTTAACATCACGGAATTTTCGCAAAATCTGCACGGGTACCCCAACTTTGAGTCGTTTTTTAGGGGGTTTCCCACTGGAGTTGAATTTCAACATTTTATTACATGATATTACACATCTTCCTAAACACAATGGTGAAGAAATTTATTGGTAATGATTTACTTCCCAGATTTTCATAGGTTTCCAATGGAGAATAATGTGGAAAAAGACCCCTAAAGACCCCTAAAGGTCAGCCACCAAAGTGGTTCCACGTCTGAAATTAAACCTTGGGGTATGTAGATGAAATGCTGAAAGTTTCATGCTTTAGTCATTCAAACGCACAATTCCTTCCATATATGAGCTTATCTGCCCCACTATGTGTGTTTCCCTCGCTCCACAACACCGTCTGTCCCCGGCTGGAAGGATCATAGCAACAGGAAGTGCTACCCATTGTTTCTAGCTGCCACCACTGGACATTAGTCCAGACAAAGGTAACAGGGTCATCACCTCTACAACTTCAAAAGTTTTAAAAAATAAGATTATACTCTACTTTCTATTATCACTGATATAACATCATTTAGCACTGAGTCTGAAAGGTTGTGTCAACATATGTTTGTGACATAGATTCATCAGAAAAGTGAAGCAGAGATAAATCTGGCAGAAGACTTACATAGTACATTTACTTATACCGTGGTCTGGTACTCGATTCTGATTGGCTGCAGGGTGTCCATTAAAAAGTGATAATGGTACCCCCATCAGTCACACAGTGGTACAGGGACATATTCAAGGTTTTTCCTATGGAACACCGCAGTGCCACATTAAAGGGCAATGACGACTTGTTTTATAGTGTCTGGCAACCTTTCCTGAATTACCTTCCTGGTGACCTTGTTGAACTGCTGCAGAAAGGGCGACCATATTTTGCCTTCATCAATAAGTCATAGAATACTTTTATTTCCGCTCTCTTCTCCTTTTCTCAGTATAGTCCCCATGTAAAATTTTGTATGCTGTATGATGTGCAATTCATGTATGTGGATTGGTGTATTTCTGTTTTGCAGTTTGGCTGTGTCTGTGCTGTATGGTTCGTTGTTTGTTTTTGTGAAATCAATAAAATACATTACAAAAAAAAAAAAGTGATAATGGACACCCACAGAGACGTTTCAGTCAAAACCTGATGACAGTTCTAAATATATAATAGTCGGCTCAAACGCTAGTTGGTAACCATGCCAACAGAGATTCGGAGCAACAAGTTTTCTTCAACGCATAATTTTTTTCGCCTGCAGTGCAGACGAGAGATATTAAACAGTCCACTCAGCTGCTCTTTGTGAAAACTTGATGATTTTGACTGTAAAACAAAATGAATTATATAAAAAAATGATTTAATATCCATTTCTTTTGTAAGTGACCACGGTATAAATGGGATAATGCCCCACAAGGTGTCCAATTGATCAGTAATTAATGGACTTCGCAGAAGCAACTGTCCTTATTATAACTGGACACCTGGCCAGGCATTATCCCTTTATATGCTACTATACAAACCGCTTTCTTTATGTTACACCTTTAATCTGTTCTTACTGTGTAAATAACTATCAGTGTCCACAAAAATCCATCTAACTACATATTAACTCAAGTGTAGTGTGTTACAGCTACTGTTGACCTTTGGTTTGCCCTGTTTTAATACAAGCTTTATGAAAGAATTTGATTTGATTTGGTAAAACAACATCATCAACATATTAAATGATCCATGTGTCTCTAACCTGTGTCTTTGTCGGCCCCAAAGAGCAGAGACGGGGGGTTGGGGTGGACCAGCAGCTGCATGTAGTTCAGGGCGAACTTCTCGATGTAGTCTCTGAGCTGGTCCTTCTCATACATGCGCTTCAGAAAAGCCAGGGCGGTGGTCCGCACCTGAAAACACAACACGGTCGTATCGAGGAATATGACAACTACGCAAACTGTGACGGACTGAGCGGCTCACTGAAATATTCTCACCTTCTCCTTTTCGTGCGAGCTGAGATCCAGCAGCACGTGCAGGTACTGGAACTGCCTCGATGGCCGCTTGACGATGAGCTCCTTCAGGGTGGTCATGCCCAGGTAGACCCGGGACTGAAACCAAGGCAACGACACAGAGCTGAGTCAGGAGCATGTCAGGAGGTTAACGCTGTACGAGGAGTCCTGTCTGTCACCTGCCACTTACCTCGTCCTCACAGTAACGTCTGATCACTTCCAGAGCTGATTCTGTTATAATCGGAGCCTCCAGAACCAGTTTGGTGAAAAGTCTGAAAGTAAAAACAAAAAATGACTCAGTGTAGGCTCCCTATTGTTGTCTGGCTCAAATATATACGTAGATATATTTATTTATTTTGCACTAACATATCATTTAAAATAGTAGGAATAATCATTGTGATTGGGATGTGCAAAGGGGGGGGGGGGTGAAACCCAAAAGGGCTTATATAAAAACCTCATCCAAGAAGAACATATGCAAAATCCAAATTTGTTACAAGTAAAGACAAGAAAATAGGGAATAATAAAAAAATCAGTAGAGTGATTATACAGTAAATATAGGAGAGGAAAAATACATGCATGAATGAAAAATGCAAAACAATAATAATAAATAAGATAAGATAATAATAATGAGAGCTATAGAGAACAGAAAACGTGAAGGAATGATGAATGTGCGTCCTCACCCGTCCCTCTGCTCGGGTTTCTCCTGCAGGCCGGACAGCAGCGTGTAGAGACAGTGGTCGTAGCTGTCCAGCAGCCCGGTGGGCAGCTGGCCCAGGTAAGTGTTGTACTCTTGATAGAGGAGAGAAAAGGCCAAGTCGCTCCTGGTCCGGATGTCGTCTAGGATGAACTCCAGCACGTCCTCTTTCATCATCCCTTCAAACTGCGTCACCAGCCTGGAGAGGAGCTTCACTCGGACCTGGTGGGCAGAATTACTCTGATTAACTTCTGAATACACACTCTGGTTTTGCCTCAAGTGTGTCTCCATCTTTATAAGAGGATTAAAAAAAATCTTGCGTGGGTTGGGGTGGCCACTTACATGAGACATGCCACTTTGAGCGATAGCTTTCTCTGAATGCAGGATGCGTTTGACGGCTCTGGAGGTCAACGTCTCAATCTGAGTGTCGGATAACGGCTGAACCACATCTGACAACCGGAACACTTTTTTCCTCCCGCTGGCCCCCGTCATCCTGGAAGAGAACACAATCGCGTAAGGAAATAAGTGAGAGTTCTGCCACTTTTCCACAAATTAAAATAGTCCCCAGGTGTCTTAAAGACATGTCTGTGACATGCTTTGGACAAAATACCCCAAGGATCAAACATCACAACTCCTTTCATCCTCTCACAACAGCCCTGTTCAGAACGGCTGCTTTCAGTGCCTGTCCCTTGTGCCGACCATGTACTTAGGTCGACTGTTTGTATGTTTAGTCCTTATGTTGTAACATATTTGTCCCTTATGTTACCTTGTCTATTACTTAACTTCACCAATAATCATAATAAAAAAAAAAGATATCACACATTTCAGGAAAATACATAGAGAAATCTATAAATGCAGGGTGGGTGGGGCTTTTGGCTCGGCTAAGAGCCAGTGACTGCTTTGTTGTCACATCACAAAGTTATAGAAGTCCTGATGGTTCAGTTTCTGAATAAAGGCTGTTTCTATTTCTCTGTGGAAAAAAAAGAAAATGCAAATGAACCACTGCTTGCCCCACCCCACCCCTTCTACCGGTCCCAGGTAGGGGTGGTATTATGCAAATTTAAATCCTAGTTGCATGATTGAGGGAACAGCTCGTAAAACTACATGGAGCCTGAACATTACAGATTTTACTGGTCGAGAAGAAAGTTTCCATATCCATAGGATACATACACGCGGGAGCAACTGACTGCAGCTTGTACAGCAAGCGCATGTGAAATATATATGTTGAAGAGCCTTCAAGAAGTGAAATTTTCATAATAAGTCCCCTTTAATACTTCTTCCAGGACTCACTTGGTCTGTGCAGTAGGAAGGATGGGCTCAGGAAGCCTCTTGACGACTGCAGTGGGCGCCGCCTCAGTGGTCGGAGCCTTTTCTGCGTAGCCCCCCACCACAGAGATGGCCTGGCCCATCATCACGCCGGGAAGCTTGCGCTTGATGAGCAGGTCTTTAGCTCCAGAGTCCTCATCATTAGCCGTCTCTTTGCCTGCATCGTCCTCCCGGGCTTTGCACTGCTCAAGCCCTGAGATTTTGAAGTAAATACAGTAACTGGGTTTAGTGGATACAGATGTGAAATGCACAGATTACAGATGATGATGTTTCACTCTTTCAAAAACAAACAAACAAAACCAAAGGAAACTCAATGGATGAAATTCTTTCATGGTGTGTGTGTGTGTGTGTGTGTTTGTCACCGACCTGGACCGATCCCAGCTGCTGTCATCTGTGTAGCCATCAGCCTGGCCAGATGTTTGATTTGGGCGTCAGTGCCTGCTGACTCCACAGGCGTGTACGTGGCCTGGAAGGATGCTGGCATGACGTCGGGCAGATACACCATGCTGATCAGCACCTGAACAACCACACAGACATATCAGCTGAGGTGTCACACAGGGAGGGAAACAACCGGCTCAGACGGCCTCCACTTCTGCTCACCAGGTTGGCGACGTTCTCGGGGCTGAGCAGCGGGTGCAGGAACTCAGCTGTGAGGTCGATGGCCGACTGTGCGACTGGAGCAGCTGCTGGTTTCGGGGCCGTGAGAGGGGCGGGCTCCTCTTTGTCCTCGTCATCTTCAATCAGGGTTGGCTCTGAGATAAAGAGGAGCAGAATGTCAGAAATACTGTCCAAAGTGAGTCACCACACTAGATATCTGCATACTAGTTATTACAATCTAGGCTAGGGGATGCCCTGATTGATTGGCTGTTGATAATTACTAGCTGATTTTCATTAAAAATATCTGATTAGTAGGTCAGTGTTAAAGGGATAGTTCACCATTTTGGCAAATTGGCCCCTTGCCATAATCCCTATAGTAGTAGGTATAGCAGTAGGTTCGTTACCTTTAATTGTCGGTGCAAGCTATTTTTAGAACGGCAGAGCAGAACCGTGAGCTGCTCAGAGCTAGGCTCATGGGATTTCTTGGTTTCCCTCATCAAACTCATCAAATACACAATCTTGTGGACAAATAGTGAGATAATAATGGAACATTACGAGACAGAGTTGTTTTTGAGGCAAATGCAGAGGCTGCTTGCCGAAAAACTGCTCCTGACGGGATCAGCGGTTTTGCATGAATTTACCTCGAAAACAACTCGTAATGTTCCGTTATTATCTCATAGCGTAGCTCTGAGCAGCTCACGGCTCTGCTCCGCCGTTCTAAAAACAGCTTACATCGGCAATTAAAGGTAACAAACCTACTCCTAAAACTATAGGGAGTATGGTAATGGGCCAATTTGCCAAAATGTTGAACTATTCCTTTAAAGTAAGGGGACACAAAGGGCTTCATGATTTGACAGCCCTCACACACTCACAGACTTCCCGTGAACGTGCCTCAAAGTCAGTGAGTCTGCGAGGGGTCAGACTAGAATTCAGCCAATAGATGATGGGTACCAGTGACAAGACAAACACGATCAGGGCATCCCTCCTCCAGTCATAACGTCTGTGATCACTGCTCACCCATTTTGACTTTTTTCCCCTCTGTGTATTGTTCGTGGCGGGGCCTCTTGCGCTGCTCTCTCAGTGCGGGTGTGGAGCGGGTTATTTCGCTCTGGGGCATCCCCAGGTCCAGCAGCAGGGTGCTGATCTGACCCTGGAACTCCACACTGCAGGGATGCTTGAGGACGGCCACCAGGTGCAGCTTCAGGTTCTTCCTCACGCTGCTCACCTGAGACTTGGCCAGAGTGGGCGGCAGGTTGGCTAAAAAGGTTCAAACATACAGAGAAGGGGAAGAATTATGGACTTATGTGTTGAAAACAGCAATTTAGAGTATAAAATCTCAGACAATGCATTTTTAAAATGAATATCACATTCACACATCAACAGTTAAACTGGTGTTTTATGGGGTGATGTATAGCTGCATGTCATTCCCCCTCTCTGTCTCCTTCTGACTGTCCTATCAATTAAAGGCATAAAAGCCCTGAAAAATAGTTGTTTTATGATGTCTATATTACACAACACTTACCATGCAGTGTCTCATATGCTTGAACGACCTCTGACATGAACATCGGCCTCTGGCGAGCGATGGTGGCCAGTGAGCCCAGTGCTGTGGTGAGGTTGATACTGGAAATGGCCGGGTGGACCATGAACTTCAGCAGCTTCTCCAGCGCAGACTTCCCCTCCTCACACAGGACATCTGGTGAGAAACGAAAGTGGCATTAGGACAAAGAGGAAGACTGGATTGGATTAAAGGGTTATTTCAACATTTTGGCAAACTGCAGGGTTCCTACACATTTGAAATTTCCAAATTCCATACTTTTTCCAGACCCTAATTTCCAGATTTCTCGGTAAAAAATTCTAATAATTTGTGATATTTGAGTAAATAGTTGTGCATTATATAAAAAAAATCATGCAATTAATCATTTGTTTTCATTTGTATTCTGAACGTGTATGCCATTATGTAACCAAATAATTTCCAGGAGATTTTAGCTATAGGTAGCACATACACAAATAATTAACCCAGATAACTTCAGATAAGACCAAACCCAGATAAGATATTAAGATAAATATATTTCCATACAATAATTTCCATTTTCCATACTTTTCCAGACCTGGAAATGTATAATATCAAATTCCATACTTTCCATACTTGCGTAGGAACCCTGAAACTGGCCCATTGCCATAATCCCTATAGTTTTAGGAGTAGGTTCGTTATCTTTAACTGTCGGTGCAAGCTGTTTTTAGAACGGCGGAGCAGAGCCGCGAGCTGCTCAGAGCTACGCTACGGAGGCTAATGGGATTTCTTGGTTTCCCTCATCAAACTCATCAAATACACAATCCAACAACTCCAAAACGCTGTCATTGACAAGTTGTGACCTGCACATTCACCACGCTATGAGATAATAATGGAACATTACGAGACAGAGTTGTTTTGGAGGTAAATGCAGAGACTGCTTGACAAAAAACTGCCCCCGACGGGAAAACGCATCAGTGGTTTTGCATGAATTTACCTCGAAAACAACTCTGTCTTGTAACGTTCTGTTATTATCTCATAGCGTGGTGAATGTGCAGGTCACAACTTGTCCACCAGAGCGTTTTGGAGTTGTTGGATTGAGTTTGATGAGGGCAATCAAGAAATCCCATGAGCCTCCGTAGCATAGCTCTGAGCAGCTCGCGGCTCGGCCGTTCTGAAATAGCTTGCACCGACCAATTAGTCCAAAATGTTGAAATATCCCTTTAAAAATATATAATCTTCCTTGTGTCAGGATTTTTTATTCCGTACCGTATCGAATGTAGGAGTGATCTTTGGGAACTTTATCCAGGCTGATGTCACCCTCCTGTCGTTTGGGGACGTCGGAGTCGGACGTCCGTGGCGACAGAGTGATGATTAGCGATTCTGTGAACTTGATCGCATGAGTGCGCACGCCATCGTTTTCAGAATCCAGCGAGGCCAGAACGTCCCCTTTCATCTGCGTGACCAGATCCCAGCACGCCTCCTGCATGTCTGATACTGTTTTACCACGAACCAACCACTGTCATGAAAGAGACACAAGAGTAAAGAGTCAGACTGAGGTAATGAAATGAAATAATGAAAAATCAGATGTATAATTGATACTGTATTAACCTGCAGAGTGACTTTGTAGACATGGGTGAGAGTGAGGATGGCTTTCTTCACCACATTCACACTTTCATCCTTCAGCAACATGTTCAGGTTGGCGATGAGTCTGAGGAGCAGCTCGTTGTCTCTTTTACTTGAAAGAGAATAAACACAATAAAACAGTCAAACATGGAGAAAGCTGTGACACAGATTCTCTCACAAAACCATGAGACCAGTCAACTCACCATGCTTCCTCTATGAAGCCGATGACAAACTTTCTCACTTCAATAGACTTGTCAGTCTGAAAAGCGATGATCTCCTACAGGACGAAAAGCCCATTCACAGAATTATGAATCAAGTTTGATACAGATTAACTGTGCTGTGCATTTTAAATTCAATATTACACGTAAAACACACAACAATTAGTTGAGAACACTGTGCACAGGTTGACTTACATCCAAGAAATTGTCAAGAAGAGAAGGATCTTTGTTGATGATCAGCTCCTGGACCTGGAAATAAAAGAACTGTTCAGCAGTGTCCTATTCATACCGTGGTTCACATCTCAGCCATAGAACATGGATGCAGCCAGGATGGATTAAAATACATTGCGATGTTAATATTCAAGTGAATGCTAGAAAACGCAAATGCAAATGCAGAGATTGTGATCATGAAAATGCTTTTTATCAACACTTCTTATATGATCTCAGATAAACTCAGAGCACAAACCTGTTTGAGCACAGTTAGCTTTTCATCGGTGGGTATCAGAGCAGCCTGATTCAGGAGCTCCACCACCTGAAAGGCAAAAGGAAAACTTATGAGCCTCTCTTTATAGAAGGAGCATACATGTTATTGTCACAACACAAAGAAGGCCTGGTATCTCTTTATCCAAATCAAAATGATTATAGTATTTCTGATCTATAAAGTGCAGCAGCATAGTTTTTTTTTGTCTAACCTGCAGGTCAACGCTACATCCAGACATGTTTACATGTGTGGATATTGTCCATTTATAGTTATTAATTGTGCAGTGCTGAACTTTCATTTGCTTTTTCAGCTTTAATCTTAACCTCTACTATTCTGACCATCACCCTACAGGTAAGAACAAGTTTTAATATCTGGAAAAGGTCTAAAGGTTTGAAAGTGAAGGATGCCAGGACTTTGACAGATCGGTGATCCTGACAACGCTTATGACAATATTGTTAAATGTCTCAATATCTTATTAATTGGTGCCGTTATTCAACAGATAATTACAGTCTGTGGTGGATGAGATTGTCTCATAAGAACAGGCTCAGACTACGGTGCAGTGATTACTTACACTTTCCACTGCTATATAAGCCCTGTCAGTGTCTGGTGTCACCACTAAATATTTCTGATATGTCAATATAAGCATTAGCCTAGATCTTGAACGCATCTTTAGGTCGTGAACATCACAGTCTTACCTTCTCACTGGTGGTCATATCAATGACACGGGAGGTTTCCCCCTCTTCTGAAGACAGATCCATGATGATGCTCTGCTTCTGTCACTTTGTAGATAACATAGTCTCCAAACAGAGCTGCTGGACACTGGGACTTCTGAGAGCACACAATCGTTTCTGTTGTAAATATCTGAACCCGCCAAGATGTATCACAGTCAGATTCAGCTTGTTTTGACAGTGTGGGGTTTGCGTTGGCGCGCTATGTGTTATTGATTAAACTAACAACTATACAGTTCAATGTATTTATCATAAAACGTTCGTAGAAAGTCTTCAAATATCACAAACACCAACTCTCAAGTCTCAGCTAACAAGTGACTAGCGCCATGCTAACCGCAATGCTAACCCAACAAGCTGCTCTGACGTGATGCTAAAAGGTGTGTACTGGCTACTTACAGCTTGAGAGGCTCGACACTTCGTTGGAACAACAGCTATTAACTCTATTATAACAAGTGTATTAATGTGGACACCTTAACAGAGAAAATAAATACTACGTTCACTCTGCTCGCTCATAAAGGAGGCGGCCATGTTTAATTGAAAAAAACCAGAGCGTCGTTCTTCCTCAGTGGTTGACGCCACACCGCGCGGGACGGGGGAGTCCGCCCCCTGCTGGAGGCTCCACGCACTGTTAAAGATAATAGATCCAAAGACAGGTTCAAAGACTTATGTTTAAAAAAGGTTTAGATTTAGATACAAAACTAAATCATGTGTATCCATAAATGCTTGAAAAATGATATTTTTATAGTTGTAAAAAAAAAAAACAGGCTATTTCGTTACATCCAACAACCTGTCTTGTCTGATCTGCACGTTTTTATGCATAATACATTAAGTTGGAGATTTGAATGAGAAATCTGTTTGTCATCACTGAGGTAGTAGGCTGTAAGTTCATTTAACCTCAGATATGATATGATAGTAAGACTGTACATGATTTTTTTTAAATGTTAAAAGTAGCTAAGCTGAAAAGAAATTGTAATTGCAATAGCAGTTTTAGACAGCAAGCAATGAACTGTAAGATATTTAAACATGAAAAAAAACATACACTATTGTATGTTTTTTTTCATGTTTAAATATCTTATTGTGTTTGTTCCCAAAAATATTTTTATTGGTTATGGAGTTAGGGGCTACTTTAACACAAACATGAAGAATAGTTTATACGTTTGTATTGTAAATATATTCGTTACCCATTTTACTCTAACCCATACAGATATATAATAGTGCACCACTTATTAATATTAAAGTCTAACTGATTTTCAAACGTGAATGGCAACCATTGACTGTAAATAAAAATCCCAACATTTGCCACTTTAAGACTTCATATCCCAGAAGTCTCTGCAGGACTTAAATGATGTCACCTGATACTGTAGAGGGCAGGATGTGCTAATGTTTACAACCACTGGGCTGTCAATAAGTTTATCGTAAAAACGGATTGATTTTGTTGACGGAGCGTGAAGAGGCAAATGAAGGATGGCGCGAACTAAATGACCGCATCTTGCATGAAGGTAAAAACACGACTTTGACACGACATTTGATCGTTTAATCCAGAGAGCTGGTTAGCGCTTAGCTGGTGAGTTACTGAGTTGTCCGTAAACAAGTAAACGTAGCACAGCTGTGCTACCTGCTAGCGTCAACCAGACCATAGGTGGACCTGAGCCAGCTCCTGTCAATGAACTACCGCTTACGCTACACATAGAAAAATAACACTTTGGATTTAGAGCCAGGTTTAGTGCAGCTCTTTGTTTACAGGCTGTAATGTCTCCAGCTCACATGTAGCCTGGCTAACTGGCAGCTAGCCAACTGCTACCTCTAAACACGCAGGTGAGAGGAGATACCAACACATCACGTTATATCCGCAGGAAATATGTGGTGGTTCTGTAGTAATATCTAGTTATAGTGGGAGCTTTTCCTCTGTGGGTTGTGGTGACATTAGCAGTGATGGGAGAACGGCGTTACTAACGGCGCTACTTTTTGCAGTAACGAGTAGCTACTCAAAAAAGTTACTGTTTCCCCCGTTTTTAACGCCGTTACAGTTACTGACAATAAAAGTGCCGTTACTCGCCGTTACTTGACTCAAAAAGTCTCGTCACAAAACCACACACCCGTTTAAGTGTACATTATATACCAGAGATGTTTTATATAGCCTACACATTTTTCAGTCCATCAACTAGCCGGAAAAAAGAATCTGGAACTAACCAACTCACTCAGTATTCTTCCGCAAGGAGGTTAGGGGGGTCGCAACATTCCTGGCAATTAGTTACTTTTATAATGTAGTAATTCAGTTACTGTTTGGTTAAAGTAACTAGAAACTAAAACCAATTGCTTTTTTAAAGTAACATGCCCAACACCAGTTTGGTTTTAACAACAGCTTCTTGCCTTGTGTCTGTGGCAGGCAGTTTTCAGTGAATACCCTGCTTGGTCCTGACTGTGAACTGCAGCAGAAGACAGACATTTCACACTGTGAGGCTGGCTGGTGAACAGGTGTGTACTGAAAAGTAATAACGTGCCTCTTGCTTCTTCTGTTTGGGGTTTGCCTTGTTTTTGCTCAATTATTGTGTGTCACCTATCAGGATTTTTATTCTATCTGTGGGGAATATTGATTCTTTGTGGATTTTCAGTTCAAATAGAGCTGCTGTCCTGTTACAATATATGATTTCTACATTTTGAATACTTGATTGATTTGTTTATTAAAGTGTCATGCACATTACTGTGCCCAGCCCACATGGGCTTACAAGATACTAGACAATATAAATACATTCAGTCTACTCATAAATATGTGACCATAGAGTCATGCAACAGAAATGTCTGCGTTAGTAGGCAAAATAACCAAAACAATGATAGTAAGTTATCTTATAGGATATAATGTTTTCTGTCTCAGACCCCATGCTTTATTAATAAATGTGGCTAGGTCATGGAAATCCTGCCTTGAAAAACCAGCTCAACGTATCACACTCAGACATCCAAAACAAGTCGGGGTTCTTCACTTGAACTTTTTCGAACATGGATTACAATATGAGACACATATAATACTGTTTATTTATTCTCATTTCAGTATGTCACTCTATAAAAGAAAACATTGACCAAGTAATTGGGATTTTTTTTTTACATGTAGTCTCAGTAAGCTGAACATCTTCTTTGCCTCTCCTCTCCTGTCAGAGTCCTGATGGAATGGGCATTCATCATGAACCGGATGAGCTCTCAGGGAAGCTCTGCAGCTCAGCGCAGGCGGATGGCCCTCGGGGTGGTGATACTCCTGCTGGTGGATGTCATCTGGGTGGCCTCCTCTGAGCTAACCTCGGTAAGGACATGGCACGTCACGGTCGGTCAGTTTTCCCACACCTGCTGTTGAAAGGTGGGCCGCTGCAGAACGCCACGATACAATACAATACAATACGATACAATAGGAGTGAAATGAGAGACAGGGTGCAGATGTACTTAGTAAGTAGAGTGCGCCGAGATGTTCTGGGATCAGCAGACAATGGTGTGGTATTTTGTTTTGTTTGTGTCCCAGTGCATGGCATAACTTCTCTCTCCTCTAACAGATTGAGTACAGAAATCCTTAATTAGTTAATACATTTAATGTGGTGCTCTAATTACTCCATATTCTGGCACCATAAAGACACAGCGGGGTTTGCAGTACACAAATGGTTGTAAGTAGCTGAGAAGACACCAAGAGGAAACCAGTACAGCTGACACCTCTCACAGTGAAAACATATCTGGCAGAAAAAAGATGAAATATTCAGAGAAAGAAAAAATAGTGGATGAACAGGAAAAAGAACAATACCTTTGTGTTCACTAGGTTGAGTAAATATACTTTGCTACTGCTCCTGGGAAGAACCTGACAAACCAGAGGTGCAAAATGAAATAAACAACAGGAGTGAGGAGAGGAGACCGAGGTGAAACATAATTTAATTGAAAGAACAGCCATGTGTGCCAGCTTTCCACTCCGTTAGTCGCTGCTCCTAACATCCCTGTTGTCGATTGTTCTTGCAGTACATCTTCAAGCGACAGGAGTACAACAAACCCTTCTTCAGCACGTTCACCAAGACCTCCATGTTTGTGCTGTATCTGCTGGGCTTCCTGCTGTGGCGGCCCTGGAGGCAGCAGTGCACCGGCACTCTGAAACGCAGGCGCTCTCTGTTTGTAAGTAGTCGGGCCGCACTCTCACCACACGGGGGCAGTATGAGTAAATCAGATTTCTCTCCAAACGTTCATGACGGTGCATTCCACCGTCTCAGTTACACAGAACCATAAACCATGTCTTCTGACAGGTTTATTACTAGCTGTGATAACGGGGCTGGTATTGTTGTCATCCTGTGAGCAGTGTCTGTGCCCGTGTGTGTGTGTGATCATGACACAGTGTGATCCTGGAGACTCCTGCTGTGTCGGGATGGGTCTGTCTGTCTGTCTGTCTGTGGATTGTTTACAGAGTGAAACTTGAGAAGAAGCAGAGATGTGGAAAGCTTTCTAAAATCACAGATCTTGACCTTTAAAGGGATAGTTCAACATTTTTGGCAAATTGGCCCTTTGCTAATAATCCCTATAGTTTTAGGAGTAGGTTCGTTACCTTTAATTGTAGGTGCAAGCTATTTTTAGAACGGCGGAGCAGAGCTGCTAGCTGCGCAGAGCTACGCTACAGAGGCTCGTGGAATTTCTTGGTTTCCCTCATCAAACTCATCAAATACACAATCCAACAACTCCACAACGCTCTGGTGAACAAGTTGTGACCTGCACATTCACCACACTATGAGAAAATAAACGGAACGTTATGAGACCCAGTTGTTTTCGAGGTTAATTCATGCAAAACCGCTGATCGCGTTCCCGTCAGGGGCAGTTTTTCAACAAGCAGTCTGCATTAGGCTCGAAAACAACTCTGTCATGTAACGTTCTGTTATTATTTCATAGCGTGGTTTGGAGTTGTTGGATTGTGTATTTGATGAGTTTGATGAGGGAAACCAAGAAATTCCATTAGCCTCCGTAGTGTAGACAAATAAAGGTAACAAACCTACTGCTAAAACTATAGGGATTATGGCAATGGGCCAATTTGCCAAAATGTTGAATTATCCCTTTAAAAATTGCCAGAATAGTCTGTTTGTACTGAGCTTATTTATTTATTTTTCAACACTAAGCATGATCACTGTGGTTTTTAATGCACTCAAAAAGGTGCTGTTGAACTGTGTTAAAACTCACTTAGATGCTGCTGGTGAAGGTTTCGCAGCACCTGGGTTGAAAAACAAAGAACCTGCAAAGATGAGATTAAAGTAGGGTTGCACGGTATACCGGTACTAGATTGGTACCGGGGTACTAACGCATTTAAAACGGTACCATACTGCGCTTAGATGGGACCGGTACTTTCATTCTGCGCCGCCAGCAGCGGTGACGTCGCCGCGTGAAGTCGCCGCATTGTAATTTGAGCCGCGAGGAGCGAGAGAGCGAGTCACAAACGAAGCAAGGTGCTTTTTATCATTACCGTTACAGCGCCACCTGTCCACGTGCCTGTGTTTGTGTGTGCCGCGCGCGCGAGAGAGACGGCCGCCACAGCCTCGTTAATAAGTTTTGTTTTTACCGCGGATCACCACTGGCTGTATGCTCTCTCTGTCTCTCTCTCTCTGTCTCTCTCTCTCTCTCTCTCTCTCTCTCTCTCTCTCTCTCTCTCTCTGTGAGTGAGTGAGCACGGCGAAGAAGCGCTACGCAGAGATGAATTAACGGAACGATATTGCGTTGATGGGGGTGGGGGGAACAGAATCAATTTGGTCTACATATGGGAAACAATAGGTGTATGTTTGAGTAACATGAACATTTGTGTTTCATTCTATAAACTACTGATAACAATTTCTCCCAAAAATTACAACTGGTCAAAATAACAAAAAAAGATGCAGTGTTTTCAGACCTCAAATAATGCAAAGAAAACAAGTTGATGTTCATTTTTAAACAGACATTTTTTAATTTAGGAAGAGTTCAGATTAATATAGATGGAATGTTAATCCTGCAGCAGCAGTAACTGTTTACTGATTTCCTGTTTTATGGTCCAAAAATTTTCTATTAAAATAAAGCCAATAATGACATTTTTTGTGTTCTCTTTTTATGTGGAAAAGTACCGAAAAGTATCGAAAAGTATCGAAAAACATGTTGGTACCGATACCGGTACCAAAATGTTGGTATCGTGACAACACTAGATTAAAGTGTAACTGACTCCTCAATCTGAATTATATCTTTCTGCAGTTTGCTGATGCCGAGGCCTACATTGCCCCCTGCACAACAGACACCTCTGTCAACAACGGTTTGGTGTGTAATCTGATTACAGAGGAAACACTTTATCTGCAGTGTACAGTTACAGTTTTTTACCATTTCCTGCTCTGTTTCCCATGGATGGAGCCAGGAACAGAAATGCTTGAATTATAAACATCTAACTTTGTCCTTGGCTTCTTTGTGCAGAGTGAACCACTCTATGTGCCGGTGAAGTTCCAGGACTTTCCTACTGACCACTCACATTGTTTATTAGGAGACTGTGAAACTTGTGAGTACATTGATGTTTTCTCTTTATCAGATAACGAAACATGAATCACATGCGCTGTCTCATATCTGTCTCTGAATCTACTGAGCTCTAATAAGTTTTCTCAAATGTTGAAGTCGTGACTCATCTGAAATAGATAACCTCATCAATTTGCTCTCATGAATGAGAAACGCACTTTGAACCACAGAGGGCAGTACTCAGCCATGATGAGAGAGAGAATCCAGAGATCAGAGCCACTCTGACAGAAATTAACATCAGACACATCTGTCTTTTCTTTCACAGTCCATCATAAAACGAAATAGTCGTATTTTTTGTTTTGTTTGGGATGGTTTTTTGTAGAGCAGTTGAAAAACCTGATGATTAAAAGACAATTCCGGGCAAATTAAACTCGGGTATTTTCCTAACATTTTAGGTCTAAAAGAAGGAAGCTGAAGATTTTCAGTTTAATGTCTCCTGTTTTGCGGTAGTTGTGTCTGTCCCCGCATCGCCACGGCAGCGATGAATGGGAGCGGATGGAAGTTTCGCTACTTAGGCTGTTTATATCCCTCAAAGCCGCATTTTTTTTGATCCTCGCCTAAGGCAAGTCCGAACCAACAACACCGGTCGCACATGTAATACAGCCCCGAGTTGAATTTGCCCGTAATTGTCCTTTAAGTGATGCTCTTCAGGAAAAAATCACCTCAATATTTGGAGCTGGCTGTCGGCCTCCAGAGATGAAGCCACACAGCAGAGGTTCTCTGACAGATTATTAGGGTTCTGGTGTTTAGCACCTGTATTGAAAATGATGCCCGTGTTGAGCCCAGTCCTGCTTCAGCGTATGATGAGGACATTTACCGTAGTAGGATTTTGGGTAAAGTAATGGTCTCGTTGAATATGCAAATAGAGCCTGTAAATGACACTTTAATTGTTTTTTTATCTGGGAATGAAACTGCCATTAATTCACTGCACTCCTCCATTTCTGCCCCCCAAGCAGCCTCCAAAAAGCACCGGGTGCGTTTCAGTAACATCATGGAGGTGCGTCAACTGCCCTCCACTCAGGCTCTGGAGGCCAAGCTGTCCCGCATGTCCTACCCAGCCGCCAAGGACCATGAGGCCATGCTACGCACAGTGGGAAAGCTCACCATCACTGATGTGGCCAAAATCAGTTTCTTCTTCTGTTTTGTGGTGAGTGGATGACAGTTTACTCTGCTGTATTAGATTACAGACATAGGAACACTGACTCAATTCATTTCCGAAAGTTGTCGAACATTGTCTACAAAGTTAAAGCTTTCGAAATATTTTTTGATCCAAACTGCACCTTTTTCCAGTGTTTAGAGTTTTTTTTGTCCTATGATGTGATTGGTATTTCAGGGCTTTTTCCTTTTCAAATTACATCCAAACAGCTCAGTTGGCTGCTGAATCAAACAGGACACACCTGACCACAGTTTGGTGCCACAACAAAAAGTCTGAACACTTTTGTAGATGGTAAAACGTTTTTTGTTTTACCCAATTAAAACAAAATCTACAACAGAATGTTGTTGTTGGCTTTTTGCTGCTCCCCCTTAGGGGTCCTCACAACACTACACCGTCCGCATAGTTGATCTGCCACGAGTTGTAATACCCTTCCTAACACTTGTTGATCCCCAGCAGCCTCATGCTCTACCACCTGAACCACGACCCCTTGAAATCTATGACAGATTAAAGACTTGAAGAAGCCACTGTAGCTATACTATATACTTAAAGGGATACTTCACCCAAAATTGATAATTCACCAATGTTCTACTCTCCGTCATACCAAGGAAGGGTTTAGAGAACTTTGGTATCAAACCACTTTTGGAGTTCCAGGGGGGGTCCGGCTGGCAACGGATTTTCATATAATGGCGGCGGATAGAGTTCACTTTTGAATCGTCCAAAACACACACTATGAAATATCCAGATACCTCCATACTGCTCGTCTGTACTGACCCAAGTGTCCTGAAGCCACGACATGAAAAAGTTGTTTGGTTGTTCGTTCGGCGTTGTAAACCATTGGATGTATGATGTCTCGCAGCAACTCTTGCACATGTGCACAAACATCAACAGAGCCACTATCTACTACTACAACAAGGCTAAAAACAGAGATCAAATACATTTTTTCCGAACAACTTTTTCATGTCACGTCTTCAGGACACTTGGGTCAGTAAAAGCGTTTTGATAACTCCTTGGTATGACGGTGAGTAGAAAATGAAAGTGAATTGTCGATTTTGGGTGAAGTATCCCTTTAAAGCCCCTGTACAGGCTTTTCATTTAGTGTTGATTTTGGTGGCCCCTGTGGACGAAAACGGTGGTGTTTTGCCGGAATGAAGACTGCATTTCCCACTGTCATGAAGACGTTTGTCTGGCCAGCGCGTGTAGATTTGTTTTGGAAACGACGGGACTTGCTTTTTTTTTTTTTTTTTAGCAGCTTAATGTATCTATTTGTATGGTTTCGTCAGTGGTCCGACCCGACCATGCCTTCCAGAGGTATAGAATTAGATTACTTTTTATTTATTTATATAGCGTATTTCATACCAAGGCAACTCAATGTGCTTTTTGTTTTCATGCCTTGCTGTAGTTACTTATTATGAGGGTAGTAAGAGGTGGACCTCAACCTTATGTCAATAATGTGCTTGTTTATGACCAATATGCAACAATTCCAGCAGCACCTGCTGCTCCTTCTTCTTGTTATGTACCACAGACCTGGCTGTCTGTTGTTGTGTCCACTCCTTGTACACATTGTCACATCGCTGTGTGTGTTTGTCTTCCAGTGGTTCCTGGCTAACCTGTCCTACCAGGAAGCCTTGTCTGATGTACAGGTTGCTATTGTCAACATCCTGTCATCCACCTCAGGTGACTTTCTCTCTCTGTCTGTCTGTCTCTCTCTCTCTCTCTGGTCATATGTGAATGTATTAAAACTAACAAAGAGCATACGTACAGCTGAGACTCATCCTGCCCCCTCTCCCTCCCCAGGCCTGTTTACACTCATCTTAGCAGCCATATTTCCCAGCAACAGCAGCGACCGCTTCACCTTGTCCAAGCTGCTGGCTGTGGCTCTGAGGTGAGGGCTGAATGAACATGTTGAGAGCAGCATGCTGGGAGTTGTGTGTTTACATTAGTGGATATATTGTTTTATGCTGTTTGTGTCATCCCATTTTCCTACTTTTCACTTCTCTGAAATGCTTTTGATTCACTTTGGCTGAGTAGTTGAGATCTGGTTTCCATTGTATCCAGGAGTTATTGCAGCAGCCAGAGGCCTAAAGAATATATCCAGTGATGTTTTATTCATAACTTATTTCTAACATATTCTTTGAGTATAACCCTGAATACACTAGTTCACGTTTCTTTTCTGGTTGAGCATTATTAACGACATATTTAAATAATACACTGGTTTACTCATCTGGAGGAGCTGTTAAAGTTTTTTTCCTCACCCCATTTGACTGGTTCAGACACAGATATCTTGACAACCACTGACCAGATTTCCTGAAAATCTTTGGTAGCCAATTACATAATATGTAATAGGCTATATAATATTATAATCCCTGGTGGAAGAACTCAGACTGTGTTTGTGCCGTCCCGGTCCTTCATCCAGTGTCATGTTCACAACAAAAATCTGAACTTTGAACACAAGACATTTAAATTATTGACCCCATCATCTTTGCCTGTTGCAGCATGCCCTTTGCAAATGTTATAGGTTTTAGACGTGGAATGTCTTGAAATGTTAATTAATGATGAATCGAGTAGTTTAACATTTTAGGAAATATGCTCATTTGCTCTCTTGATGAACGTTGGACAGTATCTGCGTGAGTCAAACAAAAATCCTCTTCTTCTTCTTCTTCTCCTTGTTTAGTATGGGAGGTGTGGCCCTGGTGAGTTTCTCCAGCATGGACAACCCTGATGGGAAAAGTCTCATGGGTAACTATGGAGACAGCAAGTTTCTGTCGCTCTCTCACATCACTGTTGTGTAATTATTAATATTGTTTGCAATCCTCTATCCAAATGTGATGCCTTTTTTAAAATGTGTCTCTAGGTTCTCTGTGGTCGCTGGCCGGGGCGATCCTGTACGCCGTCTACATCGTAATGATCAAGAGACGAGTGGATCGGGAGGATAAGCTCGACATTCCCATGTTCTTTGGTAAGCGAATGCTCAGTGTATGTTCTTGAAGCGCAAAGCCCCCGACTTTGTGGCCAGAGGCCAAATGAGAACATTCTGCCTCCGGCCACGTCCACGCTGATGATGGCAGAGCTGTTTTCTGTGTATTGTTTTTGGGCTGCCCGGCTTTCTGTCTGTCCCAGAGATATCTCAGTGATGACTCGACAGAACTCAATTCAAATTGAGCTCAAACATTCACTAGGACTCTCTCTGGACTATACTATCGATTAAAGGCGAAAAAGACCCAAAAATATACTTTAAAAAAAGAGGATTTTGGCCTTGTGAAGGCAAGAAGTCCTTCTTTAAATTTAGTTAGACTGTTCACCTCGACATAGGGACAAACTGATTCTAATTTGGTAGCTAAAGCTCAAAGGTCTTGGTGACATCACAAAACATGATTTTGGTTTTGTCAATGCAATATCTCAAACTCCTGAAGTAAAGGGGATCCCTTCAATTTTGGCATGAACATCGATTTTGTTTGTGAAAGGTCAAGGTCATGGTGACATCGTTTTAGTTTTAGAAGTGTCTGACTGGAGATAATTTATACAACCACACACAGGGTTCACTTCAGAGCACTGTACAGTACAGAAAAAAAAACTTCCACCCGTGGAAACTCGTAGAAGGAGGCGTGACAAACAGGACAAACGGCCATTTCTGAACACCTTTAAACAGAGAAGTAGGGCTGTCAACGAATATTCTAAAAAAAACGGAGATTCGTATGTGAAAATTAATATTCAAAAAACACATCAGCTGCTGCTTTGCGAGTGGGTGCACTGACCCTTCAGAGGCTAGAGGTCTACGGTCTTAACAGCCTATAGAATGGTTCCAACCTATGTGTTTTTATAGAGCCAATATTCTGACAGCCCTAAAGAGAAATCTGACCTCCACTGCATGTGGCAGACATCACCTAATGCAGGAACACAATCATCACTCCTGCCCGATGGCGGCGCTTCTCTCACAGAGCAGCCACGTCGTGTCTTTGCTTGTTTTGAGACTAGAGGACATGGGATTGATCGACTCCCTCTCTCCAATAGCTGCACAGTCAGCACAAATATCTGACACGAGATGTGTGCTCAGGGCTGTGGATGTGAAGGAAGCTGCAGGCCCAGATGGAACACCAGGAAGAGAGACATGCTTTCCCCATCATCCTTAATCTGTCTCTGTAGCAGGCCTTCACCTCCCTTTGTCTCAGGTCAACCACTATTATCCAAACCCCAATGCAGACAACCATCAACAGCCTTAACTACACACACCCTCTGGTTCCAGTGCCAGTCCCTGGATCACCTAGACGCCGCAGCATCCAGGTCCAACGAAGGTGTAGTGGAGTCCGCTGCCACTTCCTCCGGCTCCCTCTCCTTGGCTGCTGGGCGCTGTCAGACAGACTGTTGCCATGCCAGTGTGCGTCAGGGCCAGCCATGTGTGGCTGCAGAGCCTGACACCATCTGGGGCCGTCAGAGAGGCAGGTGCTGTAGGAATAACCTGGCACTCGCCACCCAGGAAACAAACAGAAGCAACTAACAATTGACTCCTGGAGAAGACAGGAGATTATAATGCCTGTCCCTGTCAAGCTTGGACAAATCCTCCACCTGCAGACTCCTGAATAGTTTCAATATTTGTGTGTTTGTGCGAAGATGTGCAATGAACGTCCATCCCTATAGTCATAGCAGTAGGTTCGTTACCTTTAATTGTCAGTGCAAGCTATTTTTAGAATGGTGGAGCAGAGCCGCAAGCTGCTCAGAGCTATGGAGGCTAATGGGATTTCTTGGTTTCCCTCATCAAACTCATCAAATACACAATCCAACAACCCTAAAACACTCTTGTGGACAAGTTGTGACCTGCACATTCACCACGCTATGAGATAATAACGGAATGTTACGAGATGGAGTTGTTTTCGGGGCAAATGCAGAGACTGCTTGCTGAAAAACTGCCCCTGTAGGCAACACACATCTGCTGTTTTGCATGAATTTACCTTGAAAACAACTCTGACTCGTACACTTTCCGTTATTATCTCATATCTCATATTTTGTAAATATTCTCTGATACAAATAAACGTATTAAACTAAACTAAATAACAAAGAAATACAAAGAAATACAATTACATGCATTGAACAATCATGTCATTTAATATTTAGAGAGAGTTCATAGATGGTCGGTGGTAGATCTTCACTGCTTTTGCTACAGTATCACTGCTTTTTTTGTGCCATCATTCAATTGTTGCTCATTTAACATACGTTGTTATTTTATGTATGTTATCAAGAACAACAAAATGAACAGAACTGATTTTTTTTTTTTTTTTAAGGAAATAGGTGGGAGAAACCAGACTTCCTGGAGAAAACCCAATCTTGACACTGATTCCATTCATTTAGTACGAGAGCATCATGCTAGGAGGAGTTGTTGAGGTGGCAGGGGATGGAGGGTAAAGGGAGGAGGGTAGGGGTTAGAAAGTGGGAGGGGGAGTTGAGGGGAGGGAGAGAGATTTCATAGAGGGAGAGATTATTTTGACAGAGAGAAAGAGAGAGGGAGATTTCATAGAGAGATGGTCGGTGGGATATCTTCTCTGCTTTTTTCAAATACTTGTGGATTTGTGTCATCATTTATTCAGTTGTTGCTGATTAACATACATAGATTGATTAATTTATGTTTGTTATCAAGAACAACAAAATGAACAGAACAGATGTTTTTTTTTTTTAAGGAAATAGGTGGGAGAAACCAGACTTCCTGGAGAAAACCCAATCTTGACACTGAATCCATTCATTTAGTACGAGAGCATCATGCTATAGGAGGAGTTGTTCAGGTGGCAGGGGATGGAGGGTAAAGGGAGGAGGGTAGGGGTTAGAAAGTAGGAGGGGGAGTTGAGGGGAGGGGTTTCTATTCCTCCACTGTCATTTCTCTTTCTCCCCTCTCCCTCTTCTCATTCTGTTTTCTCTCCTCTCTTTCTATTTTCTCTTGTTCTTTTCTTTCTTTCTTTTCCCTCTTCTCAATTTTCTTTCTCTCTTTTCTTTCTTTCCTGTCTTGCTCTTCTCTTCCTCTCCTCTCCCTCTTCTCATTTTTCTCTCTCTCTTCCCTTTCTTTCTTCTCCTGCTTCTTCTGCTCCTTCAACTCCTCTTTGCGCCTCTTTTCCTCATCTTTCTTAATTTTTGCTTTCTCCTTATCGGTTTTGCAGGCCAGTTCCTGAAACTCTGTTTTTTCAGTAGTCAGGCGCTGCATGTCCTCCTCCATTCGTCTGCTCCACAACAACCAGTCTCTCTCTTTTCTTAGCCAACTCTCCTCAATGTCTATTGTCTTTCTGTGCAGCTCCTCTTTCTCTGTCGTCTCCTGTGCAAGTCTTTCCTGCAGGTCGTTGACTCTGGCCTCGCATTTCCTAAACATGGTCCTCATGTCCATCAGTTCCAGCCTGCGCTCCTGCCTTATTCTCACCAGTTCAATGTTTTCACGTATTAAACTGGAGATCTCTTTGTCTTTCTCTTTCATGATGAGTCCAGTCTTGTTGCAGCTCTCCTGCAGAGCTCGGAGCTCATCTGCCATGTTCTTTTCCTTGCTAGTCATCTGCTCCAGGGCATTGTTTCTGGCCTCGAAGTCAGACTCACATTTCTGCAACTTGTTCCTCATGTCCAGGAGTTCCTGCCTGCACTCCTCGTTCATTGTCACCAGTGCCGTGTTTTCACTTCTAACACTGGAGATCTCTTTGTCTTTCTCTTTCATGATGAGTTCAATTTTGTTGTTGCAGCTCTCCTGCAGAGTTTGGAGCTCATCTGCCATGTTCTTTTCCTTGCTAGTCATCTGCTGCAGGGCGTTGGTTTTGCCCTCACAATCAGACTTGCAGTTCTGCAACTTGGTCCTCATGTCCAGAAGTTCCAGCCTGCACTCCTCGTTCTTTGTCACCAGTGCCATGTTTTCACTTCTAACACTGGAGATCTCTTTGTCTTTCTCTTCAATCTTCTTGTCGTAGATCTCCTGCAGAACTTGGAGTTCAGCTGCAGCTTTCTCCTCCTTTGCTCTCATTTGGTTCTTCCATGTTGTATTGAGCTGACCGAGTGACTTGGCCAAGCAGTCCTCCAGCGATTGAATCTTTTCGTCTTTTTGCTTCAACTGGTTGTGGAACCACTGGTTGCTCTTTCGGCAGGCAGTGAGATCTTCTGTGCAGCGGTGGAGTTCCTGCATTTTTGCATGGATAAATTGTTCCATTTCCCGTTGTTTGCCTTGATACCAAGTCTGCATCCTATTCTTTTCCTGCTCCCAGCCGTTCTCTTTGCTGAGCAGCTGTTGCTTCAGAGCAGCGTTTTGTTCAGCCAGCTCTTTTACAATATTTGTGTCGAGAAGGGGTTTTTTGAGGAGTTGCAGCATTTGAGGGGCATTCCCCATTTGCTGGTTCCCATTATTATGATTTGCTTGTGCGGATGACATTTTGTCACTTTCTGCCAACTTTGTTTAACACAGACTGTATAGGAAGATTGGAGAAGGAATACAAGATGTGGGTTATAAATTAATTATTCTAATGTATTACTGGTTATTAATAATCCCTCGTAATATCTTGTAATTAACTAATTGCGATTATAATCATTCGTAACTTAACAGAGAGGTCAGACTTTCTGCCGTTCACTGTGAGTATCAAATGAGAAATGTGTCTCTGAAGTCAAGTGCTGGCCTATCAGCAGAGATCATAGGAACTATGACATCACACAGGATGTCCAACATTCTGTATGACATCACACAGGATGATGGCAACATTCTGTATGACATCATGTCTGACATCACACAGAACCCAGTGATGGCTGCATCATGTGACTTTATATTTCAAAACAAACAAACAAAAAACATCAAGTACTCTTATTTTGAAATTACAGGTTAAAGCTCTTATTTTGAAGGTCAGATTACAGTTTTGAGATAAATCTATAAATCATCTAAAAAAAAAAGAGAGATACTGGAAACTTGGCTTTAGGTATAGCTAACAATTCAACTGCCTTGCTATGCCATGCTATCTTTCACGCCCACTTTCAGTCATTTCTCAATAATTTATTCTGTCGAAATTTACATAACACCATGTAGCCTATGCCTATTTTTCAAACAAGCAACGAAATTCGGTTTTTCCAAATATTTATGTCAATGGAGAAATAATAAAAAATCTGTTAATGAGTTCAATATAATTTATCAAACTTTAGAAACATCAGGAATTCACTAACAGTTGAAGACTCTAAAACTTATTTCAATGCCATGATTTTGTCTCATTATAATTATTGTATGTCATGTTGGTCTCAGGCAAGTACATCTGTCTTGAAACCCTTCAGGTCACTCCACAAACAAGCCCTGAAAATCTTAGACAGGAAATCACAACAGTATCATCACTGTGAAATACTTAAAGGGATAGTTCAACATTTTGGCAAATTGGCCCACTGATATAATCCCCACAGTAAGTGCCACATGTTGAGGTTTTAGGAGAGGAGGCAGCCTGGACAGGTAGTGTGTAATAATGGAAAATGAGCAGGTTACATCCCTTAATTATACACGATCAAGTCATGACATTTTTTTAATAAAAAAAATGTTAAAAAGCAACTTCACTGCGACATCAAAACCTAGGATTTTTTTGCTCATTTGCAGCTTCATCTATATTCGAGGCATCGGCAGCTTTCATGGCTACAAGTGTCTGTTCTGTCAGGAGCAGCCAAGCATGTTGACACTTTTTGTTTCTCAGCAGACCAACAAAGCAAACAGAGTAAACTCACATGAGTCTTATTTATAATGTATCTCTATCACAAATCTAACAATACACTGAATATAGATTTTTAATAACTTCCATCAAAGTCTACACATAACATATCTGTCTGGACAGATTTGGAAATAAATGGGAAATTGCCCTGTTGGAGGAAGCATACAATCCTCTCATTAAGACATAAGACTATTTATTGATCCCACACATGGGAAATTTGGTTGTTACTCAACAATACGGTAAAAAGGTATAAAAATATGCAAATATAAGAGAAAGAGAAACATTCTGTACAGTTCTGTCCCGAAATCTTTACAGTTATACAAGTTATGTATAAAAATAGAATAACATTTATATATAAGCAGTTTTGTTTGCTTTTAGGCAGAAAAATGATGAAATGTGCACCAGTTGTTTCTAATTCCATGAACATGAAGCTGCTCTGGTCAACAGTGGTTGTCTTTGGAGCTGTCTGTGTTGACCCATTGTGTCTCTCTCAGGGTTTGTGGGTCTGTTCAACCTGCTGCTGCTGTGGCCAGGCTTCCTCCTGCTTCACTACACGGGCTTCGAGGCCTTCGAGCTTCCCAGTCAGCTGGTTTGGACGTACATCCTCATCAACGGCCTCATCGGAACCGTCCTCTCCGAGTTCCTCTGGCTCTGGTGAGCAACACGATGCATCATTCATGCAGGTCATGAACCTATGAAACGTGTTTGATTCTGTCTGGTGAGCTTTCATCTAGACACCACCCTGGTGGAACTCATCTGAATTCATATAAAGAAACGTTGGTTTGAATCCTGTACATTGTTTTTGTTTTGTTGTGTTTATATTCCGTGTCTGTCCACAGGGGCTGTTTCCTCACGTCGTCTCTGATTGGAACTCTGGCGCTGAGCCTCACCATCCCGCTCTCCATCATAGCAGATATTTGTATGCAGAAGGTAAGAACCCACAGCAGCTACTTCACAGCCAGAGTCCGAGCTTGAAATAAGAGTCAAGTTACTGTTTGATTTGCAAGACTCCAGTGTGAACACATTGAATCAGAGCAGATTGCAAAAGGAAAAATCAGCATAATCTCAGTTTGTTTAGCCCTTTGATTTGAAATGTGAATATATTCAGTTCTGTTGAGTCAAATCATATGTTTCATCTAATCTGCACAGTGTGTTTATTCTCTTAAAGAAAAGTTAAAGTGATGATTGGTTACAAATCAATAGAAGTCATCTCTGTGTTCACTCTCCAACTCTTTCTCAACAATTTATTTTTCTGTGTTGGTAAAATAGTTTAATAGAAGCAACAACTTAAATGATATTTTTCCAGGGACTCTCTCTCTCTGTAAACACAGTTGAGTTTATCTTATGTTGGTTTTTATCTTTTGAAGCGTTTGTTACTTTTGTTCTAGATTTAGATTTAGATTTTAATGTCCTTTTCAGGATAATTGTTTCCACTTTTCATACAGCCACAATAAATACACCACTTTACAAACATGACATCAAATTTGTTGTATTGCTTTACCCAAAAATGATTTAATGAAGGTAATGTTGTGATGCATTTATACAGTTTTTAGTCCACAGGTCAAAGATCATGTGAAATTTTGACCATGTGTTTAATCTGAGACGCTGAAGTCCAGCTGTGTCTCTAGTAACTGGTGACTTTCCTCTGTGTGTGTGTTTGTTCAGGTACGTTTCTCGTGGCTGTTTTTCGCCGGGGCGGTACCCGTCTTCCTCTCCTTCTTCATCGCCACGCTCTTATGCCACTACAACAACTGGGACCCGGTCCTGGTGGGGCTGAGGAGAGTCTACGCCTTCATCTGCAGAAAACATCGCATTCACAGGTACAGCCTTGTTCTCCACTGGACTTTCATGTAACACAATATTCTGTGGTAGCTAAGCAACTTGACACATTAACCACGTGTGTAATTGTGCATGCTGACACACGTATCCCCCATACAGTAGCTACTGTACAAATATAGATTACCTCTGACCACGCTCAAGCAGCTGTTTGTTCCAGCACCTAGATACTATGAAACATGGTTTGCAGAGACTTGATACTGTACCTACTTGGGGCAGGTAATGCACCAGAGAAAACACTTATTATTTTTGGCAGTGATACATTATTGTCATGTGGAATATACTATTTTCAGCAGGGACTTTGTTGAGTCCTCTGACTGTAACTCAATAGCCAGAAACAGTTGCATTTATTACTTAAAGTGGTAGTTCAACATTTTGGCAAATTCGACCATTGCCTAATCCCTATAGTTTTAGAAGTAGGTTCATTACCTTTATTTACCATTTGTCGTTGCTAGCTGTTTTTAGATCAGCGGGGCAGAGACATGAGCTCTGCACAGTGCACGGTACTTTCGTCTTTCCCTCATCAAACTCATCAAATACACAATCCAACAACTCCAAAACGCTCTTGTGGACAAGTTGGGACCTGCTCATTGACCACGCTATGAAATAATAATTTAACATTACGAGACGGAGTTGTTTTCGAGGCAAATGCATAGTCGGAACTACATTCCAGGCGTGGCTGCTGGGCGGAGTGATTTCAAAAGCACAAGTAGTTCAGAGTATTTGCTTCATGTGTTGTAATGTTACATAAACTTTGTTATCTCATAGCGTGGTGAATATGCAGGTCACAACTTGTCCACGAGAGCGTTTTGGAGTTGTTGGATTGTGTATTTAGTAGGGATGCACATTTTGAATTTTTTATCTGGCCGATAACCGACGCGCGTTAACCGATTATTAACCGTTAACTGATAAGATTACAACTTTCACGGCGCACAAGTGTATTTAACGGCAATGAAAAAAAAATTGATCGCTCCAATTTTTTTTTGCCATTAAAGCAAAAGTAAGTGAAATATTTGTGTTAACATAAGTCTTAAATAGTTATATCTTCCGACAGCAATCACTTACATAGAGTGTTTGGTCTGAAACACGGGTCTCTCAGTCACTCTGCTCTGCTCTGAGCCGAAGAGAAAACATTTATCGTATCCTACAGTTTTTATCCAATGAGGAGAGAGAACGGCATGCAGGGCTGTGTGTGCAGCCAAGGAACGCCGTGAATGTGGCGACGTAGGGACGATGACTGTTATGGTGCGTTCAAGGAAACTCGTATTTTTCCGACCGTGAAGTTGTACCAGTTCGATCTGGTACGAGTTCACCGGTCGGAAGTTACGAGTGGCCGTTATAGTGACTTTCACCGGTAAAACAGGTCGGAAAAACACGAGTGGGTTGCCTGGAACGCTACAAAGTCGTAAGTTGTGACTTGAAGCTGTAATTTACGATTTCAAAAGCCTGCCTGGAACGCAGCATTAGCGAAAACGACCGGACCACTTACTTCTGCTTTAAATACACATATGCACTGTGACAGCTGATCAGCGCCACATCCACTGTGCTCTGTCTCAGCTGATTGCGCTCATATGAAGAGAGAGGAACAGCAGAACTCCTACTCCTGGAGAGCAGCGACGTCCTCTTTTTTTTTTTTTTTTTTTTTTTGCAGTGCAGGTGTTACAGGTGATGCACATCCATATCTGTGTAGGCTACATTTATTGTCTGATTTTGCTTCATGGGGACTGCACAGCACAAAGGCTACTGTCAGACCTCCTGTGTAACCTTTTGCTGCGAAATATGACTGAAGGCATGTGGAAGTCTGCACGTGTTGACGACATAAGGAGCTAATAAAAAAATAAAAATAACCGATAGTATTAATCGGTCAAAGTTCTTGTTATCGGTTAACGGTTAAGCAGTTATTCATGTGCATCTCTAGTATTTAGTTTGACAGGGGAAACGTGAAAGTACCGTTCACCTCCATTGTGTTTGCTGAGCAGCTCTTATTTCTGCCCCGCCGATCAAAAAACCAGCTTCCACCGACAATTAAAGGTAATGAGCCTACTCGTAAAATGATAGGGATTATGGCAATAGACGAATTTGCCAAAATGTTGAACTCTCCCTTTAAACTGTGAAAGAAAACCAAAGCGAGTGGTTGGAAGGAAGAGGGGAACATGGACATTTGCAGATCATCTGCAGACAATTGGGTCTGTTTGCTCCCGACACTTTGAGACACTGTTGATGCTCTGCTGCTGGAGTTCAGCTGCAGCTGCAGCCAGACAACATGTGAAGTAGGATTTTGCATGTTTGACCACATTAACACATCAGGTCTCAGTGCTTGTTTGCTCTTTTAGTTACAACGTGATGTAACTTTACAAAACATAAAAATGATCTGACAAAAGCATCTATTTCAGATTCCTGCAAATTCATTTTCATGTTCTGGTCTAATGTTATTCTAGCAGGCTGCAACTTGAAAGTTTGTGAAAAGACATTTTGAAAATTGACATGAATGGACATGGAACATTGAAATTTTGAATTTACACATTGCATGTAAATGATTACTCTTCTTTTTACTTGACATTAAATAGACTGACTGCTGCAGCACATGTACAAGTGACAATCACAGAAACACAGCATAACTGAGCCTAATTCTCATTATAAGTGTCGTAACTAATTGACTGTGCCATGTTGTTTTTTTGAATTTGATGAGTAAGAAGGTTTGGGGACTGTAAGATACAACTAGAGACGTGAACTTGACTTGACTCACCTCATGGCCGCTGGGACAGAAACAGCCACAACATAACAAGTCTCACTCGGAAGCAAATTTATCTTAGCGGACTAATCACATTACCATTACCAACCACACAGCAGCCATTTGTGGTTGTCTTTCGTTTCCAGACAGGTTGTGAGTCACATTGAGCCATTATCAGTGTAGAGTCATGTTCCAGTGGTTTCCAATGCGGTTACCGTGGCATTTATGACGCAACTGCATGAGCGTAAACAGACATGCATGCTTGACGGGTGAAAAAGCAGCTTCCATTTGTTAAAGCCAAGTGGAAGTTCCACATGCTTACACACACACTCTCTACTGGAAGTGGGTGTGCGGCAAAACGTGAAGATGATATGAAAACGTGTTCTAACCACAATTTTTATAAAGTTGGAGAATTTCAATCATCTGACCGTAAATGTGACACACACTTCTTTCTTATTCAGTGAGTTCCTGACAGGGACGAGTGACGCCGTCCGTAGCCTCGCTAAGTCAACTCTGTAATCAGATGGACATGCTCGACTGACTCACCTCTCAGCAGCAGTCATGCTACCTATTCTTCTGTGAACGCTTGTTCCCGTTGGGCGTAGATGATGATTATGATAATGATGGTTGTCTTGTCAGGTGAGTGAGTGTGATGATGGCTGACCCCTCACCCTCTCTGCCTCCAGACTCCCAGAAGACAGCGAGCAGTGTGAAAGCCTTATTCCCCTCCACACCGTCTCCCCCAGCGAAGGAAGCTTCTGTTCATGATCCAGCGGTTCAGCACTAAGTATGTGATGTTGATCGGTGTTTATAATAGAATAACATCATAATAATATCTATTTTTCATAATTTCAATGGAATTATTGAATTTCATCGTTTCAGTCAAGAGTTAATAATACAGAAATGTCTAAGTACTGAAACAAGTGTTAATTTATGAACTCGTACTTGATCTGATCCTGATACCAGATCTTTCAATGAGCTTCAGGTTTCTTTTTTTCTCTTTTATTGTGATAAAACTATGTTAATGAAAATATAAATTATAGCAGAGACTTTTAAACAAGTCTGAAGAGGAAGCACAAGTCTTAAACACCATGAGGATTTTGAAATAGTTGATGAATCTCTGCTTTCCTTCAGTTGTTTGCCCCCAAACAGCTGTCAAGCATTTGTCTGACCGCCTGATGTTTGGACATGTTTAGTCAGAGGGACAGAAGACGAACTGGACGGGATGATAATCGCATAAATATTTAAGATCAGAGTTTGACCACCCACTTCTCAACGTCAGAGGAGCTGCTGTCTCAAGTTTTTCTCCTCAGCCTCCTTAACCCACAAAGTAAAGAGATTTTGAACTGACTCAGTGGAGAATGAACACGGTGCAGTTAAGAACAGACTTGTCCACTGTGTCTATACAAAGCATGCAAGTTTTTCACATTATGTTATGAGCCAGGGAGGCGCCATCTCCTGTGAATAGAGGAGTCGAGCTACGCATGTGTTGGAGGGATAAGGGTGCTAGAGCCAGATCTGTCTTATTTCTGGAGATAATTTCCCTTCTCACCGTGCTACCTGTCTTCATACTGTATAGATGCCGTGTACAGTTATATAAATATCTATTTTTCTTTTATAAAGAAGCATTTGGAGCTAATTTATTCCCTCATTCTAGGGAAGACGTACTGGTGTGGGCGGAGTTGTGTTTTGTTTAGTTTAGCCTCATTTGTTTTAACTCAATATCCCACAATGACAACTGAAATCATGATTTTAGATCTTTTTAACAAGTTGTGCTCCGACAGTGAGGTTTCTGGTCGAGTGCCGGACCTAAAAAAATCAAAATCACTTGAAAGGACAGCACATCCCACAATTTCAAGTCAGAAAAGGACAAAATACACACATTATAGTCTTTTAATTGGCTCACATCATGACAGATAATGCTGACGTGTGTCCTTTCAAGTGATTTGGAAATATGAAGTGTTCATATAGCTCAGGTTCTGTTAATCGTCTCTAAAGGGTCATGGTTGTGTTTCTACACCTTGACTGGAGTCTACCAGTGGTGAATTCAGCTGATTGGACAGACACACACATGTCTGTCTAAGGTGTCCCAGCTGACACTGCAGATGAGAGCAGAGACAGTGAGGAGAGAGCAGCTGCCTCAGAGCTCAGAGACAGGACTGTGTCGAGGCTCAGGCCTAGGGAAAGAAAGAAAAACATTTCTGATGCCCTCAAGGTTTTCCAGGAGCACAGTGACCTCCATCCGTCTTAATGGGGGACGACTGGAACAACCAGGACTCTTCCTAGGGGTGGACAGTTGGACACACAAACCGAGACACCAGAGAAAAGGACACTGGTAAAAGAGGAGACCAAGAACCATGTCCTCTCTGGCTGAGCTCCACAGGTCCTGTATGGAGATGGAGACTCTTCTCATTGAACTAAACACAACCTTTCAAAATTTCACTCCAGAACTCAAAGACGTTCAGTTTCTAATTCTATAAGGATTGAACCCAGAGGAGAGACGGGGCTGTTGTTGTTGTCTCCCAGCTCAGTCTGGTCTAAAAAAGTCTTGTATTTCTGTTACTCTGTCTTCGAAAATGAAAACTTCAATTGTAATGTTTTCTTTTCTTCATCTCCTCAGGTAGCATTTGTGGATCTTGCTGAGCGGGACAACCTGGAAGCTTTCAGAGACATTGAACTGCCCCAGTGCCTCCTATCCAAACTATTTATTCTCTACAGTCGAGAGACGACCTGGCCATTGTTTTCACACGCCAGTCATCACAGACTGAGCTTCTCGTGTCACTTTTTTTTTTTAATGTCCATTTGCATTATCAATGATTACTACAGTGTCTTGTGACCAAATCAAACGGTACATTTTGCGCTCAATTAGAACACTAACAGAGCTGAAGTAGCTGCATGTGTGTCTTTGACCAGTGGAGAAGAGTTCCCATGACTATTTTATGAAGGACTTTGCTGGATTTTGTGTTCGGAAGTATGTCTGAGCAGACAGTCGGGGCCATTTGCACATTTAGAGAGCAAACCTAGTCTTTTTCCAATGGTGTTAGTGTCACCAAGGCAGCAGCACAGTCGAGCACATACAGTATATTCCACTGCAACACTGACTCCACACCTGCATCCGTAGAAACTGGGCAGTTTGGCGAGTCAGCTTTACTGCTGCGTGGATCATCAGTCACTACCTGGAATTGTTGCTTCTTCAATCAACCAAGCAATGAACTCCACATGATAAATCAGTGTGTATTAGTGCGTTGTGTCCATCATCAGTTATCAGAGATGCAGCGGAATGAGGAGTTCATGTGACCCAGACTCAGCAGCTCGGGGGCAATAACAGAACAGAACTGTGTACATGTTGCTTGATGCTTTCCACTCCTCCCAGACCTCTAGATGATACTAACACTATCCTGAGAGCATCTCAGCAAACCATCTGTACGTCTTGTCTTTATTTTCTGTTAGGGGGGGAAAAAAACTTTTTAGTCCAATGCTGGAAGAAGAAAACAGAAATCACACTACGTCCTTCATGACCAACAACATTTTTCTTTGTCCTTGACAGTGCTGGATATCCGAAGACAAACTGTGACAGAGACACAAACTTTCACTATAAGCTGCAATAACGGTCGTCTGCTTGAACAAGCAGCGTTCCCTCTCCGATGGGTGTAAATACTGTACACAGCGAAACATTCACAGAGTATTGATGTCTGTTTGTGAAGCTCAGACAAACGCCACAGATTCATCCTCCCAGATTCTGTATCGGTTTATGTATTTGATGTATTATTTAAATGATTCCTGCCTGAGGAGGAGTCTACGTCACAATGTCTTTCAGTTGCAACAGAGATTATAATCCATCGGTCGGACTGTTGTGTGTGCGATCCATACCGTTTATTCACTGCTTGTGATTACATGTAATGAGATGAAGCGTTTGTTTTACGCAGCCTCGGTGCCCGTCATGTAAATCGGGGATGTGCGCATTCCAGTTGAAGGTGAGATGTAGCTGCTGGTCCACTCATCCTGTTAGATGCCAGATGTGTCCACATCTTTATGGGGTGTTTTTATTACACTCCCTATTGACTGGACTTATAAAGTGGGGGAGGAAATAAATGGCCGGTGAGGGTCAATTAATGGGTTGTGCACACAGTGGCAGATGGAAACTGGTTTCATTGGTGTTTACTGTTGCCCTTGCTGTTTGTCACCCTGTATCATGACTGCAGGTGTGAACGGCTTCTATTTCTCATGTTTGGCTGCATACAAAGTTATTTTATCAGTGGTGCTTGTGGAATCATGGTTATGATTATTTTATTTTCTTTCTCAGGTTCTGTGTCTTGATTTTTTTTTTTTAATTATCTGAGCAATTTCTTTGTCTTTTAAGTGTCATTAATGAAAATGTTATAAAAATCTAAAAGAAGGCCTAGTGAAAGGCTGTGGTTCCTTTTATCAGCCGAAGCTCTTAAATAATCCTGTTGTAAGACTGTTTTCATACTTACACTGCACTATTAAAACATATTGTTTTAAAGCTCTTGTTTTTAATGACTTATTCCTACAGGAGGAGATGTGATAAGACAACAACCTTTCTCCCTCACCTCCTGGCCAAACACATACAGTATGTTGTGTGGATTCATTGTTGGTGCCACCATCAGGCCAAACCACTCTAAATGTGGGGATGATTGGGCTGTGGTCGTCCTTCATGTTTTCTACTTTCAATCCTTATCCGAGTAGCACTTTAAGGGAACTTCTTCTCAGGTTTTCACTTGCACAAAAAGATGACCTAACCCGATTTTGGTTGTTAAAGTCACCTGGACCTCACATTCTTGTGAATGCACAATATCAGCAATGCCTTTTGGGAATTATGTTACATCTGGCATAAACACTCCAAAATCACTCACCTTATAGTCCAGTACATGTGGAGTTTGCCATTTTGCAGTGCTGTCTGAATGTAGAGTGAGAACTATTATAGCTTCAATATGTAGTGGAGTCTTCCTGTCAATAGCCCACCACCACTCACTCACATTGTTTGACAGCTAACAGTATGAATACATAACATTGATACATTTGCATGTTGCCTCAGAGCCATGATAATATTCACTGGGGTTTAATTAACCTGTGCTACACATGTTAATATAATGAGTTAACATTACTGATGATTGTGTTACCAACGAGCTGGTATTGTAATATGTTAAATTAACTTAAGTAGCCTACCAATCACAATCAAAATACATTGTGTGACAAAAACAACAAAAAATCCTGCAGCCTGTGTCAGTACCTTTTGTTTTGTTTTGTTTTAGCCTTTTCCAGATGTGGGCCAAATACATCATATCCAACATGGTCTGAATTCCATTGAAGGCCAATTTGTATCTGTATGAAGGCATGCATTTTTCAGTTTCTACATATCAAAGCACAAAAGATGGCATTGCCCTATCCATTGACCCTAAAGGCAGACACGTGTACGTCTGTAGAGAACATACATAACAACAAGCTACTAACAAGTTGTCTATGTACCTACCTTACACTGAGTTCACTTTCAAGGCCACTGTCTTTTTTTTCCTTTGAAAACATCAGCCTTTTATTTAGAGATTTTCTTGGTTCATAGTGTATGAAAATATTTCAGAGTCAAGATAGCATACAGTACATTTCTTTCATTGTAAACAGTTGTATGATGGTTTTGAATGAGATAAACCAAGGCCAAATACTCTACTCGGATGTTGGACATAGAGACCAGTGGCTCTACGCTGCTGTTACACTGAGCAGTAAACATTTTCTGTCAGAGCACAGAGTATATTTTCCCCTGGGCATGTCAAGCAGATCCAGAGTGTGTTCCTTTTAATCTCTTGACTGTCGAGTGGAGACTGAAGTGAATAAGTATTTTCCTTGATATGCTTTTCATTTCATTCACTTTTTTTATAACTGTACAACACGATGACTAGCTATCTCTACACAGGCTGATGTGTCCTTAACGCCCCTGAGCATGACTGGGGTTTGCAATGTAAATAATGAGACCTTCATGAAGTGCTCCTCATGTTTGTCAGCCATTATATGTTTGGCTTATTTCCTTTAGCATCTGACAGCTGTGGATATTTTCTAGCTCAGCAAACAAGCGCAGCACTAGGCACTATAGCTCATGATGTGTTTATCTCAAAGTCACACAGACAGTTTCACGCAGCCTCTTACACATGAGCACCTCATTACTGAAATATAACAAATGAATTGTCTCATGCAATGTGATTAAACACAGACGTCTGAACACAATAGCAGATAATTCAAATGAGCTCTGGGCGCTGAATGAAGATGCTTTAGGACCATAATGAACAATCAACCTTGATTTTTACTTCCCTCACTCCTGACAGTAAACATCTGGCTGACGATGTGATGCCACGCAGCTCCAGAGGGTTTAATTGACATTATCTGACAATATGCAATCACAGTGAAAAGGCACTGGAGGCTTTTAGCTAATCAGGTTCAACCTGTATTTATCATTTCAGCTTTGTTACAGCAGAGGAAGCTTTGTCACTGAACTATGTGGATCTTTTTCTCTTTTTTTGATGTAGCCTACTCTGCTCTGGTCTATGTTTAAAGTAAGCACTATAAACAAGTAATATTATTCATCTGTATTTCAAAAGCATCATTTTATCTACTACGTAAATGTGGTAGATAAACGTTGTCCGGTGGTTTGAACCTTGCGGAAAATGATGTTCGCCTCGCCCACGAAGCCATGCCTGGATTATTTCAGTTTTGACCTTTTCAACTTTTCAACTTCCCCGTCTGTTTTTTTTTTTAAAGCGAACTTGTTCATGCCTCCACTGTGTTCTTTTCATTTCCTAGGTTCGTACTCTCTGCTATGTTTAAGGTGAGTGTCACTTTTCATGATCTCTTATGTGTAAAATCTCCCAGTTTTCATCTTATAAAAACTCCAAGCTTGTAAATGTCATTCAGTTTGATTTATTTTTGTCAAAATCAGGAAAATGTTTCCTTTTCTTCTTATCCTTTTTACAAGTTGCAGCACCTTTTAACCACCTTTTAATCTTGACTATAACTGAAAGTAAAACAAAGTGTTTCTGTGTAAGTGAGCCCTGCTGATAAGGAGTGAAACCAGGCCTCAGCACTCGTGCTGCCTGTAGTGGTGTTTAATGTTTAACTGGCCTGCCCTCTCAGGAGGGAGGAGGAAATTTGTGGGAGTTGAATGTTGACTAATACTTTGCACAGACTGAGGTGACGCCACAGACTCCTGAGTAAGACCTGTGCACACGCTGGGGAGTCCCAGACCGTCATCGGGGGGCGAGAGGAGATGAACCGGGCTTTGTGGCCTCGTGCTGGACTTTAGCCTAATTTCAATGTGAGCTGGTATATGTCCGCTCACCTCTGGATCTTGGCTCAGTTGGCTGTAATCACGGCGGCTGCACCCACGGCAACTGATAAGCTGAAGGGCGAAATCAATACCTGGACAATCTGAGCTCACCACTCGTAACCATGATGAGTGAGGACACGGAGACGGAGATAGAGACAGAGACAGAGGAGAAGGACTGGAGGGAACTTGAACCCAACTACCCCGTCAAAATCTTCCTGACGCTGTTTTACAGTCTCATCCTGGTGACGGGCATCGTGGGTAATTCAGTCACTATCAGGGTGACGCAGGTGCTGAAGCGGAACGGCTACCTGCAGAAGAACGTGACCGACCACATGGTGAGCCTGGCCTGCTCCGACCTGCTGGTGCTTCTCATCGGCATGCCGGTGGAGCTCTACAGCGCCATCTGGTTCCCCTTCTCGTCCGGGTCGGGAAACGCCTCCTGTAAGATCTACAACTTCTTGTTTGAGGCGTGCAGCTACGCCACCATCCTCAACGTGGCCACGCTCAGCTTCGAGCGCTACGTCGCCATCTGCCACCCGTTTCGCTTCAAAGCCCTGGGCGGGAAACGCACCTCCGCCCTCATCACCTTCGCCTGGGTGGTGTCGGTGCTCGTGGCCCTGCCGTTGCTGGTCGCCACGGGAACGCAGGGCCACATTCCCGTCCGTGCGGATAGGCCCGCCCAGAACCTGACCTTCTGCACCAACCTGAACGAGCGCTGGGTGATGTACCGGGTCAGCATCTTCGTGGCTTTCATGGTCTACATGATCGTGCTGACCTGCGTGGCCGTCATGTGCCGAGCCATGATCCTGGTCCTGAGGAGACCGATGGCTTCCCACGACGGAACCGTGAGCGGAACTCAAAGGGATCCCAAGCACGAGAGCCCAAAGGTGAAGATGGCCAGGAAGCAGACCATCCTCTTCCTCGGTAGGTTGTTCCTTTAATTAATGTCCTTGAAATAACGGGAGCGTGCCTATGTTCCATCAGCCCTATGTTCCCTCTGGACTCTCTCTACTTATCTGGACTCTATCTATCTGGCCTGTCTAGCCTCTACCTGGTCTTTTTACTAAACTTAACCAACTCCTTTCTTCATTGCCAAAACCCAACCAATGGTGGGACTTTGGACATTGGGCTGTGGGAACATAGGGCCTAATTTTCAGTGACAACAAAAGTTAGAAATGAGGGAACATAGGGCTGTGGGAACACAGGAATGACCCCGAAATAACAACTTGTTCGAGACAGATTTCAGAGCTCTGATGGTGTGTGTTTGTATTGTGTGTGTGGTATTTATGAACCATTGTGCATGGTGTGCATTTGTGTGTGTATTTGTGATGTTGTTTTGTACCATGAGCTCGTTCGTCCATTTCTAGCAGTGAAACACGACCTTGGCTCTGCCACAAGTAGAAGGGATAAAGACAGATCTATGGTGTTATGTTTCTAGTCTTATGACACACACACAGTATCTGTTAAGGAAGTGTTCTTAAAAAGATAAACAGTTGTGTATCTATGTATTTTACTTGCATCAACCTTCAAGGCTTCTTTGTACGTAGAAACATCAACTATACTATAAACAATGTCAAGTACCTCCATACCCATGATTTAACTCAGAATGAAACTAGTGCTTGAATTCAAATACAAAGAAAAAAGAAAGAAAACAAGCCATTAAATCCTCACAAGGACAAAAAAGAGAGAGAAACCTCACAGAGGAGGCCGTCAGGTGCACAGGTGCCAAAACTACCATCAGATAAAAAGTCTAATAACAAACTCTGCTGAATAAATAGTATGTGAGCACTGGAGTGGACATCCTGAGCACATGAGCAGCGTCTCGGTCCACCGGACTTCAGGTATCATTTGACATGAGAAGGGAGAGACACAGATGTTACCAGAGGTTGATAATCCCCACTGGAGACAGACTGGGGTGGAAAGAGATAGAAGACACAGGAAAACATGCAGCAGAACTCCCCGAGCCCCTCAGTCATACAGTCAGCCAGTCACAGACACTGATGGCATGAATAAACAGCATATTGACAGAAAACAGGACGCACGGGAACTTCAGATCAGGAACTGGAGGAGGAAGCTGTATCATATAAATTCACTTTTACCCCTTGCGTGATGCAATTTTCTTTTTACTGATGGAGTAAGAAAGACTGATCAATATTTTATCCTACAGAACTGCTTCAGCTCAGCTTGTCTGGTGTGAGCGGCTCTCCTGGGCTCATTCCGTTGCATGTAGTAGATTTTACTTTATTCTTTATTTTCATTGTCTGGCAGCTCCTCCTGAGCTCCGGCAGGTGCAGCCTCTCTGACATTATCCTGGCAGAGACCTTGATAAACTTGTGAATTAATTTTCCCCTCCATGAAGTAGAGCCATCCAGGCCCAGAGCCAGGGAGCTGCGTGCTCACTAAACCACTTTATGCAGCTTCCTCTGCCACCTGCAATAAATACATAAAACCTATTTAACAAGTCAATTAATGTAGCTTTAATTTAACACCTTTTTTTATATCCATGGATTACATTTAAGTGAAACATACCAGAAAAGCTAAAGTAGTCTGCTGTTTATTGTACTAAAAGTGTTCTTTTACATTTACAGGCCCAGTTAAATGTTCCCATAGCAGATGACAGTGATTTACAGTGAAACATGAAATGTTATCACAGTGAGATTATCGGATATTTTCACCAAAGCAACAGTTTTAGTCGCTTACATCACTGTTTGTTCAACTCCTCTGCATTACACACACACAGACACACACTGTCTGAATCACAGCATCGGAATTCATTGTGTAATTACAGCTCAATGCTGTAAGGTTAGTCAAACACATAGACTACCTGTGTGTAGTTTCAGTGGGATGTATTAAACATGAAGGACGAAACCTGACGTAGGAGTGAGGGAGTATCTTCTTTTAAAGGAAAATATCAAAACCTTGACGCACAGTGAAATCGCACTAGGTGTTTCTTTTTTTTTTTTAAATCTGACATTGAAATAACTGTAGAAAGTCACATTTTCACACCTGAATTATAGCCTATCAACAAGGTGAACAGTTTCAGCTGCAGCTCATGAAAACACTTCAATTTTCACCCATTTGTCAGTATGTCAGAAAACACACAAATCAAAAACACACACAAACACAATACACACGTTGATACGGTGACTAAGATACATCATGACGATCAAGATGCTTCATCAGTGACACACGCGAGTTGTTGTTTAATGGATTTCCTGACTTCCTTCCTGTTACACAGCAGTCTGGTGGGTTACTCAATGAGTCCATGGGAAGATTAGCAAAATCAAAAGCAAAACTTTATTTGTAAAGCACATTTCACTACAGGTGGAAGCACAATGTGCTTCACAGAGCAAAAGACCCTATAAAGGTAGAGGCCATGACAGTGGTGGATAATAAATTATTGTCCACCACTATCATCTTAATGTGCACTTTATATAATAATAATAATAATAATTAATATTATATAATTATTATTAATAATTATATAAAGTGCACATTAAGGCAAACACAGTTAGAACAATAAAAACAAGTGTGATTAGAGACCAATACAATATTATAGAGTAAGTCAATAAAAGGTATAGCTAAAAAGGAATGTTTTGGAGATTTATTTTAGGAGATAACATTGGTGCATACTTACTGTAATATGATTGCGAAGGCTGTTCCATAATCTTGGGGAATAGTATCTAAAGGCAGCCTCACCAATTAAACTTCCTGTTTACATCAAACGTAATTCATAATGGGAACTGTAGTTTCAGATAAGTGGTTAGAGAAATAATAATAATTATAATGAAATCCTTCAGTATTAACTTTTTTTAGTGTTGCATCATCAGTGTATCTTTCACATGAGCATGGTTCATAGAGGCCTGGGTCACTGACACTCTGCTGTCCATGCATCCAATGTCAAACTATGAAAACTATACTGACTGAAAGTGATCTACAAGAAGAATGATGGGACACTGACAGTTGAATACACAAATCTCACATCTTCTGGAAGGTTTAATTGTAAAATATGTTTTTTTTTCTTCATTTATTCATGACAAAATCTAAAAATAGTTTGCATGGTCAACACTGTCACTGTAACTGCACTGAGCCCTCGGGAGAGCTGTGTATTTGCCACACTGATAGGCACTGAGACCAGACTAGAAGCATCTGAGGATGACAAACTTCCTCCTCACTGTGTATCTTTCATTATGACTCTGATAGATCAACTAATCTAACTTCACACAAAAGGACCCTTCTCATCAGTAAAGAAGATCATTCATCATTTATCATTATTTGTCATCTGCTCTAGCTTTCCATTGTTTCCTTGTGGCAGTCATTTGTGCATCCTCATTAGTTAAATGATGGATTCAGTATTGAACAGCGTGTGAATCAGTGTCTCTGTGCCGTGTCCTCGGTCGTGACAACAATCCCTAGAGGCTGAAGTGTCTTTCATTGTTCAGTCTCACCGCCACCATCATCTACATTGTTCTCTTGTTCTCTATGAAGCGACTTTATCCCTGAACAGTTGTCTAATGTCTATATAAATTATACTATTTGAGTTATTTTGACCGTTCTTTAAAAATACAAAACATGAAATATGTATCTTTTAATTTTTTGGAAGTGCCACATTGACTGGTGCATTTACATACTTCGCAACTTCAGCTTCTCCAAGTTAGTGGATACTTTGCAGCAGAAGAACAGCAGCTCCCTCCTCTTCTGTGAACATATTGAATACAGGGGGAGTTTGCATTCACTCTGCAAAGACGTTTTGCTGATGCACAACAAATGTTTACAGTAATTATGTCTAATATGCTGTGTGTCAGTCTGAGGATTCAATAATCACAGTTCTGAGAGAAAACAGACCATTTATTCCCCAAACAGAAAACTGACTGTGCTGTAATGAAGCCCTGGCTTGATGAAGATGTTTTTCTGCAGGTAGTTTGATTGGATGGATTCCCCTCAGTAACAGAAGGTAAACAACACGTTTAACAACACAACTGGAAAGTAAAAGATTAAGGGAGAAAAACATACTGTGGATAATTATGTACCTCATGGTGTTTTGATATCTTTTGCTTTGTATTGTGGAGTCCAGTTGGATAAAGTGAACTTTGACAGAGGTTCGATGGAAGGTGCTAATGTGTAAACTAACACAAGTCAGATAGTTAAAGGAGATATATTATGCCCCCTTTCCACAAAATGAAATAGTTCCCAGGTGTCTTAAAGACATGTCTGTGACATGCTTTGGTCAAAATCCCCCAAGGATCAAACATCACAGCTCTTTTCATCCTCTCACAACAGCCCTGTTCAAGCTGGTTTCAGTGCCTGTCCCTTTAAATGCAAATGAGCCATTGCTTGCCCCGCCCCTTCTACTGGTACCAGGTAGGGGTGGGGTTATGCAAATTAAAATCCTAGTTACATCACTGGAAGACAACTGAGGGAACAGCTTGTAAAACCCAAGGGGGGAGTTGTGGGTTCTCCAAGTGAAGACCACTTCCGTGTTCAAAAAGCTGCAGTACCCCGACGGCCTCTGGGGGCTGGCTGATGTTAAAATAGCCAACTCTACAGCTTAAAAAAACATATTTACAGCCTGGTACATTTTATTTTTTTGGTCTCTACCGATAGTTTCCACCTCCATGAACACTGTGGGATGGGGGGGGGGTTTGTACCACAACCGTTTTAGTATTGTTTAGGCTTCAAATTCGTGCATACATTACGTTGAGTGACAGGTTCACAGACAGTTTACCGGCCGTTAATTGGTTGCTTCGAATTCAGTGGGCGGGTTCTCAGCCGGCTAACCGCCGCACTTCTCCAAATATGGCAAGTAGACTCCACCTAAAATCCAAGATGGGTGTCCAGTGGGTGATGTCACGGGTGCTACGTCCATTCTTTTGGTAAAACCACGTGGATTTCAACCTAGGGAGCCTGAACATTACAGATTTATTTGTCAATTCTCACATTTTGGGCCCGGAAGGCAAGACAAACACTCAAATATATGTTCAAAAAGTGATATTTCCATAACATGTCCCCTTTAAATGTGAAGAAGCATCAGCAGAGAGAAGCAGACTGACCTGTGCTTTGGCAGCCCCAGATGAACCTGTGGAAGCCATCATGAATGAACCTTCCCTTTGTACAAGCTACAGCTCAGATTGCTCTGTAACTGAATGTGAGTGAGTGAGCAACTGTTGCATCAACTGAAAAGAAAAGGTGATGAAAAGTCTCACCAACTGGCCAAAAAATGAACATTTTGCAGGTTTAATAAGTCTCAGCCGTCGCCATTTAGACTCAGTGGCATTTGCACAACCTGTTGTGATGTCTTTTATAATAGGCCATAGAAAAGAAACAGCTGGAAATTGCCAGTAATAATTGGGGAAAACAAAGTTCTCAGTAAAAGCCTGAATCAGCTGATGACACTTTAAAACAAACAAAAGATACAAAAAAACGACACTGTTATTTTCTATCGCCTTCATATTCCTTCTAGTCATTGTTTGTGTGCATCAGCTGAATCTTTGCACGTACTTTCTGAAAGTAAATTAGAATTGATACAGTATATTGAGAAATACTGTAGGGATGCTGCAGCATCAGGGAAAATGAAATGAAAATGAAAAAAGAATGTTATTTTTCTCAGCTCAGAGATCAGTGTAATTGACTCGATCTATCCACTCCTGATTATTGGGAAGAAATAACTGTTGCCATGTTATATTATGCACAGCGTTAATGAGTATTGTAGCTGTTGGAACGAATTGTGCTTTAAATCAGTTTTTGAGCTGTGGTTATTGGGAGGTTCCACCCTTTGGGGTTTTGTTGTTGCTGAGCAGATAATCCTTTATCGGGCTTACAGCATATCCAAGTGTTGTTCCAAACTGCACAGAGAAAGACCGATGATTTGGGGAGAGGAGGAAACGGAGATTTGAGGACAGACCTCAACGGCCCTGACTGATTTTTAATCAACGGATATGTAATGACATTCCTCTGTGTCTGATAGTGTTTTATGAAAACTGTTGCCTCCTGCTTTATTTCGGTAGGAATTGTGTGGGATGTTCACTCCATCCCCGCCCCTCTCCCTCAAGGTTTTTGCTCTACTTATAACCAACAGACTAGAATATTGAAGTTTGTATAAATATTGATGTGTGTATAAATATTGATGAGAGCAGACGCGGAGTGGTTTGTGTGTTTCTTACATCAGAGATATGGCGGTGTAATATTTAAACCTAATACATTCAAATGTGAAGTGCAGGTAATTGAGGTGATTTCCAAATAATCGAACAGAACTAAGTACGTAATTATGATTCCCTGAGAATGAAAGCCAGCGTATTCTAATCAGCTCTCTGTGTCTCCATTACTGCGTCTATCAGAACTACTTCAAAATTCATAACGGCTCAGTCCCAGTAAACAACAGCCTCACAATGGAATATTACACTTACTGAATATTACTGGGGAGGTCATGACACAGTCTGCTGGCATCCGCCGCGTTCGCTCACATCTTTATTGACTGCTGACTCACTCTAGCGCAGAAATTACCTGAGTTGGAATTTGAATATGAATTGAATTGTTAGTGTCAGAGACAGAGAGGAGCTGCTGCAGATAGCGCCGAGTTCCACTCTGATGCGCGCCGTTGTAAAGCACCCATGTCAGTTATCTCTCAAGTGGCCACGTTCCTGCTGCTGCTGCTGCTCCACTTTACCTTCAGATAACTTTTAATCCTGGTTGGGCGCTGTCACTGTGGAGAGTAATTAAAAGCAGAGAACATCCTTGTTAAGTTGACCACACGTCACGTCCAGCTCAGGAGGTTAATTGCTTTAGATTGCTTCTTTTTTTTTTTTTTTTCCAGCCGCTGGCATTTGCGAAATGAATTTTAATCCTTTTTTGCAGCCTTCAGCCTTTGGCCTGTGACCCTTGACCTTTGTAGGCCATTTGTAAAGGGGACATGCATTGAAGCTGAAAAATAATAATAATAAAAGAGGAGTCGCTTGGACACTTTAGAAAAAACAGAGCAGGACGTGCTGACCAGCAAACAATTATAAGTTACAGTAGGAAAAGGTGGTGTATGTCAGTGGCGTGCACAGACTTTTTGAAGGGCGGGGGCAAAAAGGGGAAAAAAAGGGCACATATACTGTAGCGCGTACTGAAGAGGGCACTTTAACACTCATTTTGGCTCCTAGAGGGCACTTAAAGGTGTACAGAAAAGAAAATTGAATTTAAGCCCACTCTGGGTCATACAATTATTGTAATAACTCATCTATCAGACGATGTAGCCCAAACTTTGTGCAAAATTCTATTTTTGAGTAAATCCGGGATGAAAGTGTGTATTTTTTTTTCCGCATTGGATAATGCAGGCGCACGGATTATACGTCAGCCTGTACACGATTCACCAGCCACTGATATTGGATCCGTCATCCGTCATTCAAACGTCTGAGACACACACACACACACGGAGCTCGGTCTCGCCCCAAGCTTTGAATATCCCGCCCGCTCGATAACGACCAATCAAATTTGTTTTCCTTACTCGGGTAAACTTGTGTTGCAGCTCGTGACAACTCGGCGCGACAAACAGGACAAACGGCCATTTCTGTACACCTTTAAGAACTCGTTCTGGCTCCTAGAGGGCACTTTAGCACGCGTTTTGACTCCTATAGGACACATTAGCATGCGTTTTGGCTCCTAGAGGGCACATTAGCACACGTTTTGGCTTCTAGGGGCACTTTAGCGCGCGTTTTGGCTCCTACAGGGCACATTAGCATACATTTTGGCTCCTAGAGGGCACTTAAGCACGCGTTTTGGTAGCATGGGAGTTGTTGTCTTCACCAGCAGTGTTTTCAACTTCTACCTGTTTGGATTCCTTCAGTGTCGTTCAGGTTTTTATTATTATTATTATTATTTTTGACCATGCACAGAGGTCTGTAGGATGGAGACAGGACATCAGTGAGGAGCTGCTAGCCTTTGTTTCTCTGATAACTTATGATCCAGACATCCAGGAGACTTTTACCAGCAGGAAAATTATCAGCAGTGTCCTCCCCTCCATAACAAACAGACTAGGAGGACTGAAAGAGATAAAAAAACAACAGTTTCACTTTAAAAATCAGTGATTCACAGACACAGTGATTCATGGACGGAGGACAGGACGTCTCTGGTGGCCGGGAGCTGAGCTGTCGAACATTTTTTCCTCTGATAACTTAAGATCCAGACATCTGATGACGAAAGTCCTTCATCTGTTTAAAATTTAGTGCTGAAAATGAGCAGGGTGGAAAACAGTGTCTGTGGCTTAAAACTAGATGAAAATCCATTTTCAACCTCTGCTATAGAACCACATGTGTGCACACAACACATACATGTGGAGGAATTAGACCATATCCTCTGTTTTGAGAATTGTTGGATGGAAATATTTCTTTTTAGATATTTGAATGTAGAAAAGTTCCAATAGTTAACCTCAGAACAACAACACTTTAATCCTTATTTGAAGAAGAGTTGACTGCTGGTAAACAACATGTTTGTGCAGTCTTGCTCCAGCAAGTACATTTAATAATCTTCTGTGTTTGATCTGTGTGTCAGACACCTCCCACGCAGCTCTCACACTGATCCAAACACAAACCCATTTGCTAAAGTTAGTTGAGATATTAAACTGCTTTGTAGACTCCTGATGTCTGCACGGATTTCAGAACAGCTATACGTGTCGCCATATAAAGTATATTATAGACTACGGTTTGATTTCCTCCCCTAGAAAAAGCCGTCCTGTGATTGGTTGGTGTATAACAGTGTTTACTTGGGGTTAGCAGCACATAAAGACTCTGGTGGTTGGTTCGTATGAAGGCAGGAGATAAGACAGGATCCCTCAGCGTCCCCTCGGGCAGTGGTGGAACATAACCAGCAGGTGGTGGATCGAAACTTTCGGCTGAGTCTCCTTCAACATCCTGGGGTTTTTTGGTGGTGATGGGGAGGAGGGGGGGTGGGGGGTGGGGGGTGGGGGGTGTTTTCTGCTGTGCAATGGTAGGTCTGACATACAAAATGACGAGCGCAGTAACATTTGAAGCAGACGATCCAGGCAGTGATCAGAAAGATGATTAATCAGAAATGCTGTCATCAGAAATGTGAGATTAGAGATTTGGTTTTGTGTACCTTTTTTTTATTTATTAAGGAAAATGCAACTTGACATCGTCTCAGTGCAAACCATGAAATTGAAGTTTCAGCTTTTCAGGTTTCATTATGATAAAATCACACCACAGATATGAAAGTACAGTAAAGTACTATATTAAATTGCATCAACTGGGGAGGGGGGGGGGGCGTCGTGAGCAGGCGCCCCATATACAGAGGCTACAGTCCTCCTTGCAGCCGGCCCCGGTTTGAATCCCTTTGCTGCATGTCATGTCATCCCCCCTAACTGTCTCCCCATTTCCTGTCTCTCTCTGACTATCCTACCAATTAAAGGTACAAAAGCCCCCATAAAAATGCTTCCTTGATTAAAGGCATAGTTCAACATTTTGGGAAATTGGCCCATTGCCATAATTGCTATACAGTAGTCATAGCAGTAGGTTCGTTACCTTTATTTGTCGGTGCAAGCTATTTTTAGAACAGTGGAGCAGAGCCGCGAGCTGCTCAGAGCTACGCTACGGAGGCTAATGGGATTTCTTGGTTTCCCTCATCAAACTCATCAAATACACAATCCAACAACTCCAAAACGCTCTGGTAGACATAATGTTATGAGACAGAGTTGTTTTTGAGGTTTTTGGAGTTGTTGGATTGTGTATTTGATGAGTTTGATGAGGGAAACCAAGAAATCCCATTAGCCTCCGTAGCGTAGCTCTGAGCAGCTCGCGGCTCTGCTCCACTGTTCTAAAAATAGCTTGCACCGACAAATAAAGGTAACGAACCTACTGCTATGACTATAGCAATTATGCCAATTATGACAACTTCCCAAAATGTTGAACTATGCCTTTAATCAAGGAAGCATTTTTATGGGGGCTTTTGTGCCTTTAATTGGTAGGATAGTCAGACTAAAAATAGTTTGCACCGACAAATAAAGGTAACGAACCTACTGCTATGACTATAGGGATTATGGCAATGGGCCACTTTGCCAAAAATGTTGAACTATCCCTTTCAGAGACAACAATAGCACTACAAAGTGTCAAATGGAGTGAAGAAGGAGGTGCAGTTACCTGGATGCTGAGAGCTTTTGGATTTGCTTTGAGTCAACACTTCACTTTTGTTGTAGAGGAATTAGAAGAGAAGGAAGAAGAAGAAAAAGGCAGAACATGAAGGAAACAGCAAGGGAAAAATAGGTTCCTTATTGAACTTTCACCAAAGCTTCATTAAGTTCTAGGTCTATATTAAACACCAGGCGTATCCATCCTCACCAAAGGTAAATGTCATGTTGAGAAGCAACAGCACCTTTAATTGTCTGGGCCTGTAACTGTGCTGTTCCAGAGCCTCTGCTCTTCTCCATTCGGTTGTGTGGAAGCTGAAGTGAAAATCATTAACAAGAGCTTTTTGGGTTCAAATTCAACAAGCTTTAAGACGCTCAGCAACCAATTATTTCTCGTTCTTATCCAAAGATAACCTGCTGTGTTAATGCACCACATGAAGAACATGTGCAAGGGGGGAATTCCTGAATTACAACGCCTCTTTGTGTCGTTGGTCAAGTGCAAACACTGCTCCTTGTTAATCAGTCATGCAATGGACAAATGTTTTTTTTGCCTCATACCAGAGTCACTACACAGCAATCGGGTGAGAAATCACTGAGCAGCATTAGATGACAGGTGGTGGAGTGCAGGACATAAAAATGAAACCACCTCTTGAGACCAGATGTAATGGAACGGTGGAGGAGAAGCTGAGGATTCATAACTTCCTCGGTCTTGGATTGTCTCACCTGCTCAGCCACTTTCCACCAACCTGCCAGAGCAGGGCCGTAGCTCAAGCACTTCCGCGACAGCCCAATTGCCACCCATGAACCTCTGCCTCCAATCGATTGGGGCTTATTTATTGTGTTTGACTACAGCTCCCGACTCCCTGTCGGCCTGTTTATGCCGCTTGGGTGGCCCCTTTCAAACCCTTTTACTATCAACTGTAAAACAAACCTCTGGGAGGATTTGTCAAGGCTCCTTGGGCAGGTCGATGACTGTGCCTCGCCGTTCCTCCTCTCAATCCCTCCCTTGTGTCCCCCCAGCATCTCCTGCGCACAAGAGTGACAGCTGCATAGTTTAGCAATAATCTGAAGAGCCCTGAACGGCCCCGTGGCCCCCCTCGCTGGCAAACATAGCTGAAGGCGAGTGTTCCTGCGAGTGACAGTCGGCACTCACCGGGCCGTCTGGGAGACAATGGGCTGAAGTCTGAGAGGGGGATTGTGTCATTTCTCACTGGGGAAATCACAGGTTCCACTGTGTGGGTGTGTTTACTTATCTGCTTTACACAGCCGTACTTAACACAGACACACGCACTTCTGTGCTGCTCTTGGCACAAACTGCTGGGGTTGAGTGATGTTTCAATGGGGGGTCTTATTCTGATAGCTTTGTGGCCACTTATGGACCAATTATTATCACCATAGTATGTTATTCTGAATTGTTGCTGCCACAATAGTGGACTAAATAATTCAATAATCCATTCAACTCTGTTTTAGTCCCCATCACCTCCTGAGTGCTACAACCCTGAGCTGATGGATGCTCCACTGTCCTTGTCTGCTGTGTGGATGGGTGATGTGCAGTGGGTTTAGCAGAGTTTTCCTTTTCTGGCTGTAGGGAAAAGATTTATAAAGGAGGTGATGTGGAACCAAATGAAGATTAATCATTGAGTGAAACCGAGGACGGAGTTGAAAAATGTTGTGGAACAGTTGTAAACAACTGATGTCATTGCATCCTATTTACATTCAGCCATGTGTCCGGTGGTTTCAGCTCTTTTTCTCTTTGCTTTTTTTCCACTCACATGCAGTGTTTTAATACTGAATATGAATATTCTGAATTCACAATGAAGCTTTTCTCACATGTTTTTCTGCTTCTGTTGTCAGACAACAGAAAAAATAAGTAGAGACAGAACCTTAGCCCAGATAATAGGTGAGGGGTGACTGCAGATTGAAATTAGCTCTTGAGCTAAATCTGGCATATTTACAACAAATTGTTATGAATAAATCCCATTACAAATAAACTAATACATGAAAAAAGAATATCTTCCTCCTTATTTTGTCTCTCGCTCTGTGCAGAGTCTCCATCTGAATATCAAACTGCTAAAAAACTGAAAAAACACAAGTCTCCAACTTGGTCACGTAACATTTGGCTGAAGAGTTGTGGAATATGATCAAACAACTTTATCACTTTTTAAGTGCTGATTTAAATGGCAAGGTTTTTTAAGTGAAGGTATCTGTAGACGTTTAACTGGTGAAGTTTAGGTTGATGAAACAAACCCTCAGACACATCCGCAGTAGAGACTTCAGTAATGGTCCCAGACTCAAACACAGCATGCAGCACTAAAAGCTTGAGGTGAGATTAGATGTGTGAGTTGCTGGTGTTCCTGCAGAGCAAAACTCACTCTGTAGGAGACTCAGCAGGCCCATATTATGAACAGTGATTATTATGACAAATTGAGGGTGTTATAGTTCTGGACCCAAATGCAGACAAAAACAAAGGCAGGTCAGCGCAGCGCTGGTATTGAATAAAGAAAAATAGGCTCAGAGACACTCTGGCTGGTACACAGGCTGGCAGTTGCAGAACTGGATGTAAAACAGGAAATACACACAAGGGAACTGAAGTACGAGGTAACACATGAACAGACAAATATTGAGGTAGCTACAGAAATATACTGTATTTCAATCAGACAACTCTGGAATGAGAAGAAACCATTTATTGAGCTAAAGCATAGCAAGCTGAAGCACAGCATTCTTGAGCATGGCTGCAGCAGGTTTGGCGCCAGGCTCTGCCTCTGACTCATATTTGTTCCCTGAATGATCTGCTTTGCCAGACATTACAGGGAATGAAGTGGACCCCCACAGGGGATCAAGAGACAGAGCCCACAGGTGGATGCTGGGGAGGTGGTGGGTTTGCAAAACCTCATGGGCAGCAAGGCAGCAGCAGCATAGCCAGGGATCATCAGGTAAGATGGGGGATTTAAATAACCCGCCCTATTTGGGAGAGGAGAGCATGTGACTCAGCTGATCAGGATGGGAGGTACATTAGGGCTAACTGGGAGCAGGTGAGAGCCACCAGGGCGTGGCCGACAATCCCAGAAACAGGAACAAAATAAAGACAGGAAGTAGAACAGAAACACGAAGAAGTCATTTTTTAGTATAACAGGAAACACAGGGTCAAGGCAGAAAGTCACTTGGAGCAGATCATGTAAGTCTCAAACTGCAGGTCTAGACCAAAGGTCAAGCCCCTGGGCTGAAAAATGAGATCCTCTAAAGACCACCAGACTCAGGCTCCAACATGCAGTCCAACCCACAGACTGGTGTCCAACTTCAACAGAAATCAACATTTACAGTCCGGGGTATGGTTCTGTCTCTGCCACTAATTTCCTCCTTCATGACGAGTGTGTGGGTGATGAATTTCTATAAACTCACCATTTTACATTTTAGTAAGACATAGCGTTCTGCATAGTTGGGGATACAATGTTTTGATTGACAGCAGGGGGAGTGTATGGGCTCTATGCACAGCTCCACTACTTCCTGAACTTGAAGGGACAACCAGGAGTTTGTATTTGGTTATAAAAGAGTCTCATATTAATGTGGATGAATCTACGTTACCCACTTGTTAATGGGCCCATTTTCGATAAATATATGGTTTTGTCTTTATTGTTATTTTGTTATTATTATTATTAGTGGTGGTGGAAATGCTGGGTGAGTCGCTCAGCATTTCCTACTTTCGGTTTCGCGGACGCTGCCCGGCGGGTCATTGGAATAGCGCCGCCAAATCGTCGTTTATGGTCGGAACTACGACAGTATCTGATCGTCTTCGAACCTCCGACTTTCATTCTTGATCAATGAAAACATTCTTGGCAAATGTTTTGTCCGTCTTGCGCCGCTCCAAGAATTGTCCCTTTACGTAGATTGTGTAGGAATTACTCCCATCTAGCGTTGCGGTTGTATATCGCAAGCAACTCAATCGTATTTTTCATGCTGCATTCATGTGAAATTGGGCAGACGGCAGACGGACGACAGCCGCTGCACGTAACTGTATAAACAAGCCTCTATGTAAACAAGTGGTCCGTCAGCACGAGGCAAAACAATACACGTGGCAATATGTTGTCATGGCGATGTCGTATTGTTTACCTGACCCACGTTTTACCGGCTTTCTCTCGACTTCTGTGACTAAAATGACATCTGGTTTGTTACCGACGGCCGTCTGTACGACTGCAGGTGAATGCAGCATCAGTGTAACGCTCCATTCCTCCTCATTGCAGTCCCTCCTATGATCATCATATACTACAGTAAGAGCTGATGCTTTTCATTGCTTTCTGTGTTACAGAGCATTAATTAACAAGCCAGCAGCCCACTGTAATGAGCAACTTTAACCTGCTGATATCTAGCAGGCATGCCAATGTTTTCTATTCATACAGTATACTGGCACCAAAGTGATTTTACATGCCCTAGATCCATGATGTGTTATGCTCACAGAGATAGGTTTACAGGTATTTGGTTTCAAACCTACAAACTGACCACGATGAAAAGTAAAAGTAAAAGGAGCAAACTTCACTATTCAGACCTTGACATCTTTTATATAAAAACATTATTGATTATGTTTCCCCGGGTCAAGCAGCAGCACTGATGCTTTCACAACAATTAAAAAGCTGAGTGAGTGATAACACATAAAAAGGAAAGATTTCGAGCCTTTACATCCAACTCAGGTCTGAATGCTGCCGAGCTTCCTCTCCTCAGGAATCGATCGCGGCGCGCTTGAAGCTGTAAAATTGCCTTCTTCTCTAACGTGGAGCTTTGTCGTGTTGGATGTCGCTGAGGGTGAGGCTGCAGGCATTAGTGAGCAGGTGGGGCTGCTGGAGCTTTTTAACGTCCTGTGGGATGCACTGCTTCAAGGAGCTTTGCCTCAGTAGATCTACATTGAGTCGTATTCACTCTTAAAAAGTAATTAAATACAGGAGATGAGAGCCCATGCAGGCTCTGCCCTGTGGATGAGTGATGGCTCTCTACCACGCCATTGTTGCTGAAGGACACATTTTCCATGTGTTGTCTAATTTTTCTTTTGTGGCAGCAACACATTTTTTTTGTCCATGGATTTGATATTTCTGGTTTACTGAGCCTGTTTGTAGCCTAAGTACCTCTCATTCTAAGATGTTCACATCAGATAGCAGGGCTGTACAAGGCGTACGTGATCAAATCTGTAGTTCTCATCACAGTGATTCAGAGAATACAACCTGTCACCTCATTATTTAGGTTTTCCAGTCGGCAAACTGCTGTATATGTCCAGTGACTAGAAGATGGATTATGGGTCTATATCCCACTCTACAAAAATGAAAAAAAAATGAAAAAGAATCCAAACCATTAAGGATAAGAGCGCTGTCGTCTGATGCTGGTGATGACATCTGTAGCCCGTCTGCACAGGAGTAGAGGGAGGGGAATGGAGTGGACCCGCCCACACCTGCTTGTCTTGACCCAGGTCAAACACTGTCAATTGCAGCTGTTCAATCATAATGTGGCACTCTTGTTTTATAGTATCAAATAACTAAACCCAAACTTATCAAAACGCATACGGTACATACCATGCATGCTTCTCTAAATTACAGAAACCATCTTTGATTTGTTTTACTCTAATTTATTTCTCTGACTCACATCCCATCTGGTGATAGGGGGAGGAGCTTATTATAAAATTGTGTAGGAAAATGTGTTAATTTGTCTCTGTGAGTTGTTTACTTCAAGAGCTATGCCAATTTCATTTTCAGTTTTTTCAGCTTCGAATTTGGGATAGGTGCAGTAAAGGGTTAAAAATAAACCCCATGGGACATTTTTTCATCCTGGTACCTGTCAGAGTCTTAAAGTAGACACTTTAAAGATTAAGAAAAATCTCAAAATGTTTTCATTCAGTGTACAGGATTGTGGTATAGGGAAAAATATACATATGATTTTAGAATTTTCAGCAAATTTTTGATATTTTTGTCCCAAAATCAAGTCAGGATGTGTTAAAAACTTAAAAAATAACTATTCTATTGATTTCCTTGGCCCAAAATTGTGTAGAGAAATGTGTTAATTTGTCTCTGTGAGTTGTTTACTTCAAGAGCTATGGCAATTTCATTTTCAGTTTTTTCAGCTTCAAATTTGGGATAGGTGCAGTAAAGGGTTAAAAATAAACCCCATGGGACATTTTTTCATCCTGGTACATGACTTCTGCTGCAGCCTGTTGCTACTGTATGTGGGGTCAATAGAGAGGTTTTCACTTCACACTTTGCACAAGCTATGATGTCAACCATATTTATGGTATGTATATCCAATGGCTGCAACAGGCAGCTGCTGTTGGCTGAAAGGTTAGCAGTATAAAGGTCTCTACATACCCTACCTGCTAAGTACTGGTATTTAGCTACAGACTGTTAGACCTGTTGGATCTGATTTGCATGAAGACTGAGAACAGAGCAACAAAACCAAATCCGTCTCAGTAGGGGTGTAACGGTATATGTATTCGTCCCGTGCCGTCACGGTACGGGGGTCACGGTTCGGTGCACACAGTCACACGACGAATACGTCTGAATGAATATTAAAAAAAAAAAAAAAAAAAAAAAAAAACGAGTCCTCACTCCAATCTAGGTGGCGGTAATGAGCCTCGAAGCTGCCTGCAGCCGTCATAACAGACGAAGAAGAGAAGTGATGAGAGAGTGAAGTTAGAGGAGGAGAGCTGTCTGCTTCATTCATGTCACCGTGGCTTCTTAATGAAACACAACGGCGGCGGCGGCGACGGCTCGCGACTGGTCGACTGGACAAAGTCCGTCGGCGATATTTCACGGATGCGCGCTGCGTCGCTAGAAACGCATCAAACACGTAGCGCATGTTCACCCGCCTCCCCTCAGCCCTCCCTCCCTCCCACATGTCAATCACTGGTGCAGGGAAAAAGACAACTTCTGTGCAACAACTTATCCCGCTGCTTTTAAGCCTCTTGACATGAACACAGACAGGACCAGAAACATCACCAAAGCAACTGGCATCTAGTCTAAATTAACTATGTAAACCAACACTGATGTTAGTTTCTTGTTTTTTTTAAATAATAGTTGCCAGTTGTCAAGGGCAAGTATTTTCTCCTCTAGAATTAATGAATGGCGTGATAACACTCCTAATGCACTTGTTTTATTTTATATTCTATTTTTTTCTACTTTTATAACACAAGACAGATTTTAGTTTTACATTCAGTAGTGTCTGTTGTACCGAAACCGTACCGAACCGTGACCCCTGAACCGAGGTACGTACCGAACCGTGACTTTTGTGTACCGTTACACCCCTACGTCTCAGACATCCACAGATAAACTCATGTGTGTGTCATTAATGTGTGTAATAAGTAACAGTAAGAATTTGTTGTGTGACATTGATCTCTTTGATTGGTCCGATGCAGTATCATTACATGTCATCATTTATGTCTTTATTGTGTTAACACAGCCAGACAGCTGTTAGTCCTCTCGTTTCAGACATCATAACAAAGTTGAGTCTGGATGCTGAACATCACTTCTCATTCCAGCTCTTTACTAAAAGACCTCTTTTGAATTAGTCTATTTATAATTGAATTGATTGAGGTTATGTTACAGTCACAGCAGTTTTGTACAACAACATCTTCATTTCTAATAGACTGAACAGCAGACACCACGTTTATTTCTATACTTCTTAATAACCAAACAATTGTGAAACTGAAGCTGTCAGCAGTAGATGACTGGAGGAAATGAAGCGCTCGCAGCTGCTTGTTCAGATTACTTCCACCTTTGATGACAACAAACACTGTGATGAGACAAAATGAGTCCTTCACAAGAGGTTAGAAGGCGTCATAACATTATTACTGGACAGAGATAACAAATGGCCAGAGGCACTAATGCAAGAGCAAGTACTATCATGGTAAATCTTTAATGTGATCCATCATTAAATAGACCAGACCCTTCTGGTGATCTCTATTTGTGCTTGTCCTTGTGGCATGATCATTTGTGATGGATAATGATGATAATATTCCATTCACTCAGTGTCTTTTCCACTACAGCTGAATGCCGTTTTCAGTTTAAACTAAGAATAAACTATGTAGTGAGTGTTTTTCTTTTTTTTCTTTTTCTTCTGGGCTTTTTCTTATAATGACCCTTCATTGATTGGGTTCTGGGGAGTAGTGAGTTACATGTAAATAAACTATATTTTGCTGTAAACCGCTGGTTATTCATGTGAGCATAATGATCCAAGTAGTTAAATAACCATTTTGTGCCGATGATGTGCAGAGTTGAAAATTAAACTTCAATCATGTAGCTATACCAGCCTGCTGTCTTTTTCTTTCTCTCTGATCACCCCAATGGCCCTTCCAAGCAACGCTTTTGTCAGACATGTACTTTAACCCTCTGGTATCGCTCGTTTAGAATCACACTTATGACATTCGGGACAAAAACGTCCCCTATAAACAACTGCTCTAAAAATGTATCAGATAAATATTTTTTTCAAATTTTTTTTTACAAATCTTTCAGTCAACTTCTGTTCTTTCCAAAAATACTAAATATTGTATGTTCTTTTTGGTTTTTAATATTTTTATTAGCTATTGAATGAAGCGTGCGCTGGATTTTTGAAAAAAATGACCGAAAATTGCTGATTTTCAATATAAAAAATGATTGGAGGTGAACGATTTTTTACGTGGTATCAGACCCTTGGATATGTCAAAGATTAGTAACAAAACTGATTTTGATGCATTATTAGTTTTTTTGTAGGTTCAGTTTTTCCAAAAGAATCACACTTGTAACATTCGTGGACGTTTTTGTCCCATTGACTTCCATTAAAACCACATTTTTTGATTGCAGGGCTATAACAGCATAAAAACATGCATTCTGCAATCTCAGTGGCTTCTTCTCTTCAGAAGAGGTCAAATTTGAAGATTTTACTGTCCATCACCAAATGGCGCCATTTACCTAGTAACCAGGCCTATGGAAACAGAGCATATATTTCTTGGCTTTTTCAATGGGATTTTACATAGAGGATATGGATTTGTTCAGTTCTGGGTGTGTGTGCGCGTACAAACACACACACACACACCCACACGTGTCTGCATGAGCGTGTGGGTGTGTGTGTGTGTTTGTACGCACACACACACCCAGTACAAGAGGGCTCTATTTTAGATGAGTGTCCTTCAGAATGATGCTGCTAAAGCTCAAAACCTCTATCAAATGATTGTACAATGTATGAACATTATCTCTGCAGTGGTTGATTCTGATAAAGTGTGCTGTTACTGTTTTAAGGAATGTGAGCTGGAAAGACTGAAATGTTGTTGTTGCTACAACTTTAAATAAAGTTGAAAAAAACAAAAAAAATAATAAAAAAAAGGTTCGGCCGCTCCTAAAGCCCGTCCGGACCGATTTAGATGTAACACCTGTCAAAGTTCTGTTCAAACTGGAAATATTGTGGATTTACCTTACAGTCTATGGGATTTACCCATTAAACAAACTTTTCACGACAAAACAGCAAAGGTAAGAGGAAATGTACGACCATGTTTTGGTCAAGCAGTGTCTGTGTGTGCTGGACTTTGCTGGTTGTTGTCTTCTCTCTCTGCCTGCTGCTGTGCAGCCGCGGCTGCTATGTAACGTTCCAATCTTTGTAACCGGCTCTTGAGCGGTAGCTGTGTACTGTTTTGCATAATGCACAGTAGTATACGAGCCAGAAATGTGGCGACTGGGTCCACACAGAGGTGCTTCGTGAAGTTTGATGTTTAGTTGTTTATTTGAGTAGTGTTTGGGCTGTGTTTGGGTCATAAAAACATGTTTTTTACACGTTGTAGACCAGCTTCTGTTGTTTAATTTGATGTAATAGACGCATGGATCAGCTCAAATTGGGAGGGGCCGCGCCCGCTCGTATCCCCCCTTAATATGCAACCAGGGCCGGCCCTGTACATCTGGGGGCCCTAAGCAGGATAAAATTGGGGGCCCTGCCTCACAGTGTATATATGTACCATCAAATATTCATAAAACCAGCTACCGTATGCAACCCTTGCATATTTTATTGTACCTCTATCAACATGATGGCGAGCAGATATTTTATTACTAATTAGAGTCACTGAAACACTTAAAGCTGTCTAATTGCACTTGTCATTTTTTCTTCTACTTTGTTTTTGTCTGAATGTTAATGTTAATATTGTGAATGGCAATAGGTGGCTCCAAACCTGCAGTATTAAATCACTACTTTTGATGTAGCAGAAAGATAAAAGATTCTACAAAAGATTACAGTTTGAACAGATTTATTTTCTTTAAATTATCTGTACAGCTAAATTCTAGAACCCTTAAAACAAAACTTCAGTTGAGAAGAAGATAGAGGATGTTGGTTGGTCAGCAGCATCATCAGCAGTAACCATTGGAGCTGTGGAGAAGATTAGTAGAATTTTTTTAGCCACTTGTGTACACACAATTTAATTTTCCAACAGAGATAAACATATTGTGGCAACAAACAAGAAACTTACCAACTGTATGACTGGAACCAGCCACAGGGGATGAGGATGTGGCAACATGACATATCTAATCAGCCATTAATAAATGGGTGATTGATCCTTTATCCCCTCACAGGAAAACAGCTGTTATCTTTTCACTGTAAACAGACCTTAAAATCAGCCAGGACATGTGAACTGCAGCAGGCTGGTACATGTAGCAGCTAGCCAGCTAAGTGAGCTAACACAAGCACCGACATGTTTTTTTGGCTAAACGTTCATCTGGTAAACATAACATTAATTAGCCTTACCTTGTCCTTGTTTTTTTTTCATCCTCGACCTTCTTCTTTTTCCTATTTTCCGCACCTGACGGATATATCTTTTAGGACATCGTCGCTGTCCAAAAGCTAATCACCTCCTCGCAAATCGCGATCTCAGTGAGTGAGTGAGGGAGGGAGGGAGGGGGTGGTGCGCGCTCGTTACCGGAGAACGGCCACAGTCTGCGTTACGTATGCGTGTCACGGTCATTGTTGCCAGTTGGGTCAAGGGTTACACGTTGCCGTTGTCAGAGACGGTTAGACAAATGATTGAGCAAAGTTTGGGGGCCCCCTAGTGGCTGCGGGGCCCTAAGCAGCTGCTTAGTTCGCTTATAGGGAGGGCCGGCTCTGTATGCAACATAATGCAGTGACCCAGTCTGATGTTACACTCTGTGCTACCTGCCGCTGCGACAGAAGGCAGCCGCGGTCAACCGCGTCCCGAACCTTCCTATGACCAGCCCGCCCCGATTTAAAAAAAAAAAAAAAAAAAAAAATCCTCGGCAGTGTGGGGGGGCCTCAGGATTTCACCACAAGAGGGCCCATGGGTTTACAAAACCCACCAACCCTACGTCATCTACGCCACTGTCCCTATAGTTTTAGGAGTAGGCTAGGTTCATTACCTTTAATTGTCGGTGCAAGGTATTTTTAGAACGGTGGAGCAGAGCCATGAGCAGAGCTCAGAGTTATGCTTGGTTTCCTTCATCAAACTCATCAAATACACAATCCAACAACTCCAAAACGCTCTGGTGGACAAGTTGTGACCTGCACATTCACCACGCTATGAGATAACAGAACGTTACGAGATGGAGTTGTTTTCGAGGTAAATTCATGCATGACCGCTGATGCAAGTTCCCGTTGCAGCAGTTTTTCGGCAAGCAGTCTCTGCATTTGCACCAACAATTAAAGATAACGAACCTAGCAATGGGCCAATTTGCCAAAAAAAAAAACTATCCCTTTAAAGTTGAAACACAGGTAATGTAGCCTAATGTTATTTTTGTCTTTACACTTTCCCTTCATCCTTCCACGTGTGAGTAATAGCCCATAAATGATAGCTTCATTCCCGCAACAAGTGTTTCTGTGCTGTAAAGTAAGGCTCATAAATGTACCACTGCTCTGCACTGGAACAATGAACAAAGAGAGGCAGACCTGGCTTCAGGCTCCATAGTTGTTTTTGCCGCTGTGGACTGAATAGAAGGGAGAAACTGAGGCATTTTGTTCATCTAGGTTATTGTTATTCTGCTCATCCCTTAAATGAAGTATTGTTATACCTCAATTTAATGGCTTTAAAACCAACATCTGCTTCAGTCTGGATTACACTCCAGCATTAGAGTGATTGATGCAGGCCTGTATGAGGTATGGTGTTTGTAGACGAGTTGTTGCAAGCACACATTGAGCTGCACTTTTAGTTTGAATCCACAGAAAGAAATTCAATGCAGTGAAGTGTTATTTAGAATTGAAGCACGCCCTGTGTCTTGTATTAGAGCACTTTCCCGACATCTTAGATTAGATTCAGTCTACCTATGATAACTATGGTCTAGCTGCCTCAAAATCAGTATAATCTGTATTTGGTGAATTGTGAACAATTTAAAGAATCTTCTCTTCAATTCTCTTCTCTTCTCTTCTCTTCTCTTCTCTTCTCTTCTCTTCTCTTCTCTTCTCTTCTCTTCTCTTCTCTTCTCTTCTCTTCTCTGTGATCATGCTGATCAGCTAGGACCATCCTGTCTTGTGACTTGCCTTTTGCAACTCACTGTAGCCCTGAGCTGCTCAGAGGGCGTAGTATAACCTCCTGCCTTGTAATAGAGATGAGGGCCAGAACAACAACTTTTCAGGCTACAACCACCACCACCTGCTCCCAGCAGGAAACCAGGTTTCAACCACATGACGGAGAAAACTTACAATAGCTCCTTTAAAATCTTTGCACACATGAACAGTGAGGCCCGTACATTAGCACATGTGAAACAACACAGTACAAAGTACCAAATGTGTTATCATTAGCATATAATGTGCAATACTGTCAATGAGGCTGAGATATTTTACCTCTGTTCAAAAGCACCTTTGCTCAAGTAGGACTCTTACATAAGATCTATCCTTTTTACATTGCATTATCATAGCATTACTCTCTTTACTAAATGTTTCGTCATCACCAACTCCATATTGAGGGATACGTACGTGCAGATTGTACAACACAACATTATTTTACAGTAAATAACAATAAATCAATTTTTGAAAAAGATTCATCTCCCATAAATAGTCCTTAGGTAACATTAGCTAATGCAAATATCATGGAGGCTTCTCAAACAACATCTGCCAGCTTCAGCTGTGGATCAAAAAGAGATAAAGTGGGCCAGCTGAAATGAACATTATACTGTTATGTTCCACTGAAAGACAAGTCAAATTCAACTGTACACCTCGTATTTTGCCTGTTTTTTACTTTATGCAATGTTAGAGGGCCTTTACAGTAACACCTCACAGCACTAGTAGCACTTTCTTGTTTTTTCTTGCAGCACTGTAGCACTTTCTTGTGTTTTTATGTATTATTTTATTGCTTTGCAAGCACTCTGGGTACCGTCTGGCTATTGGGCTATACAAATAAAATTTGATTGATTGATTGATTGAAATAGTCAAATCCATACAAACCTATACTAAATCAATCAGCTGGGGACATATAGGCTCAAAGCAGTGGTGAATAGGTGGTGGATGGATTGCTTAAAGCAGTAGAGTATTTCCTTCATCACCCAGCAGCGTGTATTCGGGTACTTACTACTTCGGGTGATTCATGTGTGCACTTCACTTTAACGTGTATTGCACATTTTTATTTAATATGTATTGTAAATTACTGTCAAGTATTGTCTCTTATTACTTAGCCTGGGTTGTCTTAGCGGAGGACCACAGTGGAAATAAGTCTTAGACTTTTCTGTGTCATCCTGGTCAGTTTTTTTAGATGGGACATGTTCTTGTTCTCCACCTGTGTTTTCAGAGTGTGTCGGTCAGGACTGCATCTGGTAACCTTCACTTGAGAGAAAAACCCTGGGACACACGAAGCAGAGAAGTGTGTGTTTGCGGAAGAGGGTCACTGGATCGTCTGCTGCTGTGACATCTTCGTCCTGTTGCAGAGCTCCCTGTGTGTCAGTGCAAACAGCAGTACACTGAAGTTAGTGAAGTTAGAAGTGAGGGGGTTGAGAACCTTGGCTCAATTTATATATGATTCTTCCAATACAAACATTAAACATTCAAATGACTTGTCCATAATTTAGGAAACTTAGGGAAACCCATGGAAACACGTGCTGTACCTGCATATTATAAAAATATGTGTACAGTAGGATGTGCACTTCAATATTAAAGTTGTCTGTCGTGATGGCCAATCTGTGTCTGTTTGAAACCTTCCTTCAGCAGATGAATGAATGAAAAGAGTCATCTTGTGTCATCTTAATTTCCCATCATAATTCTTGATGCCTTAAATCTCAAAATTCAAGTGTAAAAGATTTTTCATGAATAGTACCAACTGTTCAACATCTCTATGGACCTTTAAAGGGACATTGTGTAACTTCTTCTGTTATCTATTCACGAAAATCGATTATTTTGTTCAAAAGTCTGTTTTTCATTAACCAGTAATCCCCCCCATCAACAAAGTGAAGTGTTCCTTTCAGCTCTGAATTAGCCGTTCATATCATTCATATCTCCATGGAGCGGGTAAGACACAGAAGTCCAGAGAAAGCCGGTAAAACGTGGGTCAGGTAAACAATACCACATCGCCATGACAACATATTGTCACGTGTTTTGTTTTGCCTCGTGCTGACGCTTGTTTACATAGAGGCTTGTTTATGCCGTTCCGTGCGGTGGCTGTCGTCCGTCTGCCGTCTGCCCAATTTCAGGTGAATGCAGCATGAAAAATACGATTGAGTTGTATACAACCACAACGCTAGATGGGAGTAATTCCTACACAATGTACCTTTAAGGTTTATTTTCACATTCTTAAAGCAAAAGTCTAGTGGACAGATATTGTTTATCTTCTCCTTGATCCTTTCTCGTTCCCTCTGCTTTCATTATTGCTTTCTGTTGGATGGGTCTGACTTTGGGATTTAAGTGGATTTGACTGAGGTGACAAACTGAATCAGCCGTCTGCTGCGGAGAGAGAAGTCAGAATAACATTTCACCGTTAAGCTGTTTCCTCTAACGTAATGAGGAGAATATAATTTACAGGTCAATTTGTGTGAATTTAACCCAAACAGGGCCGCTATATCAAACATCCTCACGCTGTGGCCACATCATTCAAATGGGGAACAAATGTTGGGCGAGGAAAATGATTTGCATTAGAATTAGACCAGAGCTCTTCTGAAGAACATCTGTGCATATTCACTAATGTCCTTTCCAAGTTTCCAAGATTACAAACAAGAATCTCCAGAGCAGGATTATCTATCATCAGGCAGCCCTGTCTGCACCAGAAAATCTCCTCCAAAGTGATTAGATTAGTTCCATTATGAATAATATTCCCCTGTGACTTACCCGAGTTATTCAAGTGGTTTAATGACTGAGGATCTTCTGTTAGCCTCCAAATTAATTCATTCCCACTCTTCCTGGATTTCAGTGCAACATTACTAAAAGTCACTTCTTTCTCCATTTGCAGTGGGAGAGGAAACCACTCGGTTTGTGGCTGACAGGCTCATAAATGAGTTTGGATTCAACTGGTCTGAGAGGCTGTCGTAGATAAGATTTAATGCACTCAGTTGCAGTTGTTGCAGTGGGAGGAACCTAATTGACCTGTTTATACTTCTGTGGTTTAATTGAACTTTGATGTATCAAATAGATGTTTGCCATGGACGTGATTTATGGAAGTATCAACTGACAACCTATTTGAAATCAAGGATATTTTTTCTGTGATGTTTACCTGGCATTATTTGAGCTGGACCACTCATTAAACCCGCCCATCTGACATCCCAAAAACTCATTATTATGCGACGGATATGCCAAAGTTTCAATCTTCAAAAAGCTCCTTTATACTCTCTGTGGGTGTAATTCATCCCCAGTCTGTTCTGGTTTTGTGTCTGGGTTCAGGAGATGTCTGTACTCATTGTCAGAGGCTTTTGTAATGTTTGTCTCCATCACAGGTTGCTTATTATCCACAGGATAGTTCTTCATCCAGTGTCTGAGGAGAAGATCTCACCAGATCAATATTATTTACTCATCTCTGTGCTCCGCATGACATTGATTTTCTCTTTGATTTTCATTTCTTCACTTGAACAAAGGTGGTCTGTATTTAGGTTTGACTGCACATTTGTTCATTCACTCTTATGTTAGGTTATTACGTACATACACCTGCAATTTGTTACTAATACATAATACCAATACAATGTAACGTAATCAATCAATAAATAATATGACTAAGATTATCCTCCAATCCTTTGGTGAAAACAAGCAGAAAACATTATTTCTTAACCATCCATCAAACAGTAAACAACTAAATACTTACCAATTCTCAATTATCTATTTTTTCTCTCCATAGGCTCATATTTATCCTTTACTTTAATTAACTTTTTATTTTTATTTTATTTTATTTTATTTCAGCCCCCATTCCCATTATCCTCATATTTCAATTTTTTGTCATGTCTGTGATACTAATATGCATGCATGTACAGTGTACCATGTAGGCTTTGTCCTAATAGCAGCTGCCATGTGTTTGAGGTCGTCCTTGACTCTCCTGTCTCACTTCACTGTAAAAAAGCTAAACAAAAAACCCTTAACTTTAGCAACTAGCTCTGTAGCAGCGTGTTTGGTTCAGTGCTTCAGGAGATTACAGTCACTGCTCTTTGCTGTGGATGCAGTTTTCACAGATCACCACTGTATTCTCGTCCTTTACCCTGAGAATGGAAAAATAATATCTGTGTTTCCACCACTGTAAACTCGACTTTGTGCACTATAGTGTCGGCTGGTAGTGTTGATCACCTTCCAAAGTGGTTTTTAATCAACTCTACTTTTTGATAAATTTCAATCAGGCTTCTGATCTTATCACAGAAACAGCTCTTATTAAAGTGCTAAATCATGTAAGGTTGAACAATGACTCGGGCAAGCTGTCAGTTTTAGTCTTACTGGACTGCAGTGCTGTGTTTGACACTGTAGATCACAGTATATTGTTGAACAGGTTGGAAACAGAACAGTCCTAGAATGGTTCAGGTTCTCCTTGTAGGACCGGAGACATTTTGTGACCACTGGAAGTTATGAATCCGATCGAGCAGCTATGTCATGTGGAGTTCCTCAGGGCTCAGTTCTTGGACCCTTTCTGTTCAGCCTATATACTGCCCTTGGGTCAGATTCTGCAGAGTTCAATATTGCATATCATAGTTCTGCAGACGACACACAAATATGTTTAATACTATCCCCAACAATAGAGGCTTTGTGTCACTGTTTAGAGCAAGTATATCAGCTGGATGAATGTCAATTTCCTTCAATTACAGCAAAATAAAAAAACTGAGGAAACTGTTCTTGGCAATTAAGAGAAGAGGTTTGCTGTCAGTAATTTCCTCAAGTCAATGTCCTAAAAACCAAAGACCAGGTCCAAAACCTTGGTGTGATGATCACCAATCACCAAAACAGCCTTCCTTCCATCAGCCTAAAAACATGTCTAGAGTAAAGGTTTTTTTGTCCCAAGCAGACCAGGAGAAACATATACTGTACATTCTTTTATTGTATTTCCTGGTCTTCTGATCAAAAAGAGCATTACCATAAACAGCTGCAGCTTGAGTTTTGAGGTCAGAGTCATTACATTACTCCAGTTGTAAAGTCTTTACAAATTACAATACCTTGTCACTGTCACCCTATAGATAGATAGATAGATAGATAGATAGATAGATAGATAGATAGATAGATAGATAGATAGATAGATAGATAGATAGATAGATAGATAGATAGATAGATAGATAGATAGATAGATAGATAGATAGATGTTGCTTCCTATTTAAAAAGTCAAAAGCAGATCGTAGTAAATCACAAAATGACGCAGACTGAAATAAACAGTTTCTAATCATGGAGCAAACAAGTGAAGCTGTGAAGCTCATTCCTTGAGTTTCCCCTCATCATGCGCATCTGAATAATTTCATCCCACATTCATCTTCTCCTTCATTAACACATTTCATTTTGGTAGTTATAGATTTGACATATGCTTTAAATCAATATGCAATCAAGATGGCCATACATACGAGTTCAGTCCTCAGTCAGATCAGATGGTGTACTCATACACCATAGGAAATATTTTCCTTCTCTTGATTATTCCGTTTGAATCTACAGAAGCGTTTCCAATCATGGAAATGAAGCGCGTCGATGATTTGGTGATGCCCTCTATTTGAAAAGTTTCTCAGTGAGTTATGAAAGAAATGTTGCTTTTTCAAAAGGTCTGCTAAGCATATGCAGCATTAACCCTGCAGCCAGTAACAGTGCAGGTGTGTGTGGTGGTGCCTAGTGCAGACAGTCTGTCTCCTAAACAGTCGAGTGAAGCAGTCATCTCAGCTGCAACAACTTTTCAACGTGATCTATTATTCAGATGATTAACAGGCACTCTGTTGTAATCACATCAGACAGAGGTTCTTCATAGGGAGAAAGCTTGTTTTGAATGATTGGGGTGTCATCGTGGTCAGTCTCTTCATTCTGATAGTAGTACATCAAATGACAGCAAGATGTTTGAAATTATTTATCTTATTGTGAATTTGTCAAAAACAATAAATTACTTCCACAAATCTACCCAGACTGCATGGCAGCTGAAGGTTGATAGACTGCTGCGCCGGTGATTTAGTGCAGCTTATCTCAGCACAGGCACTATAATTTATTTGTATTACTCATTTGACTAAATAGCTCCTAATGGTGTTGGTGTCTTGCCACCGGCTCGTTGAAATGTCATAAATTGCTGTTAATTGCTTCCATGTTTTTCTTTACTTAAAATGTACCATCCATTTCATTGGTTTCTTGTAGAAGTAGATCAAAAATAAGAAACACTTGTCTCAACAGGGCCCTCTCCTCTGCAAAAACAAAAAATCTTACCGAGAATATTTGTCTTTTTCTAGTCAAAATGTCATTTCTAGTCAAAACAAATCTTAATATACTTAAAATAAGACTCATCACATTAAAAAGTAGCTTTCACTGGCAGATGATTCTACTTATTTCAAGTGAAAATGTTTTTAGGTGATGAGTCTTATTTTAAGTGGAAAGAGATTAGTTTTGACCAGAAATGAGACATTTTGACAAGAAATAAGACAGATATTCTTGGAAAGATTTTGAGTTTTTGCATTGTGGTGCTGACACTGTTAAAGGACAGACTTGTGTCAAAAGATGTAGATGTTTGTAAGTTTGAGCAGAGCTGGATTTGACATCAAGTTTCTTGTAACTTTGTATCAGGAATCCTTCAACTTTCAGACAGCAGTACAGATTATACAACAGGCACACGCTCTGAAAGCAGTTCCGTGTTATCTCTGTGTGTCTGCTCACAGGGCTGCCAAACAAACCTAATAATATGCAAGTCAATAATCATTGTGGCTGTAATCTGATTTCATGCTGCATTGTACTGTCCAAAGTACAAAGTGCAAGTTAAACAACATTCTTCCTCTTCTTCTTCTTCTCATTAGACACTGTTTGGCTACCTGATAAATCTGTGCTCAGATCTAACCATGACTCCATTAAAGGATCATTTAATATATACAGATCCATGGATCTAACTGATCTTACTCCTATACTTTGGCATGTTAACCATTAACACAGTGTCTGACTGATGCTTCAGTAATGCTACACTACATGCAGGATATGAAGACGAAACTACCTGCCAGTAGAAGGTCACTCTTCCATCTCCAGCTTTAAAGGGATAGTTCAACATTTTGGCAAACTGGCCTATTGTTTGTTACCCTTAATTGTCGGTGCAAGCTATTTTTTAGAACGGGGGAATGGGGCTGTGAGCTGCTCAGAGCTACGCTACGGAGGCTGCTGGGATTTCTTGGTTTCCCTCATCAAACTCATTAAAAACATGAAGTTGTTTTAGAGGTAAATTCATGCAAAACCGCTGATGCGCGTTCGCGTCCGGGGCAGTTTTTCAGCAAGCAGTCTCTGCATTTGCCTCGAAAACAACTCTGTCTTGTTCCATTATTATCTCATAGCGTGGTGAATGTGCAGGTCACAACTTGTGCACAAGAGTGTTTTGGAGTTGTTGGATTGTGTATTTGATGAGTTAAATGAGGGAGACCATCCCATTAGCCTCTCTATACTAATGGCTAATGGCCATTAGCGTAGCTCTGAACAGCTTGCAGCTCTGCTTGGCCGTTCTAAAAATATATAAAAGATGTATATAAAAGATATATTAAAGCCCCTGTACAAACTTTTCATTTAGTGTTGATTTTGGCGGCCCCTGTGGAGGAAAGCAGTGGTGTTTTGCCAGAATGAAGACTGCATTTCCCACTGTCATGAAGACGTTTGTCTGGCCGGCGCATGTAGATTTGTTTTGGAAACATTGGAAAGAAGACGGGACTTGCTTTTTTTTTTTTTTTGCAGCATAATGTATTCATATTGTTTCGTCAGTGGTCCGACCCGACCATGCCTTCCAGAGGTATAGAATTAGACTACTTAGAAATAGTGTATCATCACACTGATGGGATCATTTGCTGTTGTAGGTAACAGAGACACATCAGCAGAAACCAGAGACTTTTGCGTAACCAGTTAAAAGCTCCGTACATGTTCGTTTGTTTGTTTTGCTTTGTTATTTGTGCAATTGCTTTTATAGGTGAGAATAAGCCGGTGCATATTCTCATTTGTCCAGGTCATAGTATTTCAAAGGAGGTTAAATCGAAAGCAACTGGACTTAGTTATTTGTCTAGGAAGACGTTTCACCTCTCATCCAAGAGGCTTCATCAGTTCATGTACGCAGCTGACCAGGCTGGGACTGGTCCAAAAAAAAAAAAAAAAAAAAAAAAAAAAATTTTATAGGTGAGGTTTAAATATAAGCCTGTAGTGGGTTTCTACCTCCTCACCCGCACGTGTCTTTTTTTTTCAATTTTATTGTTGCTTTTATAATCGTGCAAATAAACATAAACATAAAACATAAAAATAGCTTGCACCGCCAAGTAAAGGTAACAAACCTACTCCTAAAACTATAGGGATTATGGCAATGGGCCAGTTTTCCAAAATGTTGAACTATCCCTTTAACAGCTGACGTGACATGTTGACGTCTGACTCACATTAACTTGAAACAACTTGGTTCAGCTCAGCCTTTTCTGCTGGACTGTTTACTGCACCAAGCAACTGGGAGGCTCAATCAAATACACTCCAATTACAGCAAAGACGGACAATTAATTGTTCCAATAATCTGCTTTAATTGCTTTCTAATTAGCAGACAGTTGCATTTTGCTCATGGCGGGGACACAGTGGATCTCTCTGTTATGCATGTGTATGTGTGTGTGTGTGTGTGTGTGAGAGAGAGAGAGCTTGGGGACATTACTGATGAGACTGTCAGCTCAGATAATAATAATAACGATGATAAAGATTTATCAACAACATGAGAGCTTCGCATGCGCCGTGACAACCTGAGCTGCACGCTCTCCTCTTTGCAGGGATGTTACCCAATTGTGCTGAGTCAGTGGCAATTTTCCAGATGAACGCGTAGACTGTGATCAACGAGCCAGTGTGACAGGTAGACCCCTCCCTGTCTGTCCTCCACCACCACCGCCCCCGCCATTTTAAAGAGTAATACAGCCATTTTGGACACGATCTGAGCGCGACGGCCGATGATAAAGGCAGCTAATCAGGCTGCTTCATCTGTCTGTGTGACATCTGTAGTGGCCTATTCAATTTTTTTTTTTTTTTTAACTTTGTAAGTTTGAAAAAGTCACATCTAAAAGAAAAAAAGCACCATCCCCTCAGGTTTTATTGAGAGTGGATCAGTGTAGTGTGTGATATTAATCCATCTGGACAGTTAGTGTCATTTATACGGACGGAAGTGTGAAGGATGGCAAACTTTTATTACATGGCCTTCGACTTTAGAGATGGGCTTCTTAAAAACGTGCAATGTTTCACCAACAGGGGGCAGGACTGAGCCAAGTGCCTATGTATGTGTATGCGCATACGTTCGTATAATATGTGCTACATGCATTTGTGTGTGAGAATGTGTGATGGTATGCATGTTTTCTTGTTTCTTGTACATGCATTGTTTTTTTGTTTCTGTCTCTGCTCTGTGAAGCACTTTGGACGACTGTCACAGGGCTTTTATTAACTATATAAATAAAAGTGAACTTGAACTTGAACTTGAACTAATGTGGTGAATATCACCAATTACAGTACTCCTACTCGTATGCTAATTACTTAAAGTTTATATGTTTGTAAATTAAAGATCCCTGTTTTTAAGGAAATGAGAAATTATAATTAGGGAATTTGAGATTTCGTAGATAACCTCAAATTACCAAAGACTAATGGCTGCTGCTGTTGCTGAACAGGGGCCATCATGGGCCCCTGAAGGTTTTTGGCCCTTGGCAGTTACCTGTTTTCACAGTTGGTGATCCAGCCTTGCCACAGGGTGGATTGTCTACAAAAAAATACACATACAACTTGGAGTAAGTTTAAAAGTGGTTAAAATCATGAATGCACATTTTCAGCCGAGTCCTGACTAAATCAGCATTTTCTTTTCCAAAGTCACCCTGAGGGTGTAAATCTGAAAACACCAGCTTGTGTTTTAGTGTGTGTGTGTGTGTGTGTGTGGGGTTCATGGAGGTTTTACAAAATGATGATGTAAGCCAACCAGCCAACCAGCCAGCCGTCTGGGTGTGGGGGTAAAGTTAAGAGGACATTGTTTAGTTTCCTCCCTTACTTTCTCTTTGATCATTCATTTTAAATGCTAATAAATCTCATTAGCCTGGACACAGAGAGCTGGACGACGCCGGATGGAGGTGTGATGGGCCCTCACTCTGCAGAGTAACTGTCTGTGCTTTTGGACAACATTACCATAAGATAATAACTTGATGGGCTGTCTGGCCCGCCCCACTCCAGATGTTGGCTGGGATGTTTGGGCAACAGAAAAGAGGGGGAAGAAGAAGAGATTCATCTGTGATCTGGTGTTATTCAGGTGAACACCATGTAGATGTACTCAGCTTGTGTACCATTGGAACACAGAGTGAGACTGGAGTTGATGTTTTTCTTCTTTGAGTAACTTATTATCTAGTTACATACAGTATCTTTAGCTTGCAAGGTCTTCCACTGTGTTAACCTACTCTGTATGAAGCTTCTCTGAGCCTGTTGTCTGGAACTAGTTGTCTGTGGTTTAGTGGAGGTGGTTGATGAAGGGGATGAGACAGTTAAGTCTGTGTTTGGTCTGTCTATTAAAGTATTGCAGTTTGATTCCCAGCCTTAATGTGATGAGTGTGGAAGCTTGGCAGGATGTGTCAGCCACAGGATTTGGTCAGTTTGTATGCTGATTAACGCTCTGACTGTTGTCTTCTGCTGGACTCAGAGATTAAAATAATGCTGGAGCTGTCATTTAATTACAGAAAATGCTTATGAAGCCACAAACAGGGGATGAGCCTGTCTGGCTACTAGTAAGTGTTTGCGTTTTTTAAAAAGGTCAAGGGGAGAGTATACATTAACAGACACTTTGACAAACATGGGCTCATTAAATTACCATTGTGTTTTTAATTATCTATCAAACCTTCAGGGGAAAGTGACACATGGTGACACTGATTAAAGGAGTATGTCCCCGTCTTTGTCCCTCCTCATTCATTTACCTTCTGTCCCTGTCTCTAAGTTCACAGATGACAGACTATTTTGAGAGGAATCTGTTACCTGAGCTTACATACAGTACAGGTTGAGCTCAGTCTCGTCTCACACTATGAAGCCTGTGAGATCAATCAGTAAAACACTTCTCTGTGTGTCACTTCCAGCAGGAGGCTCCTTCAGTTATTCAGTGAAAATACCAGGTGCACTGCATGGTTGTACAGGGTCATGTTATTGTAAAAGACTGGAAACTGGAAATAGAAGAAATCTTGCAAAAAAAATAAAAAATCAAGTAATCATTAATTATGAAAAATCTGGCTGTTAAATATCAGTGCACTAATCATGGTCTACTTTTTGTTGGTGTAGAACTTCGTTGGAGCCAAGCAGATGTTATTTAGCTGAGGACAAACAGGTTTTTCTTAACCTCTTGTTTGTGTTGTTTAAAAGCCAGTGGGCCGAAACTAAACCCGTGATGCCGCTGCTTAGCAACGGTACATAGCTCTGGAAACAGGGCCGATCTTTCCTAATGGCATGGGCTAAACTCACACCAGCAGGCTGATGGACGAGCCTCTGACCTCACAGCCAAGTGTGTTTGCTCAGGTTTGGACCTGACGTGTGGCCACATGGATCAATTGAAAAATATGTGTTTGTGCAAGTGGTGGAAAATGTCCAGACAGAAATGTAATATATGACCCCACATCGCAAGACTGTCAAATATGTCCGCTATAAGGGTACAGTGTGTTTTTCTAATAGATATTTAGTCGCTACATATAGAAACTATTCTAATTTATAACGCATTTCATTTATATGTTTTTTATGTTGTATGTGTACGTCATATATATACTGTATATACTGTAGTACAGTGATACTTTGGGATACATATCAGCATGCTATGTGTATCTTATTTTTACTTGTTTGTATGTTAATTTTGCTATTTTGCACCACATGAAGTACAAATCTCAGTAGCTTGCAGATATAAACCAAAGTCTCGGACTCATTAAACATTTCACTTGATGATGATAAAAAGTCAGAGAACCAACAATTTAATGGTGATCATAACTATCTACCAGGTAGATGTCCATGGGACATCACCAAAGTCATATCATGTCCTCTGAGGACCACATAATGATAATTTACTCATGATTATTTCCTATTATTGCTATTGGTCATGAGCTTTTTTTTGTTTCTGGATGTGGTAGATCTGTTCATAGTGACTGATTTATTAAACTGCAGTTCAAGTTGCTCCCTAAGTGGCCATAAAAATGCAGAGTGTATGACTTTGGCTCTGACTATGGTCTCAGGCACAGTCAGCCTTGATCAACTGACACTTGATATTGGAAGAAAGTGAGATTCAAAAGCAAAAGCACCCAGACCAAAATGCCTATGTAGCTCCCCACCCCTTATAATAAATCACTAGATCATTCTAATGTAAACAAGGTTGTATGTCTATTTACTGTGATCCATATTTTATTGTATGGTGAAATGTAGATGTTAAAATTATAACATGAATGAAGAAAAAATAGATGTGGTGTAAAGGGTTAAGGAGGATGGTTACAAAACACTGGACATAGTGCTGTATATTTCCCGTGTGAAGCCAATGATCAACATTGTTTCTTTTAACCTTAACTGCATCTATTACTGTAAACATGACAACACAGGTCCTCTAACCATGATCTCTTCCTAAACCGAAGTATTTCCTGTGCCTAAACCTAAACAAAAGGGAACCACTCCAGCCTCATGCGTCCACTGTTACACTCTTATTCGTTGCATGTGTGGGTATTATATAGGAACCGACATGGTCCTTCAGGCTGGGGGAAGTGAAGGATGATTTATACCAATTAGTTTCTCTCCCCTTAACTGATATTGGATTAAATCATTCTCCCAGCTGTTTTGGGTGGAGCATTATAAATAAATGTGTTGATATCTGTGTTTGACAGCAGGAAGCCAGGCAACTTTGTGAGTCTTCAAAGGCTGTTTGCTCAGTGTATTTCCCCATTAAAAACACTGCAGGAAATAGATAAACACCAGATTAGACTACAACGATGTGTTTAGTGGAGGAAGCGCATGACTCAGACATGACAGACGAGATATGTCAGCGGGCTGGTCTGGAGTTGGAGAGGCAATCTTGTGTCCTGGAGGGCCCGGTGCAGTCACTGTGGTTAATGTTTGGTCATTTTTTTGGGAGCACCTGCTGTTCAGCTCTGAATAAGATCAGACTAGGAGGAGAATAAAAATAACAGCAGGTATGATGAACCTGATTTCAGTCATGTCCGTTTTAAATCAGCCGAGAAGAAGAAAACAACCCGGAGGAAACTGATGACAAACCTGTGTCATTATACAGGAGGCTTAGCACCGCTGGGAGTTCACCACCCCACAGCTCCTCATTAAAGCTGAAATAAAAATCAGTCTGGGTGGATAAAGCACCTTTTGTGAACTGATTTTCCCAGAGTAAGAAGAGATTATGATGTTCAAAGATGCTGTAAGCAAAAGAGCTAAACAGACTGAGGCAGCCTACTGCTGGTTTCCAATGTGTTGAGATGATGTAACAAAAGCAGACCGAGGCAGTTTCTCATTGGCTGTAAAAACCAAATTTATCATCAGCCTTCCTAATGAAGCTCTCTTCACAAGCTCAGCCAACACACCTAACATACATTGGAATGCAAAAGTTTGGGCACCCTGCAAGATTTCTGTTGATGTGTGAACAGTTCAGCAAGTGGAAGATGAAATTATCCCCAAAAGGCATAAAGTTACAGATAACACTTTCCCTTTACATTTCACCAGGGCCGTTGTATAGGGGAGAGGTGATGATATTCTAGGGGCCCAGCACCCAGTAGGGCCCCCCAAAAACCCCAGTAGTCTAATCTTTGTATGACTGAATTATTCTGCATAGGACCCTGACTAATACTCATAGTAATGCTGCAATAGCATCCAAACAAAGTAGGCTAAATAAAAAATGATAATACGTACGTACTGTAGTCTAAGAAAAAAAGTGGAAAAGTCAGGGGGTAAGGGGGTATTCTTTAAGGGGGCCCAGAATTCCTAGCAATGGCACTGCATTTTACCCCCCAAGTTATCAGAGAGCTCCAGTCTCCTGGGTTTCCCATTCGTTTTCACTCTAAAACTGTAGAAAACAAAAATAATACATTGATATTGTGGGTTAGGGACCTTTTTGAGATCATTTAATCTTCCACTTCCCTACAGTAAATGTTCACATGAACAGAAATTCTGACCATGGGTGCCCAAACTTCTGCATGCCACTGTATGTTGTATGCATACAGTACGTACTGTGTACAGCATCATTGTACTAAGTCTTGTTCTTTTTTTCTTGCTTCTTTTCTTGTTTCATTACATAGTTGAATATTTGAGGAAATGCACTTTCCTGTTGAAAATGAGAGAAAAGGGTCGATACCACTCTGTTATATTCATTAGTGTGGTGTTCCAGGAAAGGAGCTGCATTTGGACAGAACAGCCTGGTACATTACGCCCTGACACACATATGTTTTTGTATGGATCATCTTTAAAAGGTTTTACATGGTAGCCATTTCCCATGTTTCCTTTCTTTATGCTCATGTACGCTCGCAGGTTGCAGGCTGAAGCATTGTATTTAACAGACACATATGAGTGCCGTTAAAAATAAGTGTAACACATTCATATTCTATGCTTTGACCTTCTCCTCAGGTCTCATCGTGGGATCCCTGACGGTGTGCTGGCTTCCCAACCAGATTCGACGACTTATGATGGCTGCCGTTCCCAAATCCCTCTGGTCTGTTCCCTACTTCCGGAGCTACGTCACACTTCACCCCGTGGCTGACACCTTCTTCTACCTCAGCTCCGTCATCAACCCTTTCCTCTACAACCTGTCCTCCAGGCAGTTCAGGGAGGTCTTCGTCCAGGTGCTGCGCTGCCGTCTCACCATCCAACACAGGAACAAGCGAGCGCTGCAACACTCCCAGGCTGCTTCTGCACGCTCCCTCCGGCCCCTGTTGATGAAGTCATTGCGTCGAGGCAGCGCGAAGCGGCCCACCCTCCCGCACGAGAAAACCCCTCCCACCTTTACAACCTTTCAGAGCGACTCGGGAGTGGCTTCACTCACCCAGACATCCCAGAGCCTGACCGGAGAGCCAGACTCAGTCAAACTAAAGACAGAGGAACCGTCAGAGACTGAAATATAATGTGCTGTACAGTTTAATGCAACACAGTTAGCAGTAAAAAGAAACATGGAGGGGACGGCTGGATCCAAGGACATGTGGCATATAAACAGTAAACACAGGGATTTCATTGACAGGTCACACTCAGCCGGCTCATCAGTACAAGAAAGTTTAATGTCAGCTCACTAACAGATAGTTTCTATAGTCAGTCTATCTGCAGTAGATCCAGATCAGTCTGCTGCCAGTTCGTGAACTGTTGAACTATTGTATTACTAATCATGAGTGAAGCTTCAAACAACTCTACATCAAATCCCCTGAACTACTGCCTTAAGTTCAGTGAATGTGACATTATCAAGTCAGGAAGTGTTTATTCAAAAACTCATACTGTATGTTCAGTTAAGGAGGAACTATGCAGGATTTTTTTTTACCTTAACTATGCTACATTTTTTACCTTAATTAAACAGCTTCAGAGTAATTGTGATGGTTAAATAAATGACAACCTTACAAGATCAGTGTCGCTGACCTGGTGTCCCAGCTCTCGTCTCGGCAGCACCAAGACACAAACTCTCCCAGTAACACATAATCTCTTGGTTATGACAGATAAGACAAATACACACAACGTAACATTGATGTATAACATTATCCACCGCTCCATAGATTGATTTCTTGCCGGCTTTGTTAAAAACAAATGCACATGGCCGGGAAGAGGGTTAGCATAGTTCCCCTTTAAGCATGAGGGTAACCAGATGGAGTTTTTGACCACTTTTTGACCACAAACTGCTGACTGGTTTTAATGTTGTGACTGATCTGTGTGCTGTGTTGTGAAAACCAGTTTAAATTAAGCTTTAAATCAAATTATTAATTGTTTTAGATCTCTTAAAACAAGCCACCAGTCAACACTAAACAGCCTCAACAATACAAACAGTCTGCGCTATCCAGTGGATAGTGAGTGAATATTCAGCTTCCAAAATTAATACTCACAGAAAACAGTGAACTCTTGTATTATACACCGTATCGTGCTCATTAATATTGCACAGGATGAAGGACACACATATTTACTCATGAATTTGCTGGTGACACATTTTGCTTTTCTGTTGACTGCAGAGGGTGGAAATACAAACGTGTGGTGCAGGTGAGACACAGGAGCAGCCGGTCCCAAAGAGACCTTTTCTCTTACACAGTGCCTGAAACATGGTCAATATAATTATCTGAACCTCATGAAGTTCCAGAAATCACTTTTTGTTTTATGTGAATTCTACCCTTTGGGTCCAATCAAACTGGAAAAATCCAGAAGAGCAGTGAAATAAGAAAATAGCTTTGGTAAGACAGAATGGGCCAAAAAAGCCTAAATTATTTATGTGCAACCAGTACACAACTTCCATTGGAATGAACTATTGTGTGTATTGAGTGAATAGCCAATTATTCCTGATGAAGGAGGTTTTCTCGTGCACATGAGGCTGATACTTACAAATAAAGCAGTACTAATATCCTGCATGTTGTTGTAATTTATGTATCACATACGTAAGAGTGTCAAAACCACAACAAGACCTCCAAATTTACATTACATACACTAGTGCGTGTGATTACCATCTTAACATGTATTGTATTGGAGCACTGGCTGAAGCTGTTGCAGTTCTTAGGAAAATAGTCTCCCATGCAATAAGCATCACATGAACCCGGGACGATCCTGGAACCATGATGACATGTGGTTTATGGTGTCTGTATACCATTTTATGAGACACACTAAATGTAAACAGAACTCTATTCAGTCTATTTAGTCTATTCACAATGAGAGTCCACAGGGCACCATGAAGGTTCAGGTCAGTTCCAAAGAGTTTTCCATATTATAACTTAACCACTGCTATAGCCATTGACTCAAACAGTTCGACTTTTGTTAATCACATTTCCTCCTGTCATAACTGATGACTAAACATCTACTTCCAGTCTCATTAAAGGACACATATCATGCCATGTCTGTGACATGCTTTGGTCAAAATACCCTAAGGATCATCACAGCTCTTTTCATCCTCTCTAAACAGCCCTGTTCAGAACGGCTGCTTTCAGTGCCTGTCCCTTTAAATGCAAATGAGCCCCTGCTCATCTTGCCCCGCCCCCTCTACCAGTACAGGTACTCACAGGTAGGAGTGGTATTATGCAAATTCGAAAACTAATGACATCACTGGATGACAACTGAGGGATTAGCTCGTGGATTTCAACCTAGGGAGCCTGAAAATAATAGATTTCTTTTAATCAATTCTCACATTTTGGGGGCAGGAAGGCAAGACAAAGGGCTCCAATTTTGTGGCGCAACGCAGGGTGATGCAGCGCGGCGCAGTGGAAATTTCTTACGCGCAGTACCTGCGCAGCGAATTTGGTAGACCGAGGTGCGCTGAGATGGTTGTGGCGGCGCAGCAGGGGAAGGTGTCGACAGATTCAGCTTGGTGCAGTGACAATTTCGTGCCAAAAGGTTGCGCCGAAAACCCGCCAACTCCAACCTGGTCTACTCTGGGCGCAAGGCGAAGTTCACCCGGCGCAGTGGTAGTTTGGCTGGCCGACGCACAGTGCGAACATGTCACCAAAACCTCACAGGCAGGTTTCCACATCCAGGCACATTAAATGCAATAGGAAATAATCACAAAAACCACTATTTAATGTAACTATCTGAATCAGCACATACATTTATATTTATATCTATGTCGATTGTCCCTTCACACTGATGACAGATCAAAGACTGCTGGCATGCTGGCACATTAAAGACGAGGAGAGGAGCTCATTTGATTGGTGAACAACGGACTTGGCTGTGTTAAACCCACTCCACGCCTTCTCTCCTCCCTCTTTGCCACTTGCGCCGGTGGGCCCAAACACCCAAATATATGTTAAAGAGCCTTCAAAAAGTGACATTCCCATAATATGTCCCCTTTAAGTCTCTCTCTAAAGTGAATGGAGAGCAAGAGGTGGTGAAGTCCATCAGTCACTGACGACCACTCACATGTCCATCCTCCCAAATACTTTCATGACTGTTACTCCAGCTCATACAAAGTTCACCTATTAGTAATACAGAGAAAATGTGGTAAGTAGCCTACATTAAAGCGTTTGTGTATTTCAACATGCTCTTGTAGCTTTGTGTACAGAGCAGGCTGCAACTAGCGGAGAAAAGTTTCAGGGATGGAAGAGGACTTTTTTTATGGCTCCCACTGCAGGTTATTGCAGAGCTGTCACTCTGATGAAATGATGCTGGACCTCTGAGAGCCTTGAGCAGTGCCGGTGCTGTAATCACTGACATATGCATTGTTCTCCATCCACTACCTTTTTCCATGACTACACACTTTTCTTTCCAGAGTCATTAAACAATATCATTGTCACACATAAGTCTTATAGAGTCCATAAATATGCTGCAAACATAGTGACTGCTAATGAAGTATTATTTATTGTGCATGGCTTCGGGGGAATGAGCGATGAATCTGAACTTTCTCCTTCCCACCATATGCCTTATTTGACCTTGCAGTGTAAATAAAATAAAGACAAACGAGAAAGAGCCACCTGCTGTCCAATAAATAGCTCAAAGCGGTGTCACCCACGGCTCTGTCCTCCACCTCACCTCACCCAGCTCCACTTGCAGCTGCACCACAATCCTGTTTTTTGACCTGATGCAAGATGATGAAATTTCCCACTTCTGTGTGTGGCGGTGGTATTTTGGAGGCAAAGCTAACACAGAAAGCAGCAAAGGAAGCAGAACACATACTGTACACACAGCTTCCACGCAGCTCATGGTCATGGAATATACATTTTGAAGTTATGTATGTCCAAGTTTACACAGTTCTGGTTCATGTCTCCTCCGCTGTCTGCAGCGAAAACATTTTTTCACAACTTTTTTTTAGATCTTAGCTCAGCATGTGATGGTCTGTCAGCACAGGGCGGAGGACAGCAGCAGGAGGATGCAGAGAGAAAACACAAGGAGCCGTGGCTGGGTCAGGGCGATGGCAGAGGAAGGTTGTGGTCTTTTCTTCTGGCGTGGTCCGTTGCACAGAGGTGTGTTGCAGCAGTAGATGCACACTGAGTTGAGCTTGCCGGTGCAGAACTGCTGGTAGCCAGAAGAAGCGATGAGACAAGCTCCAGACGAGGCGCAGGACTTACGGTAGTGTATCCCTGAGGTGGGACAGAAACAGATGCATTAGGCTCGTAATGAGAAGATAAGGTGTGCGTGTGTGTGTGTGTGTGAGGAAGGAACAAAGAGAGAAACACTGAGAAATAATAATGCATTTTTATCATCAAGGGGATTTTAGTTCAAAGAGAAACCTGAACATATCTTTAATATTGGACTAATGGTCCTAATAGAGCTGTCTTCTGCATAAAACACTCCTCATGCATAGACTTTAATAGTCAGTGTTGGTGTGAGCATTCAGTGGAGCACAATAAGGGGGAAAAAATGCAGTCCTTAAAGGGATAGTTCAACATTTTGGCAAATTGGCCCATTGGTCCATTACCATAATCCCATTGTCGGTGCAAGCTATTTTGAGAACGGCGGAGCAGAGCCGCAAGCTGCTCAGAGCTACGCTACGGAGGCTAATGGGATTTTTTGGTTTCCCTCATCAAACTCATCAAATACACAATCCAAATGTTACGAGACAGAGTTGGACAGGAGATGGAAATTAGCCGTACAGCTATACAATCTCTTTTCATATTTACATTTTTCTTTTAAAATGTTCACTAATATGTTTTGTCCCCTTTCGAAATAAACTTGTAAACTTGTTTTCGAGGCAAATGCAGAGACTGCTTGCCGAAAAACTGCCACTGACAGTTTTGCATGAATTTGCCTCGAAAACAACTCTGTCTCGTAACGTTCCGTTATTATCTCATAGCGTGGTGAATGTGCAGGTCACAACTTGTTCACCAGAGTGTTTTAGAGTTGTTGGATTGTGTATTTGCTGAGTTTGATGAGGGAAACCAAGAAATCCCATTAGCTTCCGTAGCGTAGCTCTGAGCAGCTCACGGCTCTGCTCCGCCGTTCTCAAAATAGCTTGCACCGACAATTAAAGGTAACGAACCTACTCCTATAACTATAGGGATTATGGCAATGGGCCAATTTGTCAAAATGTTGAACTATCCCTTTAGTAACTTTTTAACTGTTTCTGTGATCTGCACACAAAAATGCTCACCAGCAGCACAGTGAGTTATAATGTGGACTGTGGTACTGACATGTGAGTGGCACTGGTTCTCCTCACAGCCACTCTGAAAACCAGTGGAGTAGCAGAAACACTGGTGATTATTCATACGAGCCAGACAAACCAAGAAACTGAGGAGTTGCCAGTAGAAACCGATGCAGCAGTGTGAAACAAAAACCAGCAGTCAATCAACCAGCAGCAGCAGCACCCAGATGATACGGACTGATCCACCCTGTAGCAAAACAGGTACTGATTTCCTTTAATGCCATTTAAACAGCCAACCATGAAGCCTTTATATCCTGTGATATATTTTACTAGGTGTACACAGCAGACACACGGGCTTAAGAGTGCATGTAAAGGGAAGATGGAAGAATGCCTCAACTCTTCTCAGTTAAAACATGTAAAACTGTTTGATTGCTGACATTTCTCTTCAAAGGAAGTGGGACATTAGCTTGAGAAAGCGTCTGTGCTGCTGTTTGATCTTGACTAAAGCACCAAACACCTGTGCATCTGATTGCACGACCTTTACAGATCAGAGCCTTTTCGTGGCTTTACCTTGTCAAAGCAGGGAAAGGTCAGGTGAAACTAGTAGCATTAGGATTGTACTGTGTTTGGGTGAGCCAGCGCCAGAGCTCACTCCCTGATGGAGCCCAGTGGGACACTCAACACACTTCCACAAACAGGAACTGTACTTACTAGAAACCAACATAGAATCTAATTGCATTTAGATATTTACCATAATGATTTCAGGTCTAAATATTTACAGCACAAGGAACAGCAAGGGAAGAACATCTTTTTTGTCTGCTGGGTATCAGTGTGATGGGGCTGAAGGACTTTAAGCATCTTTCTTGTTGAATGAAGGTAGGATGGAGCAGAAGACTTTACTTTACTGCTTCACCCATGCTCATGAGCTGGGACTGAAAGATACAAACAGATACAAAGGACTGAGTAAGTTTCCTCTGCAGGGTGGCTGGACTCAGCCTGCAGGGCAAAGAGCTCAGACATCCAGATGGTGCTGCTCCTTCACACTGACAGGAGTTCAACACCCCCAGTTGGGATGGATCAAGCATCTCAAGCGCAAAATAACATTATGGATCCATTATGATTTTCCTTTGTTTAAAAATGTCAGTGCAAAAACAGAACACAATCAACAACAACTTTGCAAGATCAGACCTCTGCCCCGGTGTCCCACACGCGCCACATAACCCTTACGGCTGAAATACACTGGGAACGGTCGCGACACAAAACGCGACACCCGCAGCAGCTCGCGCCCATTCAGTCAATGGAAGCTCCTCCACCGGCCATGTGAGCGACGCGCACTCCAGCGGCCGTCGCGTGGCGTTTCTCTTCTTTTTCGTGCCGGGTCTATTTTATTTCCTCGTCGCGTACTACGCGGCCCTCCAACAGGTAGAAAACTACAGAGAACTGTGTATAAAACGAATATATTACGTTTAAAAGTGATTAAAATAAATGTCTCATGTACCAGAGGCAAAGCCAGTAGCAGTGCAACATTATGGGCGTGTTTGGGAGGAGGGTTAGCAAAATACAGCGGAAAAGCTACCAGACTAGTTCCTCTTTAAATGTAACAATATGATCTGCATCAGTTAGGACAAGCCCAGGCTAACTCAGGTGTTAATATGTGTAGTTAAGATGCCTCCTGGTACCTTCCACTGGAGATCTGCAGGCACCTCAACTGGTAGGTCTAATTGCATGGATGGATAGATGGATGGATGATTGGATGGATGAATATTCGACTGCTTCACTGTTGGCTTCGAATCAGCCACACATTTATGGTTCACCTACAGTATATGTGCATGTACATAATTGTTTAATCAAACATATATTTAAATAAACATTGGGCCCACAGGATTTTTGAGACTTTACCTAAAATCAGCCAGCCAATCAGAGTGAAGGCTCCATGCTTCCTCATTTCTGTTTGGCTCATCCTTCAAACCATTCAGAATACTTTTCTTTTTTCTTATATGAAGGCCGATCACTGTGATAAGCCAATGATAGGGATATACTGTATATGCTGTTGCCGGCAGGACCACATTGCACACTTATAAGTTGTCTCAGTCTTATTGCGTTCTAAAAGATTATTTGAAGAATCAGGAAGAGTCGAAGACAGATGGTGATTAGACACGCAAAAGAAAAACTGAGCTTAAATCCTGGATGTGCTCCAAGAGGCATCACTTGGCCTCTGTCTTGTAACAGCAGCAGATGTAGGCTGAAGAAATTCAGTGAAATTTTCAAGCGGGCCACGAGTTGGAAAAGGTTTGAGACCTGTGTCTTTAATCTGATAATAATGAAATCTGATGGAGTAGCAGATGAACATTAGGTTATGATAGACAGCAACAACTCTACCTTCCAGTGTTCGACTGAGAGCAGCACTTGGCTGAACTCTCTACCAGAGTCTGTCAGAAACCTGTGATTATCTTTTATATCATGCTTGATTTTTGAGATTTTCCAGCAACTACCTTGCTACACATTAATTATCATCAACCAGGTCATGATATATGATCCTATACACATTCATTCTTTGAAGATCATTTACTGTGAACCCATTGGCACCTGCGACAAGCTACAGTATAAAGAGAGCTTAGGTTTTTGTGAATGGAAATATCTAAGACTGAAAGACTTGTGACACCCACCAGGCTTAGTGTCCTATTTACAGCAAATCTCTGCTCAAAATGAATGTGAGGGTTCTGTGTGCTTAGATGGAAAAAAAAAATCTCATAAAAACTAAAACCCCACTCTTATTCAATTTTCAAAGCTCCTCTGAAAAAGTTTCCACCACAGAAAGGTTGACTTATCTCCACCAACTCTAATCCACATCACAGTGATGTTTGCTCAGGCAGACTCAGAGTTAAAGAGGACACCCTCAGCTGTGACCATTTCCATTAGTAATGATGTTTCCTCACTGATTCTCTCCAGAAGCCCGCTGGAACATGTCAGAGGTGTTTGTGAGATTACTGCAGGGAGGCTTTAACATTTTCTGACATTTTGTTTACTATGTGCACATGAACTTCCGGTAACCCTTGTATGCTTCACTCCCACGGATCCAGCCAGAGTCGCACCCAGAGAACTGCACGCTCATTCAAATTGTGCATCCTCCCATGTATCGTGCACTGCAGATATCAGTGGAGGTCCCAGAAGGTGTTGAGTAATCCACAGTGTGAAATGCTGCGAAGCTCTGGGAAGGAAACGTCCTGTCTTCTCACACATCTTGACTCAGACTGTCTTTTTTCATCTTTAATTTTTAGCTCTGACAGGATGGCAAAACTCTGTGTGAATCTCTGTCAGTCTAGGCTATACCCAAAACCTTGTTCAAGGGGAACAATAGGGGTAAAGATGTGAAATAACTAGAAAAGAAATCAAGAACATAATTGTAAATGGCTATATAATCTGCTGGCTTTTATCTCTAAGCAGTAATTGGAAAATTGAACTGATTCATGGACTTCCTGTTTTATTTTGATTTGTGCGTAGTTTTATTAGCCTCGTAAACCAGCCTCTCGCGGAAGTGCATTTCATTTCATTCCGAGGGAGAGTCTGGCCTCATCCCCATTCTAAGCGTTTGGACTGAAACCCTCAGAAGGCCGAGCCAATCAGCGTCGCCCGCTGTGATTGACACAGCACGTTGGCCAATCAGGGACCGACTGGTGCAAAGCCCCGTCACTACACCAACTTGCTGATTGGCTGAATGGGGTTGTCTGTCAACACTACTACCAAAGATATTAAACCGTCTTTGCTACTACTCCTGCCCAGCTCCCGCCCACCCCAAACGCTTGCAGGGGGGATGAGGCCAGACTCTCCCGAGAAATGAAATGAAATGCATTTCCGTGAGAGGCTGGTTTACGAGGCTATAGTTTTATAACGTCATGTCAAGTTTCTTTGTTCTTTTCCCGCCACTAATCAGCACACCTGTTTGTTGTTAACCTGCCTCTGTGCCACACCCATTCTTTGCCAGCTTGTCAGTGTTACTCCATTTGTTCTTGCCCAGTTTTTCTATAGTGCTGCCAATAAGTGTATAAGTTGGTTTTGCATCACTGGATTCTGGACTTCTGATTTGTTTGCCTGGTATCAGACTCTGCCTGAGTTAACAGTTTTAAGTGGTGTGTGTGGCCTGGGATGTCAAGAACCCAGAGTGGGTGATATTATCCGGCACCTTCTCTTCAGCTCTTGAACATACTGTATTGCCATTTGACACCTATTGACTCATTCCTGGAGCATTCCCACTGCTGCCATGGCTACAGTTTATTTTAACTTTAAATTACTTTAAATCTTATAGTCTTCCATCTGGTACATTTCACCTGACAGGCTGACACATGACCTTTGCTCTTCACTTGACCTTTGAGTTGTTGCCACTGCTTACACAACAAGTAACTCCTCACACCTCAGCTTCCTATACAGTACTTTACATTAGACTCCATACTGTACTTTCCAGTGATCACTCTTCACTGGATTAAAACTTTTGAAGACTCTGACACTTCACATCCTTTCAGTGCTTTCTTCAAATATGGAAATGTGAATGAATGAGTCATTTTCAGTGTGAGCACTTTCATCCAGTTCCTTTTCAACTCATTATTTAAAGTTGTGACTTATTCAAGTTCTCAAGTCTTGTACTGTGTATTATAACATTGCAGAAGGACACAGTATGTGAGGGGGGTTATATAACAGGTAGTCTCATAAGAAGGAACATAAGGAGATGATTTCTTATATTTTTCAACGCAGTGAACTCCAGACAGTGCAGTCTGTCTTTCATCAGGAGTTGAAACACACAAGGTAACAGAAGAAAGAGTGCACAATAAATGATGCTGCAAGGAGCAGCTTGATGCCAATTACTTTCTATCTCAAACACCTGCCATGAAATATAGAGGAATATAACTATTTGAGGAGACCAAAGAAAAGTTTGGCTCACACTCTTAATCTTAATCTTGGTGCTAAGAAGAAAGACTGTCCTTTGAGTTTATACTGTAGCAATATTATTGGCAATTCCAAAAGTGTATTTGTTTACTTTGTTTATTTATTACAACACTAACAGCACATGGAAACTGTTTGAATGTCCTTTTCCCTTCAGGCTGATGAGCCCTCTGCTCAGGATAAAGGTGGACGTCCATGTACTGACTGGTGCCATTTGTCCCACAGAGACAGGTGCAGTGCACAGTGTGTGCACTAAACACACACACACCCTTACTCTAATCATAACCATCACAATCAAATACCGAAGCTTAACCCTCACTCTAATTCTGGTCATTTTCAGATTACACATCGGGTATGTAATGGAAACACCAGGACCCTGATGCTGAAGCAGCTAAATGGAATTCAGCCATCAATAAAGTTTTTGAATTTTCAACTGTGATGTGTCAAAATGTCTCTGGTAAAAAAAAAAGTTTCATTTATTTAAAGGTATAATATGTATGAATTCCCTCCATGTAGCGGTGCGGTTGGATATCGGAACGTATTCTTGATGTTGCATTCACCTGAAATGGGGCAGACGTCAGACAGACAACAGACGCTGCATATAACAGGATAAACAAGCGTCTATGTAAACAAGTGGTCCACCAGCACGAGGCAAAACAATACAGGTGACAATATTGTCATGGTGATGTGGTATTGTTTACCTGACCCACGTTTTACCGTCTTTCTCTGGTGGAGTAAAATGACATCCGGTTGGTTTGCCGACGGCCGTCTGCCTGACTGCACCTGAATGCAACATCAGTGCCTCCGTCCTTCCTCACACTACACAGTGGTGACAGTTTTAACAGGCCGAGCCCACAGCTCCGCTGAGTTTCTATGGTTACCTACGGTCACGCTGCCACTCAACGTAAAAAATGGCGATGCAACATGGCCGCCTCGGTTCGGTGCGTCGCCCACTTATGTATTTGTAACGACTTGTAACAACTCATTCTAAGGTACCAGAAAGCTTTCATTTGTATGCGGATGTGATTCAACTTCAGTGAAATATGTATTTATGAAAGCAATATTTGATTTTTACTAATAAAAAGCCAAATAAGTTACATACTGGGGCTTTAAGTGTCTTTCAGCAATGAAGTCAACTTCCTGTTTGATCCCCTAAAAGTGTCAGTCACAGGTTGTGTGTAAATCTTAGCATCTTTGATAAAATAATGTGATGTGATTATTAATGTTTTCCCATATCATACCAACTCTGCCTAAACAGATCTTCACAGAATTCAACATTTTAACCTTTACAGCTGTAATGACTTGAAATCCATTGAAAGCATCTTAAAATATTCAGCCTTTAAACTGGGGGTTTAATTGACATCACTGAAACTTTAAACCTTAATTTTAATCACAAATTATTTATGATTGCTTGATGTAAGAGGAAGTATAGGACATCATGGTGGTCTGCCTACCTCAGTATGAAAATATAGTTTTCAATTCACTACTCCTCTTGCACGCTCTTCTCCTGCACAATACATACACAACTCAATGTGCCTTCAAAGTGAAATATTTCTTTTGCAGCACATCCACAAATAGACAGGAGCTGTCCCCAAAGTTAAATGTGTAGAGACAGCTGAGCCCTTTGCAATGCAATGGTAAAACAGTGAGAAGAAGTTGCTGCTCTTGAGCCTCTCAGGAGAAAACCGCTGTCCAACATGTCTTGTTTTGGCGACTGCGGGTTTTTCAGAAATCCTGATTAATAGGAAAGTCTATTACAGAAACCTTCCCTAATTAGATTAGTATGTTAATCATCTAATACACGATTAATTACCTTAAGCTTAAACTGTTCTAATTGAAATTCAGGACATAAACATCATAAATTCTAATACACTGTGAATCTAATGTTCCAGTTATGAGCGGCGCTGTGCTGCACTTGTTGAGCAAATACTAGAGCAGTGATGCTCTGACAGCAGGGAACAAGGAAACAATCAGTTTCTCATGTTTGAAGTGTGTGGCAGGGATGTCATCTAATTTGCGCATGGGGGTTCATACAATGATCCCATTATTTAGCTTTTTGGAAATCACATATCTATGAAAGATGTCTTGGAAAATCCTAAATTATATCAGCTACTATCAGGTTTTTGCGCAAAACACAGGTACGATGTAGGACTGAACGAAGACACCAAACCAGTTGTGATCACACCTAAGACTTTATACAGATCATGTCAAAAATCAATATCCATTGATAAAAGAAGCAGCTAACGGCATCTAACCAGTGAGAGTGTGCATGGTCAGCTGCACAGGGAGGAGGCAGTCCAAATGTCTGCTGTCTCCAGAACCTTCCATTCCTCCTCTAAATGTGATTTTAACCAAACAGATAAAAGCAGTGAGCAGTGCCAACACAAGCGTCTGGATCTTTACAATTCTGTTGTCATGTTTGCTGATGTCAATTCAAAGGTAAATGTCAGGAGAAAACGTGAAGTTGTGTTTGTTGCTCTAGTTGAAGGGACTGGAGTATCCTCAGCATGAAAGGATCAGCAGCTTCCTGTAGTCTTGGGTGTAAACCCCACAGTAGTTAGGCCTTGTATCAGTGTGTTATCTGAGCTTTATTATCCATCTAAATCAAAGCTGTCTAAGCAGGCAAATTAGAGTGCAGTTGTTATATGAGCCAACGTAAAAATGTCATTCAGAAAAATGGCCATTCGGGACAATAGAATAAATATCAGGTGTTTTGGTGATAAAACAATCGTTTCATCAACATTAAAGTGACCAAGTTCTGTGGTGAAGCATGTGTTAATGCATTAATCCCTGAATGCATTGAAATTTATTTTCCTAACTTTGTCTAACTGAGTTTAAGCCCCAGTATGTAACTTTTTTGGCTTTTTATTAGCAAAAATCATTCCTACATATTATACCTTTAAGGGCAGCATGGCCCGTGGCACTCTCGCCTCTAAGCAGGAAGGGTCTAGGTTTGATTCCCAGCCTTTCTAAGTATCTGCATGTTCTCAGTGTCCCAATTCAGGGTCTGCATCCTTCGGAGGGTGGATTTGAAGGCCGATTACGTCACAGCGCTGCGCGAAGGCTGTCCCAATTCGTCCAAATTCGAAGGGTCCTCCAAATGCAGCCTCCAAATGCGTCCTCCTTTCCCCTGCATTCGGAGGATGCAACGCTACTATCCTTCGCGGCCTCCCGTATCCCAAGATGCTTTGCTGCACCGTTGTTGTTATTAGCAACCTAGCCGTTAGCTATCGAACGTAGCAGCTCTGTGCTGTAGCCATGGTAACCCGGCTCTGCGGCCGGCTCGGAGGTGTGGCTGCCCGCTGCTGAGCTCTGCTCTGCTCTGGCTGCACAGGTGAGGAGCGGAGGTGTGTGTGACAACTTTTAATAAGAAAGCTATGAAAACACATTACTTGTGCTCTTTATTCTCTATTTACTTTACCCCCCCCCCCGGCTGCTGTTCAATGGTTTGTTTATTAGTATATTAATGATAACTGCCCTTGTATTGATTCTACTTCTTGAAAAAAAAAGGAGGAGGAGGAGGAGGAGGAGCGGTAGAGCCGTTACAAGCGGCACTTTTAAATGTTTAACGTCCGGCCGTTGTTTACGTTCGTCCGTTGTTTACGTTCGGATCAGGAAATGCTCTGAAGGCTAGACCGTCCCATTTACCGACCGTTGATGCGGCCGACGGAGGAGCCTCCGAAGCCGTTGCCTCCGGAGACCGCGTAGGCTGGGTCCTCCGAAGGCTGCAGCCCCTGAATTGAGACACAGCTATGTTTCACATGCACACTAGACTGAAGGGAGACTTCCAATAGGTGTGAATATGAGTGTGTGTGTTGTTTATTTACATGTGTCTAAACGCTCTCATGGACAAGTTGTGACCTGCAAATTCACCACGCTATGAAATAATAACGAAACGTTACAAGACAGAGTTGTTTTCGAGGTAAATTCATGCAAAACCGCTGATGCGTGTTCAACATTCCATCTCGTAACATTCCATTATTCCATTATTATTAGTCACAACTTGTCCAACAGAGCATTTTGGAGTTGTTGGATCATGAACTGTGGCCTTCAAAAATTCTACCTTGTGTTTGGTCTGAGTGAAGCTGGTCATATGGAGGACACATGAGAAACACTGGTCCTCCAGCTTCAACCTAGAGAAGGGCGAGCCTGTTGTTTGAGCAGATTTTGGCTTCAGTGAGGACGAGACTGGACAGAGAGAAGTCAAATACAAGCACTGCAGAAAACGAATCTGAGAGACCAAAGATAACACTTCTGTTTGTTTTGCCACTTAGAACTCAATCAAATTGTCAAATATGAAGAGAGAGGCAGATCGGCACCAAAGTAATTGTTCATTCATCATAATCAGGGAACAAGTTTGAAATAATCATGATATTGATTTACATGGTCCACACTCCTTTTTCATATTTTACTAGTATATATTCTAATGGAATATTTCTCTACTTGTTATTGAAAGTTTGGTCACACCAGAGAGCTGCACAGCAACACCGCACACCCTCGATGGTGCTGCTACGGTTTCAATGCAGTGGCTACTCACTCAGTGACTGCTAACAGGCTTACTGGATGACAAGAACCTGCCAGAGGCTCATAAGGAGGCGGCAGATTGCATGTAAGCAGGAGCTGCTTCATTAAAGGCTTTATAACGAAGCAATTAAATCTTAAAAGCTGTTCTAAAACTGACAGGAGGCCCTTGATGGACAGAAAGGACAGGTGTAATGTGGTCACTTGGAGCAGTATTTTGACTCAGCTGAAGTCTGTGACTGCTGGTGCTGGATCAGTGTGCACTGCATTGCAATATTTGAGCAGTGGAGGAAGGAAACGGTCTGATCTGTGTCGGTCGTCTCAGATGAGTAGAAGAAGACGACACCCAACTGTCGTCACCGAGGGACGAGTCTGAGTCAGAAATAACACAGAAGGTGTGAAGCTCCTTTTGGACATTAACACACTTGATGGGAGATGGTGAATATTAGCAAAAGGTGACAAAGGTACAAAGATTACATTATACAGCTGAGGCTGATGGGTGTGATATCTGATTTTGATAATGGTGGCAGAGGGAAAACAGAATCAAAATTAAGGGGAGACACTACAGGTGAATAGGGTAAACATTTTAAATAACAGATATCACCATGAATCTTCCCAAGTTTTTCACTGACATTAAGACAAATATTTTTTGTATTACAAGTTTTGGCCAATTTTGTATGAGGCAATGTCTGATGAAATATGCACTAATTTGCATACATTTCCAGAACCGAAATCTGAAAAATGGATAAAGCCACTTTCAAAATTCTTGTTACTACTGTCACCAGCCCAAAAAATAATAAAATTTCGCCATGTTTTTAGGTATAAAATGTTATATAAATCAGGCTTTAAATGATATATAAAAACCTTCAGAATATAGACAGGAATAAAAGTGGAAGGTTTGGTGTCTGTAAGTGCTGCTGAAGTGGAGATTTCTAGCTCAGAGTCTGAGGAAAAACTCATTTTGAGAAAACAACCTTTATACTATAAAATTCCATAGATTGTTAATGTAAATCATACTTTTACGATTGGTTGCGGATATGGATGAGTTGACAATTTTTGGAGTCTACATCATTTTTCAGGAGAGAGAGAGAGCTTTACAATGATACCTGGCATGACATAGGTCAGACAGTAGCATGTTAACTTTAGAAATCTACTGATGAAAGAGACTAAATGAAGTAAAATAACCACCTTAATGTGGATTTTATACCATTTCCTTTGACTTTTCTGAAAGAATACGTGTTAAGGAAGAAAAATAGGCCAAAATCTCAAAGTTGATCAGTGCATGAAAAAACAGTGTTTTTGTCTGTAGTGTCTCCCCTTAAAAAAAAACCCTGATGTTTGAGTAGCCTATCCAGAGTGATCTGAAGTCTATAAACCCTCCCAGCATTCAAAATCACACATTGCTGACACATTTAAGTCCGTATGAACAGTCTCTCTATTTAACAAAATGTAAACTATGACTAACCACATTCTCATTTCCTTTTTTCCTGATACAGTAAATTAACTTTGGCAAATTGCAGAAGCTAATTTAGATAAGCCATGAAATCAGACAGACAAGACTGCAGTTGGTGCCCGTCTCCGTCCTGCTGCGTGTCACTCTGTGGCGTCTTCATCAATAAAACTCCGCCGGCCTCATACCAGCAGGGACTGGGTCACTGGTTGTCACAACCAGTCCGGTGACTCTGCATTAGTCTGCTAATACAATCTCCACAGCTGTCTGGGAAATTCAGAGGAGAGATATTGTATTGTCTGGTCCTGCCTCAGGCCATCAGACCACCATGAGACCGCTCCACAACTCCAACCCAGAGAAGAAATTCAGAATCATATCACAGACTGTTGTTATAAAACCTCATGACCTGTCTCTGTGACAAGGTTTAAACACTCCCTGAGCTCCTGACTCCGTCCCTGACTCCTCATCATCAAACGTGATATTTTTGTTGTTGTGTGAGCGATTAAAAAAAAAAAAAAAAATTTCCATTTTGATTGTGGACACTGAATGAGGCTGAGCACCCTCAAAACAGCAAAGAATAATAGAAGAGGATGGAACCGAGCTCGAGGCCCGCTGGCTCCTCACTTTTAACAACCAGAAACGACATCACTCTTGGCTCAGCTCAGCCTGCATCAGCTCTCATCAGCATCACCTGCACAACACGCTGCGCCGCAACACATCAACCACTATTATTTGATTTTCAGAGGAATCCATGGGGAAGCATCACACATATTTGTCTTGTCATGGCTGCTCCACTTAGGGAGCTGCCTCTGTGGACACCATGGTGTTATTACATCTTCATGATGAACACAAACTGTGTAAACTTGCTGCAGTGACGGGTGCCTACAGAGACCTCGTCAACTGTATGACGTGAACATTTGTTTGAAAGCAACTTTCGAGACACTACAGGCAAAAACACTGTTTTTTCATGCACTGATCAATAAAAACTTTGAGATTTTGGGCTATTTTTCTTCCTTAACATGTATTCTTTCAGAAAAGTGGAAAGAAATGAATAGAAAATCCACATTAAGGTGTTTACTTTACTTCATTTTGTCTCTTTTGTCAGTAGATTTCTCCTAAATTCGCCAAAAGTTAACATGCTGTGACATACTGTGCTGTGCCTGTTGTCTGACCCATGTCATGTCAGGTATCATTGTAAAGCTCTCTCTCTCCTGAACAATGATGTTAGCTCCACAAAAAAAATCTATGGACTTTTAGAGTTTTAGTCTTTAAAGGCCGTTTTCTCAAAATGAGTTTTTCCTCAGACTCTGAACCTGAAATCTCCACTTCAGCAGCACTTAGAGACACCAAACCTTCCACTTTTATTCCTGTCTATATTCTGAAGGTTTTCACAGAGGGGATTGTTGATATATTATTCACAGCCTGAGTTATACAACATTTTATTTCTAAAAACATGGCCAAATTAGATTTTTTTTTTTTAGGGCTGGTGACAGTATTTTCTTATTTACAGAGTGATAAAAACCAACACGTTCTCACCCCCAGTGCGTCAACAGCCTGACGAACGGTCACTGTCCCTCCTCGTCACATGCCTGACTCATTAGGTGCCCGTTTTTCGTCAGGTTTTGACGCGCTCGGCTTTCAGTTGATTCCAATGCAGTTCCCTTCGCGGCGATATGTGACGCTCAGAGCAAGTGATCCAGCCGACCCGGCTGGCGGCTGCGGCACTGACGGACGCTGTGAGCAGAGGAAAACTTTTTTTTTTTTTTTAAACTTTTCCTTAAATCTTTATTGAACCTGATGCTGCTGTGTCTGACGTAGCTTTCGGCAAGGACGTCCTTTCGGTTATTTATTTATTTATTTATTTATTTATTTAGTGATCATGGTGTTTGGTGCAGAATAATCAATCAATAAATAAATAAATTACGTCCTTGTCGGAAGCTGCGTCAGACCAGGAGGGGGGGGGGTTGTGGATTCTACAGGTGAAGACCACTTCCGCGTTCAAAAAGCTGCTCTGTTTAATCAATATTCTGAAGAAAGATCTGATTATTAGCCATAACGCTGTAACCATCCAAGGAAGACTGTGTAACAATATTATGTGCTTCTGCTGAGTCCAAAAGCCCTGTGTAATATCAACTTTATTTTAAGAAAACATGCTTTGTTTCCAATGTCATATCACAGAGAAGCACTACATTACCCATAATCCTCATATTTATCAGCGACGTGTCTGATTGGTTGAGCTTGCTGTTATCAGCAAATGAAAAAATAAAACAAATTGAGCTTATATTATTTTCTTAGTAACTAAAAGGTCTTAACATCTTTTTTGTTTTCAACATTGAATAAAAAAAGGGTGCTATATTGTTAAAATTCAACAATAAAGTGCATAAAAGTTGGCTTGACTTCTTTCTTTTTTTCTTTTTTTTCATAATTTTCACCAGCATCTTTCTGGTCCACATCACATCACATTTATTGTAATTTTTAATTCAATGAGTGACATTTTATTTTTTATCTGAAAAACATTATTATGAATTCAAGGGTCAGAGGTCACTGATTAGTGTTAAATTTAACCTTTTTGACCCTGTTTCCTTGAATAAATCACTAAGACTTTGATGCGGGAAGCTGAGATTTTGATTTGATTTTGTTCAGAGCACTAGGGACAAAGTTTCTGTAGAATTTCAGACCTGTCGGACGTCCAGAAGGGTCACAGCTGACTGTCCAGGCTCGTTTCTCGGCCTTCAAAGCCTAGATTTAGAAGCCTTTTGTCTAATAACGTCTACATCCTTGGGGTTATAAGGCTGAAAGTTTCATGCATTTGTCCGGGGCCTAAGGCCATCCACCATGTGCAATTTCAAACCCGTGCGACCTTCACAAGTGTCAAAGGTCGCTGATCTGTGACCTTTTTGACCCCGTTTCCTTGAATAAAACACCAAGACTTTGATGCAGGAAGATGAGCTTTTAATATGTGGTCCAGAATGTCTAGTAGATTGTGTGTGCAAAAGATTCAGAGCTCTGTGACATTCAGAAGGGTCACAAATAGCCAAAAAGCAATGCTCCTTTCTCTGACCTCATATTAAAGGAGAAATGCAATTCTTTAATAGCTTCCAGATGCTTTGGCCTATCAGGCTGAATTTTTAGCTAAAGGAGCTGGTGTACGATCAGGAAGTAGGGGAGCTGTGCATAAAGCCAATTGGTAAGTGTCAAAGGTCACAGGGGTCAAACATCAAAGTGAATCCAGCCATTCCTGCTTTTTCTCAACAAAACATACACGCTTTAAGTTATCATCATGAAATATTAATAGGTTGTATATCAGAGAGTCCTCTATCAGAATATTTTGGTCCCGTTGCTCTAGGGGCCCCAGGGGGCCCCGGGGGGCCACTTGGCTTTCCCATGCTCCCACAGAGTTGGGTCTCGGGGTGATGGATAAGGGCCTCACCATGAGTCCACAGGCCAAGTTTCAAGTGATTTGGTCGGTTTCTATGGGAACTGCGGCCTCAAGGATACAGAGGAATGCGACTGTTTGAAGCCCCGCCTCTCGAAAAGTAATGGCTCAATCAGGACCAAACACACATCTACGCGTTCGCCTTGGGCCCCCGAACCATATATTACGAAATCAGAACTGTACGACTTTTGGAAATGTGTTTTGTCTATTTTGGCTTTTCTGACTAAGAGGGTCTCTCACGCTTTAAGTCTGACAGACTCTGAGTCTGAAAAGCCGAAATAGACAAAACACATTTCCAAAAGTCGTACAGTTCTGATTTCGTAATATATGGTTCGGGGGCCCAAGACGAACGCGTAGATGTGCGTTCGGTCCTGATTGAGCCATTACTTTTCGAGAGGCGGGGCTTCAAACAGTCGCATTCCTCTGTATCCTTGAGGCCGCTGTTCCCATAGAAACCGACCAAATCACTTGAAACTTGGCCTGTGGACTCATGGTGAGGCCCTTATCCATCACCCCGAGACCCAACTCTGTGGGAGCATGGGAAAGCCAAGTGGCCCCCCGGGGCCCCCTGGGGCCCCTAGAGCAACGGGACCAAAATATTCTGATAGAGGACTCTCTGATATACAACCTATTAATATTTCATGATGATAACTTAAAGCGTGTATGTTTTGTTGAGAAAAAGCAGGAATGGCTGGATTCACTTTGATGTTTGACCCCTGTGACCTTTGACACTTACCAATTGGCTTTATGCACAGCTCCCCTACTTCCTGATCGTACACCAGCTCCTTTAGCTAAAAATTCAGCCTGATAGGCCAAAGCATCTGGAAGCTATTAAAGAATTGCATTTCTCCTTTAATATCAGGGCAGAGAAAGGAGCATTGCTTTTTGGCTATTTGTGACCCTTCTGAATGTCACAGAACTCTGAATCTTTTGCACACACAATCTACTAGACATTCTGGACCACATATTAAAAGCTCATCTTCCTGCATCAAAGTCTTGGTGTTTTATTCAAGGAAACGGGGTCAAAAAGGTCACAGATCAGCGACCTTTGACACTTGTGAAGGTCGCACGGGTTTGAAATTGTACATGGTGGATGGCCTTGGGCCCCGGACAAATGCATGAAACTTTCAGCCTTATAACCCCAAGGATGTAGACGTTATTAGACAAAAGGCTTCTAAATCTAGGCTTTGAAGGCCGAGAAACGAGCCTGGACAGTCAGCTGTGACCCTTCTGGACGTCCGACAGGTCTGAAATTCTACAGAAACTTTGTCCCTAGTGCTCTGAACAAAATCAAATCAAAATCTCAGCTTCCCGCATCAAAGTCTTAGTGATTTATTCAAGGAAACAGGGTCAAAAAGGTTAAATTTAACACTAATCAGTGACCTCTGACCCTTGAATTCATAATAATGTTTTTCAGATAAAAAATAAAATGTCACTCATTGAATTAAAAATTACAATAAATGTGATGTGATGTGGACCAGAAAGATGCTGGTGAAAATTATGAAAAAAAAGAAAAAAAGAAAGAAGTCAAGCCAACTTTTATGCACTTTATTGTTGAATTTTAACAATATAGCACCCTTTTTTTATTCAATGTTGAAAACAAAAAAGATGTTAAGACCTTTTAGTTACTAAGAAAATAATATAAGCTCAATTTGTTTTATTTTTTCATTTGCTGATAACAGCAAGCTCAACCAATCAGACACGTCGCTGATAAATATGAGGATTATGGGTAATGTAGTGCTTCTCTGTGATATGACATTGGAAACAAAGCATGTTTTCTTAAAATAAAGTTGATATTACACAGGGCTTTTGGACTCAGCAGAAGCACATAATATTGTTACACAGTCTTCCTTGGATGGTTACAGCGTTATGGCTAATAATCAGATCTTTCTTCAGAATATTGATTAAACAGAGCAGCTTTTTGAACGCGGAAGTGGTCTTCACCTGTAGAATCCACAACCCCCCCCCTCCTGGTCTGACGCAGCTTCCGACAAGGACGTAATTTATTTATTTATTGATTGATTATTCTGCACCAAACACCATGATCACTAAATAAATAAATAAATAAATAAATAACCGAAAGGACGTCCTTGCCGAAAGCTACGTCAGACACAGCAGCATCAGGTTCAATAAAGATTTAAGGAAAAGTTTAAAAAAAAAAAAAAAGTTTTCCTCTGCTCACAGCGTCCGTCAGTGCCGCAGCCGCCAGCCGGGTCGCAATATTTTTTTTCCTACTATGACCAGCCAAGACCCGCCTTACTAGGCCTCTGATTGGCTTATCACGATGCCCTCGACTCTGACGGTTAGGTTTAGGCAAAGACGGTTGGTTTAGGCGTGTGAAGGGAGTGGTTAAGGTTAGGGTAAGATGCAGGGATAGGCTTAGCCTTGCAGAGGCAGCCAATCAGAGGTGGAGTAAGGCGGGTCTTGGCGGGAGTTGGCTGGTCATAGTAGGAAAAAAAATATCGCAGCCGGGTCGGCTGGATCACTTGCTCTGAGCGTCACATATCGCCGCGAAGGGAACTGCATTAGAATCAACTGAAAGCCGAGCGCGTCAAAACCTGACGAAAAACGGGCACCTAATGAGTCAGGCATGTGACGAGGAGGGACAGTGACCGTTCGTCAGGCTGTTGACGCACTGGGGGTGAGAACGTGTTGTAAAAACAGATATCCAAAATCCCCACTGGAAATGTATGCAAATTAGCGCATATTTCATCAGATATTGCCTCATTTACATATTTAAACATCAAATTTGACAAAACTTGTAATACAAAAATATTTGTCTTAATTAAAGTGACAAACTTGGGAAGTTTCATGGTGATATCTGTCTTTACCCTATTCACCTATAGTGCCCCCCCCTTAAAGAAGGCACAGAATGATGGAGATGCTGTATCCATTATAAATATGAGCACTGCATAATACAGAGCCTTGCAAGAGTATCCATGCCCCTTGAACTTTTCCACATTTTGTCACATTACATGACACACTTAATGCATTTTATTGTGATTTTATGTGATAGACTCACACAAAGTGTGACACATACTGTAATTGTAAAGTGGAAGAAAACATTTTTTTTTTTACAAATAAAACTCTGCAAAGTGTGGCGTGCATAGTATGTGTTCAGCCAGTCAATACTTTATGAACCACCTTTCTCTGCAGTTACAGCTGCAGGTCTTTTGGGGTTTGTCTCTACCAGCTTTGCACGTCATCTACACACTGACATTTTTGCATGTTATTCTTTGCAAACTAGTTCTAGATCAGTCAGATTGGATGGAGAGAGTCTGTGAGCAGCAGTTTTCAAGTCTTGCCACAGATTCTTAATAGGATTGGGGTCTGGACTTTGACTGGGCCGTTCCATCCATAGCTCCATCCATCTTCCATCAACTCCCCGTCAGCTTCCCCGTCCCTGCTGAAGAAATGATGCTGCCACCACCATGTTTCACGGCGGGGATGGCGTGTTCAGGTTCATGTGCAATGTTAGGTTTCCACCTCACAGAGTTTTCGCTGTAGGCCAAAAAGTTCAATTTTGACCTATTATTTGTAAAAACTCTTGAACACCATGTGTCATTTTCATTCCACTTCACAATTGAGCTACTTTGTGTTGGTCTGTCACATAGAATCTCAGTTTGTGGTTGTAACGTGACAAAATGTGGAAAAGTTCAAGGGGTATGAATACTTTTGCTTTTTGTATGTGACCAGTCTTTGTCTCTAAAGCGGCGCCAGCTCTCCTCCTGTCAGGTACTCCACCGTGTCCCTGGCTTCTTGGAGGAACTTCTTCTGTGGTTTCACGCTGCATTAAGCTAATGTAGCCTTGTGGTGACTCATAAACTCGCTTCTCACTCCACTTGAGGCAGTTTATCAGACAAGTGCACGTCCTTCTGGAGCCACAAAAAGGTTTTATGCTGCTCCCCCCCCCCCCCCCCCCTTTGCTGTAGTACCCCCCATTTCCTTTCCTTTTAAAGCAGCTCTAATCAATTCTCTACATAGTGGACAGCTCTATGCACATCACTTCACACCTGGCACATGCATCTCAAGTGAGACCTGCTGATTGGATCTCACCTCCACATTCTATATGCAAATAAAGAGCTATTTGTTGTTTTTAGCCAGTCTGACTTCCAATGTGTTTATGAGAGAGAGGGCTCTGCAGTGAAATCAGGTTTTATCCAGTTGGAATAGTAAAATACTTTGTGTTCATGATGAGCTGGTTAGACTGAGGGAAGAGGACGCCAGCAGAGTGGGCGGTCCTTCAGTGTGGTCAGGATGCATTTTGCAATCATTGTGCTGAAACAATGTAGCCGCATGTGGCCCAGACCACCTATAGCATCAAATCAGCTGAGAATGACCGTCTGCACTCTCCTCACTCCTGCATTTAGCATCTGTAAGTAGTGTTTAGTTTGTTTCAATGCACCAACTTTCATCAACCCTGTTTCTAAGCAACAAGTCATACAGTAATGAGAGTTATAATGAAGCAACTTCATTTCACATTATACTCATTTTCGTTGGTTTTGGGGTGAACTTGGAATACTCCTTGTTGTTGTTTGGCTGCATCAAGCTGCTAAGTTGCAGGAAATGTACTCACAGTCTCTCCTTCCCGAGATACTGTTTTGAATAAAGGTCTTTTTGCAGAACATTATGATGTCACAATGAAGATTACCTTTGACTGTTACACAATCGTATCATTTAATTGGGCAATTGAGTTAAATTATGTCATGTTTAACGCCTGAATTGTGGCCAAAAACACATTTTGTGCCGACATAGTAACTTTGACATTGTAAAGGGAAATTGTGTAACTTCTCCTGTTATCTATTCACGAAAATCGATTATTTCGTTCAAAAGTATGTTTTTCATTACTGTAATCAGTAATCACCCCCATCAACAAACTGAAGTGTTCCAGTAAGCTCTGAATTAGCCGTTCTGATGCTGCCTTCACCTGCAGTCGGGCAGACGGCCGTCGGTAACAAACCAGATGTCATTTTAGTCACAGAAGTCCAGAGAAAGACGGTAAAACGTGGGTCAGGTAAACAATACCACATCGCCATGACAACATATTGTCACGTGTATTGTTTTGCCTCGTGCTGACGGACCACTTGTTTACATAGAGGCTTGTTTATGCCGTTACGTGCAGCGGCTGTCGTCCGTCTGCCGTCTGCCCAATTTCATGTGAATGCAGCATGAAAAATACGATTGAGTTGCTTGAGATACAACCACAACGCTAGATGGGAGGAATTCCTACACAATGTACCTTTAACCTTTGACCACTAAATTCTTAACAGTTCATCCTTTGTTTCCAATTGAATGTTAGTATGTTGTTTAGAAGATGCATTAATAAGATATAACATGGGGTGTCATTTAGCTTGGTGGGTATAGGTGCCCCTTATACAGAGGCTATAGTCCTTGCAGCAGTGGCCCTGGTTTGATTCCACCGGTGGCCCTTTGCTGCATATCTCCCCATTTCCTGTCTCTATACTGCTGTCCTGTTGATTAAAGGCCTATAAACCCAAAAGAATACTTTTAAAAAAAAAGATATCACGGGGCGGTGTTCAGCTCAGTTGGTAGAACACTCGCCCCATGTGTTGAGGTTTGAGTCCCGCGTCGAGCGGCCCTATCCTTCGTGTCATTCCCCCCTCTCTGCCCCCATTTCCTGTCTCTCTCTCAACTGTCCTGTCCATTAAAAGCGAAAAAGATATCACACTGGATGGATGGACGCCCCGACACAGCAGAGCCTCTGACAATCAGATTAGCAGCCTTTTGTGACATCACAAATACCAAAGTGTTAAATCTTTGTGGCATAGAAATAATGTATTCATTATCAATAGCAGAATTACTACAGCACACTCTAAACCCATATTGCATTTGCTCTGTGTTTCTACACTAATGTTTATACTATGCCTTTGAAACTTGCCTCTGAGAAAGTGATCACATCACAGAGCGTCTTACTCTCGTGGTTTGAGAGGAAGGGCAGAGCACACTAGAATGACAGGTGGCCCACTGGAGCATGGCAACCACCCCTGCTTTAAAGACAGTGGGAGAGGAACAGTCCTCAGTTGGCTAAAAGCAGATTCTTCTATCATTTATGAAGACATAATCAGAGCACCATGATGATGATGATGGTACTAGAAGACGGGCCTGGACAGGAAGCCAGGCTCATCCCCGGCAGAAAAATAGTGTACGTGTATGTGTGTGTGACTAAACGTGGCGGTGTGACAGGGGAAGCTGACTCTTGATACCTCGATGTTCTGCCAGGCGGCCTCTTAGCTGGAGAGCAAACGCTGATGGATGGTATCAGCGCCTCCAGATCCAGCAGGGATAATAGCTCGCACGAGGACACACTCCGGCGTTTCCGTGTCACCTGCATCTGTATTACAGAGCCGCACGCAAAGTGTGGCAAGTACACTTAGAAGAATTGGACGGACGGCCTCGCTGATTTTTATTCTTATCAAATTGCACAGAGGTGGGAGTGCAATTGTGGACGTATCTGCTGCATTTCAAACAGCGATAAGGCGCGGCCAGTTGGATTTCTAAGCCCTATTTTCATGCAGAGCGGCAATAACGATAACGCTGGGAGATAAAGGCTGGGATGTACATGAGCATTCAGGCAGAAATTTTCTTATTAAAGAACTGTCGACTCTATAGTGTGCTGTGTCTGCCCTTTGGATTGGGAGGCACATTTCCAAAGACAGGAGCTTATTGCTTTTGCTCATCAGCGGTAGGGAGAGGCAATAAAAAACGGCCACCAATTTTTCAGTGGGTGTGAAAACGAAGTGGACCTCAGGCAGGAGGACTGACCTTTAGTGTCTGCGTCCTAACCATCTGCAGCAAACAGACATGTAAACAAGGCAGACGCATTACTCATTACTGAAGAGGCAGAAATAATCTGTTGAACCCCAAAAGCCTGGAAAGGATGTATAACCTATTTGTTTTTAACAATATCCCCAAACCTGCAGGTTATACATCAGATGAACTTCTGTGCACAAAACAAATGTGGTCAGAGTCTGATAGAATCAGCAGCTGCAGGAAGCTGAGGACATTTGGTTGATATTTAAAATATCTTTTCAGGTAATGCAGGTAATACATGCCCATCATTCCCCTTGCAAACAGTGACATCATCAGTGGGCGTGTCATATTCTAGGCTGTGAAGACGAGCAGGAAGGAAGCGAAGGCAGCAACACTGCAAAAACTCAAAATCTTTCCAAGAATGTCTTATTTCTGGTCAAAATGTCTCATTTATAGTCAAAACTAATCTCTTTCCACTCAAAATAAGACTCATCACCTAAAAATTAACTTGTTTTTTCACTTGAAATAAGTAGAAAAATCTGCCAGTGAAAGCAAGTTTTGTAATAAGAATGAAAAACTTGCCCCACAATCAGATTATTTTAAGTGAAAATATGCTTTAAAGAAGTAAAAAGTGTCTAAAAACAAGCTACTTTTAATGTGATGAGTCTTATTTTTAATGAGATTTTTTTTGACTGGAAATAAGACAAATATTCATGGTAAGATTTTGAGTTTTTGCAGTGAATATGGGGGAAAATAATTTGCATTGGTTTGCTAAAGAAACTACATTTTTGGTGGTAATTTGGGTGTCAAGAAAAGCCAGAAAGCAGCACAAGAAAGAACAAGTTGTTTGCCGAAATTGCAGAAGAGATGGCCAAGTCTGGGTTCACCCCAATCCCAGACCAAATAATTAATAAACTTAAAAACTGAAGAAGGATTACCAAGACAGACTTTCTGAACCGTTTGTTTTTTAATTTGTTGCAAAGACACAGAATCTGAACCCAGAAACAGACACATGCTGAGCCAGATGGGAAACATGCTCCTCACTATGTCCACCACGACCAATATGTTAGACACTGATGAATGAACCAAACTTTAAGAGATACTGAGGCCACAGGATGATCACTTGCATCTCCTCTACTTTTTTTCCAAACATATACTTATTCAAATGAGTTCCCTGTGAATTCTATGTCCCAGCAGGAGGGAGATGCTTTCAGAAAAACATCCTCTTACAGTCAGAAATAAAATCATTTTAATATTGTTCGTCCTTTCAAATGCATATCAAACTTCACCGGGATGAAATGGGCCTGTAATACCGATCAAGTGGCATCGTATTATTGCGTACGCTCTGTGGCTTCTAACTTTTTTTTTTTTTTTGAAAAGTTGGACAGACATCCGAAAAGACAGGAAATCTTTCCTTTCTATTCAGCCACAGCACCTCACATTTGATAGATGCTTTTGGAAGTGAGTAAACATGGTCCAAGTCCAAACACTATTGATTGATTCTGTGGCCTCATGTCTGGATAAACACAACAGGATTTTAGCCAAATAATCCTCTCATTAAGTCAGAAGACTCTACAGTAGTTGTGGTGATGGTGGTGGGGGATCTGATGAATTAATACCAACACTGTGTCATGATGTCAGTCTCATCTTTGTTATTGTTTGGACCTGCTGAGGCAGAAATTGGAATATTTGTATTCAACCATCTGTAAAAAAGTTAAAATAAATAAATGATAATAATAAAATATTGTAGAAAAGTCACCACAAATGACTTCATGCAGCTGTTTATTTCTAAATCCAGCACACACACAGCTTCAGTGTTAGTTTCGATTTGTTTCTGAACAGTGGAAAGTTACATTTTCACTCTTTCAAATTTGATTTGCCTGCCAGCTGCTGCTCAGAGCTGCACCGCTGTGTCCGTCTGTTGTCACAACACCAGAGACGATGAGCTAACTCTGAACCAGCTAACATTAAGTGTATCAGTACTGTACCATTTCAGGAAACAAACATGTTAAAGTGAATGGCTGAAGGTGACTCAGGGTGAACAGACACCGTTGGTTTCATTCAGTGACTTCATCAGAGCTCCTTCTATTCACTCAAACAGCTTCCTACTGTGACCGAGGCTGATAATTACTCATTACTGTCTGCAGCTTTACAGTAAGTACATTGTGTCAAACATAGCTCCCTGTAAAATACCCACAAACTGTCAGTGTATAACTGCAGTGTCCTCCCCAGACGAATACAAGGGACTCGCACAGTCAAGTTTTCTTCTAAAAGAAAACCTCAGTGAGCGTTGAACCAGTGCACAAGAAGCAGAAGTTAGAAATAGTTAATCAAAGAGCATCAGTCTAACTCTGAATGTAAAAACAAATGCAGAGACCATGATGGATGTATGACATTTACATTTGCATCATCAGGAAGGTCACAGTCTCCACATCTCTGGAGGCATCTGATGTTTTCGTCCTCGGAGCTGCAGTGGCATTTAAAGGGATAGTTCAACATTTTTGGAAAATTGGCCCATTGCCATAATCCCTATAGTTATATATATATAGTATAGAGTCACAAGGTCACCACTTGTCCACCAGAGCGTTTTGGAGTTGTTGGATTGTGTATTTGATGAGTTTGATGAGGGAAACCAAGAAATCCCATGAGCCTCCGTAGCGTAGCTCTGAGCAGCTCGTGGCTCTGCTCCGCCGTTCTCAAAATAGCTTGCACCGACAATTAAAGTTACCAAACCTACTCCTAAAACTATATGGATTATGGCAATGGGCCAATTTGCCAAAACGTTGAACTATCCCTTTAAAGCTCATTTTTACATCAACACTTGCTGTGCTTCATCAGGACCATGAGAGTGAAATGATCCACTGCTGAATGTTTTCACTGGACCTTTTACTTCAACAAGAACCAAGAGATGAGTCCAGCTCACTGATTGGACATAAGGGAGTGATGTCATTCAACACTTTCTATTCTATCTCTCTTAGCTGTATTTTATGTACTCTCTCTCAAAGGCACAACTGATTGCGTTATTATTACTGTACAGATTGAAAACAAGGCATCTTGTCAAACAACATGGTGTCTGACCTCAGGACTGTCAGATCACTCTGAATGGTCAAAACTTAATACTTTTGTGTCACCATGGTTACCAAATGATTTAAAGAAAGAAAGCTTTTGATTATGAACAACTATGAGATTGCAGATATATTTGTAGTTTGTCTTTTGAATTCCCATCTACTATCACCAGATACAGAGGTTGGAGCATCAACAAGCTGCTCAGAGTTTAACATCTGCAACAATTTGCTTTGGATTTGAGATTCTTGGAAAGTGATGCTCACACACTGATGGCGCACACTCGTATACAGCAGGTTGAGGTTGATATTTTCCACTGAAAATAGAATAGTTTATATCCATGGCCGCTGTTTCAAATACTGACCTACAGCTCACACTCCCATCCTCTAATGATTAGTTGCAGAGCTGTGAGGGGCCCGCGGCTGCTGACCTCAGATCAGCGTGATTACTGCTCTCGACAAAGAGCCCTCTGAGTGCGCTGGACACTTCAAACATGCCAACAACACAAACACCCACCGTCATGTCAGTTCTAAACACCTTTCTGTTGACAGCATTTCTACCGCCTGAATGACGCACACAAACTAACGCTGCTCCTGAACGACTAGGAGTGTGACACAGACACACATTACTTCCCATCACCTCAGTTCTCTGCATGTTTTTCGATTTCATGCCCAAAAAAATATATAAAGCCCACTTCTCAGATTTGGAGATCCTTGAGATTCAAGGGTGAAATTCTGGCTCCACATCACAACCAAAAAGAAATCTCATCCATTGTCCTTGGATTGAGGCCAATCTGCCCAGATTTGACTCTGAGATATCCCCACAGAAAAACCAGCAGAAGTGGGAAAAAAAATCTTCCTCATGTGGAAAAACAGACAGTAGAACAACAACTTACCGTCATCTTTCACCAGAACCTCCTTCTGGCACATGTCCTGCACGTTCACCGTGCAGTTGACGATGAACTCTGGGGTGGAGCAGTCGTGTGTCATCTCCTCACACTGGTAGCACTGGATCTGCAGAGCCAGTCCTGCAACACACACACACACACATACACACAGAGACAGACACATAATCAATTATTGAATCCATCTATTTTCATTTTCATATAATTTCCACCAGGTGCAATTACTTCCACCTCCACCAGCAATCATTTGCATCCTCATATATTTATTTCCTCAAGTATCCTGAAATAAAGAATTTATGCAAAAGTTTCACCTCAAACTAAAGTCCAATTTTATGTTGGTTCGATGTTCTGGTCTCTTCTGTTCTGGCTGTTTCAAATTGATGTGACAGAAGCGCTCAATTATTTAGCAGAATTGGAGCTGGTGATACATTTATCGAAGCAGCACTTTGTTGCAGCATTTCATCATATCTGGCTTTGATAGTTCGATATTTCACCATCACCGCGGAGACTGACTTGTTTACAGTGAATGAGCTTTATTAAGAGTTGAGTAGTCTGAGTGGTAAAGAGTTGCCCTCCGGTCATGCCAGATGATGACAGGTCATGACAGGTAAGAGTCGGTTTGTTCTGTCAGAGCTAGCTGGCTTTTGAAATGTCTGGTTTTTAATGTAGCACCATGACGACACATGGTTCAATAATAGTGGGTAGAACATTTCATCAGGTCATTTAATTTGCACTCCATGGCCATTTCAAGCAGCTTTCAATACTACAGCCATTTCTCCCTTCAACAGAAGATACAGCATTACTAAAGTATAAAGCACTTCCCATCTTTTTTTATATCTGTCGAGTGCAATTTAAGGAAAAAGCTTCAGAGAAGAAAGTAATTACTCATAGAGAAGTACTATTAGATTACACTTGGAGTACTGTTACTTTTTCTATTTTATGCTGATTTCCTTGAACTCCTCAGAGACAAATGTTTTACCTTTTTTTAATCTCACTCCATCTCACTCTACTAAATTACAATAAAGGTACATCTTTTTCATCCAAAGGATATGATCAATTTATAAAATGTGATGTTTTTCACCTTTAATCTTCCAACACAATAGAAAGTAATCGTGAGTTCAACCTCAACAAGCCACAATACTAAATAACTGATTTGTATTAATGCCCTCACAATTTATTTATAACCTTTTTTTAACCAGGTTTGTCCCATTGAGATCCAAGATCTCTTTTGCAAGAGAGACCTGACCAAGAATGGCAGCACATAAAGTTTCAACACATCGTCACATTAATCATAGACAAAAAAGAAAGAAACAAATAGAATACAAATAACAATTGAATTTTCAAAATTAGTTAAAAGAATTCACAAGATTAATCAAACATTTGCACTCAAATAAAACATTTGCACTCCGGAAGCCTGGATGTAATGGAATTTATCATGGACTTGAATACATTCAGAGATACCAGACTTTGGAGTTTGAGCTCTGACTGCAAAATGTTCCATGTACTCGGAGCAGAAAATCTAAAGGTTTTCTTCCCCGTTTCTGTTCTCACCTTAGGAACAGTAAAATGACAAAAGTCCTGAGAGAGATTAAAGGGATTAAAAGGGATGATAAATAAAATGGAATCATCTCAAGAATAGCCTTGTAAATCAGCACATACCAATGGCCGAGTCGGCGCACATATAAAGATGGCCAATTTACTTTACTGTATACGACACAATGATGAGTTAGAGCTCCAAGAGTCTGATAAATAATCTACAGTACTACTGTGTTACTTTGCGTTATTGGTACTTTGACTTCTGATATGATCTTTTCCTCCAGTAAAAATGTGAATTTGCTATTTGATTATTATGAGATTGTTGAGCTGATTGTTCGACTCGTGGATGTGAAGGTTCTCCATCACTGAGTCACTCAGTCGCATCTTTGGCTGAGGAGGAAAACATCGTTTCTCTGTGACTCCGTGGCTCGTGCGTAAAGCTACAGGAGAAGCCTCTGGCTGAGGGAGACGCTCACAGAGACTGAGCTCCACACTGTTGATCAGCAGCCCCGATCAAAACTTATCTGGATCTGTTCATACGCACCGGGGCGCAGAGGCACCAGCCGCTTCACACACCAGAATATTTTAAGATACAGTATTTAACTTAACAGACAATCTTACATCCACAAATTCAAGTCCAAAATCAGAAACAACTTTAGAGAAAGACCGCGCTGCGTTTCCCACCAAAACCTGAACACCACCCTTCTTCCACCAGCGGCTCTGCGCTCCAGCTCCAGAGAGCATGGCAATGAAAGAAAAAAACAAGCGCTTTGGAAGTTTTGCTGTAAAACCACAGTCTAACAGATGCTTTACATCCCGAAGAAGTGGCGAGAAAGAGACAGACAGAGAAGCTGAGTGTGACCATACCTGAGCTGAAGAAGAACAGGAGCAAAGTTGAGACAGTGAAGAGCCGCATCGTCCGCTTAGTGCGACTCTGAGCAGAAACATGAGAGACGGGTGTTCGCCGGCTCGGAGGCGCAGAGACAGAGACAGAGACGGAGCTGCAGCCGGCAGCCTGGCATGCTGAGCATCACACCTCCTGCGATGCCTCACATATCTTACCCTCTGCCGCGCGCGCTCACACCTGCGCGTACACGACTACATTGTGTACCATGTGATCTCAAGGTGTGCGTTCTGAAGTCCCCCTCCTCAGCCTGCTTTCCTCTGTTTATTATGATTACCAGGGACCTTTTATATCATATCTGTGCATCCCACTTGGATACATTTGCTGCTGCTCCGAGGAGCTGATTTCACCACTGGGATCAATTAAGTTTCAGAAAGTGTCTAAAACAATCTAACAGACAGAATAGTGTCTATATTTTTTTGCTCTTCCTTCTCACTTGGCCAAACAACTCCAGAATTTTAATTTTCTTTGTTTATAGCTCATCATTAAGAAGAAATTACACCATAAACTCAGAATACAGATTTAGTGCTGTGACCTCCAAAGTCCCCAGTTAATCTTATTTATCTCAGAGCTAAAAATCAGTTTATCACCATCCCCCAGTTTGATCCCATGGATGGAATCTATTAAAGATAATAGCACACACCTACTACTCTGATTATAATAAGAAAATAAAAATGTTTTATTCATTGCTGTTGAATTTTGGTCAGATGTCATGCAGACACAAAGATGTGTGGAAAGCTAAATTCAAACCTTAAAGCAGATATCAGTGGAATGTTTTTGTTAATATAAGTCCTAAATAGTCCTATTTTCCGTCAGCAATCACTTACATGAAGTATTTCAGCCTAAACACGAGTCTCTCCGTCACTCTGCTCTGCTGTAACCCGAGGAGAACATTTTCCTTGTGGGATACAAGTGTTATCCAATGAGGAGAGAGAACGGCATGAAGGGCTGTGTGTGCAGCCAAGGGATGCGCGTGAATGTGGTGACGTAGCACGAGGACCAATTGATGCCTGACAAGGGCGGGGGCTGCTAACTCATGGTGCGTTCAAAGAAACTCGTACTTTGTGTTTTTCCTTCCTGTGAAGTCATACCAGTTCGATCTGGTACGAGTTCACGGGTCGGAAGTTACGAGTGGCCGTTATAGGGAACTTTCACAGACAACAGGATGGTAAAAACACGAGCTACGGGTTACCTGGAACGCTACCAAGTCGTAGTTGTGACTTGAAGCTGTAACTTACGGTTTCAAAAGCCTGCCTTGAACGCAGCATTAGCCGAAACGGCCGTGAAGCTGATATCTGCTTTAAAGCATAAAGTTATTTTGACATTTTCTGCAGCATAACTTTTATTTGACCAGTTTTATTTCAGTATGTGCATATTTATTGCAAATTAGAAAGATAAAGCTAGCACTGAGATGCAGTTCCTCTAATGACCACTAGGTTGGTTCCAACAGTCAATGTTACGATGTCTGACTTTACAGCAGAAATAGCCTAAACATGTTTTCAGCCAAGAAACACTTCTGATTTCTACAGATATTTAAAAAAAAAAAAAAAAAAAATTCTTTACCTTTACATTTTCTTATGGCTAAACTGAGGAACACTGTTTCGTTTATTTGTCATAGCTTTTAATTTCTCTAATCAGAACATGATTTCTCTTGTTTTCCCCGAGGTTAGTAGAAATCTTACAAACCGAGGCTGTTAATTGTCCTTTGATCTTATAGGAAACAACTCCAAACCACTAAACCATTAGTTCCCAACCTGTGGTCCAGGCTTCCCTTAGGGGGACGTCGGAGATTTCAGGGGGTCCACAGAGCTTTGTCTGCTCTGAGGTTGTGAGGTCATCAAAATTTTGTGCATATTTACATTTTAAAATCCCAATAACACCACCCAGTTGGATAATCAAAATAATGTATAAACAAAGACAATAGGAACAAAAACCTACAACAGTTTATTGTTGTGGCAGAAAGAGGTGAAACAAAAGAGGAATCAGATGGTGGAGATACAGGTGTCAGATAGGGTAGGGATCTCTTTATTCCAGCACGGCCCCGTAACCAGCTTAGGCTCCAGATATCTTCCAACATTACAAAGAGTGACATGCCTTTGTATACCAAACCCAGGCAGGGTTTGGTATACAGGTGTATGTGTATGTGTGTGTGTGTGTGTGTGTGTGTGTGGGGGGGGGGGCAGCTCAATATCACTTATCTTGGACTTTTGGTCATATAACTTGGCTCTTCACTATTGTGTATGTGTGTGGTGCATTTCCCAATATTTCCTGGCCTTCCAGCTGTTATTCTTGACTTGCTTGGCGCCTGTACGGGTCATGGTAACCTGGTTCAAAACTCGGGTGTTCTGGGTTTCGCAGCAATCCTAATGGCGCCCTACCAAGGACATGATGTGATGTGATTTGCACTCTCATTCTCCTACATTATTTTATTTATTTATTTTTTAACTTAGTTTTTATTTCAGTTTCATTCAAAATCATACATACAGAATCAAATTCATCATAGGATCTCTTTCAATACAATGTAGTGCTTATAGGGACATGATAACAATTATGACCCAACAAAGGAAACAGAGACTGTAATAACAGAAAGATAAAATTAAATAAAACAAAAAGACAGAAATATAAATAAAAAGAATCAGATTAATAATATAGCATGGATTCAAATTGTATAAGGGGCTCCTCATTGTATTAGCATACCCATGGCAGGGCTCCACCTTTTATCAACTGTTTATTTTTGTAAATAAAAGTTTGTATAACTTTATTATTTTGATGCGTCTGTAAAGGCAGGAGTTGTGGATGGTGGGGTGGGCCTGGCTTAAACCAAAGTTTAGTCATGGGACCAATAGTTTTAATGAACAAATCATAAAACAAGAGGTAAAACAACATGTGCCCAAGGACAATATTGCAGGCAGTGAAACGCATCATAAGTTAGGCAGGGTTAAGTGAAGGAGCTAAGTGCAGAGGCACAGCGGTGTCTGCTTCGGCTTTGTGAAAGGAGGCACTTTTTAAAGGTATTTCAAAAATAACACCGTCTGCAACACTTGGTGGGTAAAAATCGGTTGGACACTCTTTCACAAATTCAAAAGATGGATTAATCTCCTGTGCGCTGCACAGTGTGGCCCATTATTTCATACAGGGCTCCAGAAAAGAAAAAGAAAACGTCTGAACAATTCCTTCTCAACTCTGCTTCACAAGTATAACCCTCAGTGCAGAGCCAGACACCATATCAGCCTGTCCTAAACCAGACCCCAAACTAATTTATAGTGTATATGCCTCACTACACCTACCAGCACCCTGCTGCATAAGGAGTAAGAGGATTTCAGTGCAGAAAAAAAAAAACCAAGATGAGGGCAAACTGCTGATGTGCAGCAAAGAAGGGTGGTGTTATGCTTTGCCATTGTTTACTGGTCTCAAGAGAAGCAGATTTTACTCATTTTCAATCCTCTGTCCAAACTCCAGCAGTTTTCCTCCGAGTTGTCGTGAACAACCTGTTTAATTAGTGGATGAAACAGTGTGTCAGCGCTGCATCAAGAGGCTGCGCTGAAGTTGTTTGTGATTTACTGGGCTAATCAGCTTAATTGGAACTTGGATAATTACACATTAAGACACAATTAAATATTATGAATCTCTACTTTGGCGGAACTTTAAATTAGCCAAATTAACTAATGGTCATTTTCATTGCATTTTGGGCGATGAGAAGATTTACACTGGCAGCTGAGAAGCTTTTTACTCTGAAACGAGACGTCCAGGAAGATAATGGAGCGATTCCTCGCTGGTGTGAAAGTATGTAAGGACGTAATGGGCAGCTACTGAAGCTGTCACTTGATTAAAAGATGGTCCAGTATTTTAGAAGAAAATTGTTCCTGGCTGTTTTAAGATTCAATGTTTTCTCTGCATTAGAAGTAGCAGAAGCAGTAAGTGCAGTATTTAAGGAGTTGAACTAAATGTGCAGCAGCTGTAGTTTCTCTCTACTGCAGCGTCTCTGTCATAACATGACTGATGGCACACTGGAGCCATTATGCATAGAGCATTTTAAAAGAACAACACTAATCAATGATGACTGACCATCAGATCAGGGAGAAACCCGTCTGCATACACAGAGTGCCCTGCATCTTAAGGTGGAATATTTTTAAAACCAAATGGGCAAAATTTACTCAATCTATAAGGTTGTTGTCTTTGAAAAATGTTATTTAATTAGCTGCTATAAATCAAAAGACGGTCATTATGTCAGAGACAGTAAGTAAGTGAGTAAAGCATCGACTCTGACAGCTCAAACACCACAAGGTTACAGGAACCTTCCTACTTCCTGAGGGGCAGTTGGCTTCCCTGGTTGTCACTTAAGTCCACTACTTAAATGTTACTCTGTTGTAATCAGGGATGATGTTCTGCTGTGTTTCGTCTCTATACGTTCACTTCAGTCCAGGTTTAATGAGCTGACCTTCACAGATCTGGGAGTGTGGCCCTCGTAATGAGAAACAAACACATCATTTTCTGTAAACTATAAGCATCTTTGTGATTCCTGCAATCACAAATGTAGCTGACAGTCAGAACCCAGTGGCTGCTGCAGGTTTGTCATGGGCAGAGTTCAAGACAGTTTTGAATTCAGGCACTAACGTTGGACCAGATGGTCTGAGACCTCCAATGCCCTCATGTGTCCCGGAGCCAAAGCAGGAGAAATTCTACTTTGGCTGAAATGATGGCGTTTTCACTCGAGCTTGTTTCCTGCTTATTATCTCATATGAATTATATGCATAGATTTTCCATCAGTAAAATACATTCAAGTTCTACAGACATTCCTTCCTGCCCATGGCAACAGAAGTATGGTCTGGTGTGATTGTAATAAGTGTAATTATTAACAAAGATGACCTAAAACCTATTAGTAGAGTAAAGTTATTCTAGACTTTATTGAAAAGAGTAAAAGGCTGGTAACTTATTACATCTACCTGGATACAGTTACTGTAGCTTTACATAAAAACTTGAAATGTTTCAAAACAACCATTGTCATATTAACATGTTATATCTCAACATAAAATCCATACATTGACCACTTTCTGATATGATATGGTATGATACTATAACATGTTAACTTGTTGGCATTACACACATCCAGGGTGCATTTTACCCTTAGACAGACTAAGCAGAGTTTTTTTTTGTGTGTGGCTAGACTATCCAGCTCTAGATTCAACGGACAGATATGGTCTTGGCATCTATCTTCTAACCTCACTCTGGCCAATAGATCAGACACATTTCCTGAAATCTGTTGAGGTTAGGAAAAGATTGTATGGACAGATGATAACTACAGACAGGAGCCGTGCAGCCAGGCTGCCAGTGTTTTCCACACAAACACAAAGCTCTACATCATTTAGTTCACTGTATTAACCTTCCTATAAAATATACTAATACAGAATCACTGCATGTAAACAGAGTTTGTGGTTGTTACTTATGAGTCTAAATGCACCTGAGTGCCCACCCACATTACTATTCATGTGTTGTACAGTATGTGTCTCTCCCTGCATGACTTTAGAAGGACATGGATGTCAGCCTTCATTACTGTTTCTTATTGCTTTTAGTTTTCATCTGACAGCAGCGTTGGCACTGCCCAGCAGGAGTCTGAGCAGATCTGGTCCAGTGCTCGTGACAAGTTGGTTGGTATTCTGTTAATTGTTTATTTTATGTGATATAAAAGAATAAGAGTTGCTGTCGTCTTTATGTGATATAAAAGAATACAAGTTGGTTGAACCACTCATGTAAAGATTCCTCTCTGGTGTTTCCTGAGGAGAACAGACTTTGGGTCCGAACCCAGCAGACTCCCATGTTAAAGGGATAGTTCAACATTTTGGCAAATTGGCCTATTGCCATAACCCCTATACTATAGTTTTAGGAGTAGGTTTAGGACAGCAGAGCAGAGCTGTGAGCTGCTCAGAGCTACGCTACTGAGGCTATTGGAATTTCTTGGTTTCCTTCATCAAACTCATCAAATACACGGAATACACATGGAGTTGTTGGATTGTGTATTTGATGAGTTTGATGAGGGAAACCAAGAAATCCCATGAGCCTCCGTAGCGTAGCTCTGAGCAGCTCACGGCTCTGCTCCGCCGTTCTAAAAATATCTTGCACCGACAATTAAAGCAGAAGTAAGTGATATATTTGTGTTAATATAAGTCTTAAATAGTTCTATCTTCCGACAGCAATCACTTACATAGAGTGTTTGGACTGAAACACGGGTCTGTCAGTCACTCTGCTCTGCTCTGAGCCGAGGAGAAAACATTTATCGTATCCTACAGTTTTTATCCAATGAGGAGAGAGAACGGCATGCAGGGCTGTGTGTGCAGCCAAGGGACGCCGTGAATGTGGACGTAGGGACGAGGACTGTTATGGTGCGTTCAAGGAAACTCGTATTTTTCCGACCTGTGAAGTCGTACCAGTTCGATCTGTTACGAGTTCACAGGTCGGAAGTTACGAGTGGCCGTTATAGTGACTTTCACCGGTAAAACAGGTCGGAAAAACACGAGTGGGTTGCCTGGAACGCTACAAAGTCGTAAGTTGTGACTTGAAGCTGTAATTTACGATTTCAAAAGCCTGCCTGGAACGCAGCATTAGCGAAAACAACCGGACCACTTACTTCTGCTTTAAAGGTAACGAACCTACTGCTATACGGATTATGGCAATGAGGTAATTTGCCAAAATGTTGAACTATTCCTGGTGTATGGTTTTTACCTCTACAGTTAATTTCCTCCGTCATAATGACCATGTAGGTTTGAATTTTTATTCAACTCCCCTGTTAAAGTTAAAGTGTAGAATTGAATGTGTGGCAGCTTTGAGTGACAGCTTGGTGCTAGTCACTCTCTGCCTAGCCGCCAGTTGTCAAACCAGTAACACCTCAGCTAATTTGAGTCACTGAAAGTCCACACATACACGCACATGCCACACCTTTTTGCCCATTTTGGATTAAATAGGAGTTTTGGTGTCACGCACATGGCAGAGCAGTCCACTCTGAGCCTGGGGTGGATGACATGATCTCCTCTGTTAATATATTTTTGGAACCTATTAATTCAGTCAAGTGTAACAAACCACAATGCAACATGCTTGATGTACTGTAAGTATTGAAATAGTTTATTTTTTCGTCTTTGACATAAAGAATATAAGCAATATACAATTTCAATAATTCGTACTGCTAAGGTGACTGTCACACAAGAACATCACTGTTATTATTGGGTTTTGAAAAAAAAAGACATTTAGAGGGAGAATTACTGTTAATAGTGAGTAACAATATGTGCAATACATGGTAAATTACACTCTTCGGTGCTGAGTACAAATACAGGGCATTAGAGTAAATGTTAGAAAAATACAATACTCTTGTGAGAGTGACGCTCTTTGTTATGCGAGCCATTTTTAAAAACACAGACACCATGCTCCACCTACCCGTATCAATACAGCCAATCTATTCCCTGATCCGTTAACACCTCATTTCACCTGCGTGCGCTACATATTTCATTTAGTTCATAGCTCTGCACTGCTATTGGCGTAAACACCGCTGCATTTTTTGTTTTTTTTTGTACAAATATTACCTCACATATACATGTAGCAAGTGAGCAAAGATTTAAAGAAGAGGTAAATACAGTAGATGACATGACTAATGGTATTGTGCAAGGTTACAGTGCTTTATAGTTCTACATCACACGTCTCTAGTGTTTGAAAAGAATATGGCTATAATCACTATGACAGGTCTGATATGTAAGATTCAGTTGCATTCATTTTCATGTATATGTGATTATGTGATCAGAGCAATGTTTGGCAATATGCATTTTGGCAAATATCTACACGTGAAAGGTCTGTATGTGTGTGTGTATGTGTGTGTGTGTGTGTGTGTGTGTGTGTGTGTGTGTGTGTGTGTGTGTGTGTGTGTGTGTGTGTGTGTGTGTGTGTGTGTGTGTGTGGAGGGGGTGTTGCAAAGCAGTGCTAAAAGACTGTCAAATATGTCAGGATGCATTCAAGACACCAAAAACGTTACTATAAAGGACACAGCATACATAATAGAGAGAAAGAGAGAGAAACTGAGCAGCCGCGATGAGATATCTTACAGCTTAAATGTACAGACAAAAACAGACAAGAGGACGGGTAAATATCCTTAAAACATTACAAGAAGTGAAGAAGTGTTCACCACCGGCTGCAATGAAACAGTTGCACATGTTAATCCACAGCATCTATCAGAGACAATAAACGGTATTTTCCCTGAGCTAGCACGACAATGTCCACTATATATGTGCCTACTGGGTGCTTTTCAACTAAGGTTACATGCAAAACTCACTGCTTTGTCTTGATGTCATAACTGTGGAAAACATGCAAAGAAAAAAGAAGAATAAGAATTCACATATGCAGAGTTTCATTTCAAGAGGAGATGCTCACTGTGTTAATGGAAGTGAGCCTCATTGTGCTTACAGAGCTGCGGCGGGTCATAAATACTCATCAGTGCACATCAATTTTCACATATCAGTATTATCCACCTCTTGTGAAGAAACTCCGATGGACACGATGATGCATATCAGATTCAAATGGTGCTTTTTTTTTTTAGGATGGGTGCATGCAAGGTCGATATCAACACTGTGACAATAAAAAAAGTTAGTGCACACATTACTCAGTCAGATATAGAGCTCATGAATGGCAATCAGTAGTAAGTGCTGTACATAAGGTAGTTCTTTTCAGGATGGAAATCGATGCTTGAGATTATACGGCTCCATCTGTTGCTTTGCTTACATTAAATCTAAAGCAGAATAAAGATCTCCACATTTATTATTAAAATGTTCACACACATGGCTGGAACATGAGCTACATTAAACCTTTTGTTCTGCGAGAAGTGTTACATCTGGTGCCATTGTGGGTGTCTGGTAAGCAAACTGGGTGGTGAACGGTTAAAAAATAAAAGCAAAGTCAAGTGAAGCTGTGATCAAAGAGGCCACGATTTACATTTCAGCTTCTTCTGGCCCTGTTTGGAAGCCAGGAATGATGACACAGTGGAGGTGACTGTGCTCCTCAGTGATAAGTTGGAAGCTTGTTGTTGTTGCAGTACCAGTTTTTACATCGTATGACATGGTATTGCTTACATGTACAGAATTTGGACAGTTCTCTGTGTAAAACTGATTCAATCAGACACAAATAAGAGAAAAGGTTTCACCTCTCTGCCAATGCACAGAGCAGCCATCTTGGATTTTTAGGTTGTGGTTTATGAATTCCTCCAACCTTGGCTGTCGGGTGTGCAACTTGGATGTGACGGTGGTGATACAGTAGTTGCTACGGGGGCTAACCTGCTGTGGTTACAGGGAATAAGATTTTGCAAAGGTTTGTTCTCCAAGGGAGGAAAGAGCCAGGTCTGTGAAGCTGTGGTGATGCAGCAACTGAATATCAGGTGTTCACAGCTGATGCCAGTGAGCCGCAGACCTCCAAAATGGCTGCCAGGGTGGGGGGGGGGGGGGGGGGGGGGGTTCATTACAACATCTGAGAGGCTACTGAGTATCTCAACACTGCACCAAGCACAGGTGGAAGCGTACAATGCCAAGCTTGCTGCTCGCTGTCCAGTTTCTGAGCGTTTCATCCGCAGTCCCAGACACAGAGTCCAGACTGTGGGATTTAGGGATCGTCCATGTGAGTTAGAGAGATAAATCCAACTGATTGCTCCGTTCCTCGCTTCAGGTTGAATCACTCAGCTTGAGAAACTCTGAAACGGAAGAAGATGTAGAGCCGAGTGAGATGCTGCTGCCACAAAATAAAGTCCAAAATGATCTGCCATTCAATTCAAATTCAAAACATACTGCTTTACATAATGCAATGTTCAGAAAGTGGCATTGAAGGCACTTGAGAATTTCAGTTTGTTTGTGCGTTCATTTCCTCAGATACATTTCAGTTATATATTCCACCACATGTGAGACAAGGAGTCATCAACTCTTTTTTACTGAAATTACAGTTTATGATGACTGTAATAGTACTGAAGTGTTGTTTGAAGTAAATTCTATATGCATAAGTTTCACTCAAGCAAGCAGCTTGGTTCAAGTGCAAATTGAAACAGACAGTTTCTGATTTGATTGCACTGTGCAGAGATGATATTCACAGAAACTCCTTCCCTGCATGTTGATATGAAGTTACATCACTTTCCTGCATAAGCCACCTGTCTACGTTAATATGACACCAGGTGTAATTAATAGTACACAGATGTTACTGAGTGAATATAATACTTTTTATGAAATTTGACCTCAGTGTTTTTGGTAACTTGTTTCATAGGCAGGTGTTGTGTGTGTGCTTGTATATGTGGGTGTGAGTGTGTGAGCATGTGTAATTCTGAAATTAGTGTTGAAACTGTATTCATGTATGTATTCATGTAAAATATTATTGTTACTTGAATTGCATGTTTTTAACATGGACCCCAGGAAGAGTAGCTGTTGCAGTTGTAACAGCTAATGGGGATCCAAATAAACAAATAAACAAATACATGTTTATGAGTTTGTACTTGTTAAACACTTGTATAAAGTATTAAATGAAATCACTAGGCAACGGAAGACGGTATTTTTGTGTGTTTCATGCACACGCACACACACGCAGACCTGTTGTAAGTGCCAGCGTTAATGTACTGTAGTGAGATGCAAATGATGTTTGCGAAGTTTGTGTTAGTCATGTGTTTAGTCACCACCATTAAGCTTTGCTTTCTGCTCTGTGGGGATGGAGATGAGATTTCACAGTTAACTAAATCATTGGAAGTGCAGTTCTGAGGCAAACTGTGTGAAACAAGAGGAACCGTTGCACTTTTCTTCAGTGCTGTCAAAGTCTGGAAAAGCAACGTTTGAACGTGTCTAATAGATCTACAGGAAACAGATTCTACACTTATTTGAATATTTAAAGCAGAAGTGAGTGATCCGGTCGTTTTCGCTAATGCTGCGTTCCAGGCAGGCTTTTGAAATCGTAAATTACAGCTTCAAGTCACAACTTACGACTTTGTAGCGTTCCAGGCAACCCACTCGTGTTTTTCCGACCTGTTTTACCGGTGAAAGTCACTATAACGGCCACTCGTAACTTCCGACCGGTGAACTCGTACCAGATCGAACTGGTACCACTTCACGGTCGGAAAAATACGAGTTTCCTTGAACGCACCATAACAGTCCTCGTCGCTACGTCACCACATTCACGGCGTTCCTTGGCTGCACACACAGCCCTGCATGCCGTTCTCTCTCCTCATTGGATAAAAACTGTAGGATACGATAAATGTTTTCTCTTCGGCTCAGAGCAGAGCAGAGGGACTGACAGACCCGTGTTTCAGTCCAAACACTCTATGTAAGTGATTGCTGTCGGAAGATATAACTATTTAAGACTTATATTAACACAAATATATCACTCACTTCTGCTTTAATAGTGTTATTATACTTGCTGATATCACCCCTGCTGTGGTTTTTGTGTTTCTTGGTTTTTTTTGGGGGGGGGGGTTTAGACCCTTTTTCTAATGTCCAGGACTTAGACCGGTTAACCTTTTTATGTTTTCTGTGTCTGCAATTACTGTAGATCAAGTTCCTCCTAAACCTTGACATATACTGTATCTTCTGGATCTATGAGAATATAAGTTGATAAAATATATGAAATACCTATTGTATTTATTTTCTAAATATACATGTCTTAAAAATATGTATGATTAATAGAAATAGAGTGTATAAGAAAGAACATTCTGTGAACATAATATTCCAATTTCCAACATGTTTCATATAGCCTATCATTTCTACTGTAGATTTATATGTGAGTGTATGCATGTGTGTGTATACTTACTCACACACATTTTATATCAGAAAATAACTAGGGATGAAAGTGTAACTCTTCACTTTTTAGTTCTAAAATTTCTTTTGACCTCATCTGTGACATTGAAGATTTGTAGTATTCTTTTAAATTTTTCAAGGCTGGAGCTCCGAGTTAATTACCGTATAGAGAAAATTCTTCATCTATTTTTAAAAGTACAATAACACTTTTGTGAATTAATTCAATCTGGAATTTGAACATTTCTGGTATTTAGGAGGTAATAAGGGTCACATTGACCTTCAAAGATGATAACTTTTAAAATTGCCTTTATATATTTTTTTATTTCTAACCCAGCAGGTGAGATCTGAGTGTTTAACTCTGAATAATGAAGTCAGAGAATGAAGTGTGAACAGTGTGGTGGCCGATAAGGAGACACATAGTTAGTTTCCACAACTGTGTGGCTTTAGTAAATCTCCACTGTGGCTTACAGTTGGCAAGCTGAAGTCTGGTCTGTTCTTTCTGTTGGCTCGGGCTGCCTCGTGTTTTCGATTTGATATAGGTTAACTTCTTTGGTTCCAGTCCACCTGGAAAAAGCACACAATGAAACTTATCTTAGATGTTTTCTGATCAGTCAGAGTTCATTCTCCCTCCTGCTCAGAAGAGGAACCAGAGCGTGCAGACGGGAGAACCAACTGATACTGACAGACTGACCTCTGACGCCTTCAGAGAAAGTAAGATTATCACTCTGAACTGAGAGTGGCAGGAGATGTGAGTGACACTAAAGAAGCAGCGGCTGTCATCTTGAAAGATGACAAATTTATAATTCAGCCGGGGTTTAGTTCTCAGATATGGAGTGACAATTTAGGCTGCTTAAATCAAACAGCAAAAAGTCTTCAGTGTTTGTCAGAAGAGAAGTCCCTCCGGAGACAAAATATTTAAATATGCATTTGACTACAAGAGCTCTCAGTCTGATGCAAGGTTAGCAATCTGTCTGTGGCTCCCGAGGGGCTTCAGTGTCTGTCAAACTCTTTTCCAAAGTAACCCAGCAACTTAGCTATGTGTGACCATTAGCTAAACCCATCCATATGCTGAGGCAAAACAAATAAACAAAGGAGAGGGATGGATTAGACAGGGTGCTCTAACTGTCATTGTTAGCATGGCCGGCCAGCTAGCTGTCAGAATAAAAACTGATGATAACGATGTTATCACAGTGTCTATAGAAAAGTTGGAAAAACTAATAAAAAAGAATGATCTTATCAGTCAAATTCATCTTTAACTTTTTAGTGTGTTTTCTCTGATGCCTACTAAACTAAACTAAACTAAAACTAAACTGTACAAAAAACAGCAGCTGCACTTAACTTATAGCAGTAACAGGACCAGGGGGCTAACATCTGCCATCACAATGTTATCATGTGTGTGTTATTAACACAACATTAACATTGCATTAAACATAAATCATGGTTATCATGAATATTAGAAAATAAGCCTTCAGTGTGTTGTGTTTTTCCAGTGCACAGGAGATGATTCTGGAGACCAGTATAAGTGAGTAGGCTAAATGTTACCAGCTAGCTGAAATCTGAATCTAATCACCGTTACATTGGCAAACACAGAGATTAATCCTTATTAAAGAGGTTTAGTAATAGTAAAACATTACCACTACCACACATTTCAGGTGCAAAAATGACTCATGGTGCCAGTTGCACTTCTGAGTAAGACTGAAAATAGGTCAGTTAAGAAAATAATTTTAAAAAACTTTTATTGAGTGAGACACAGCAGCAGCTTTTTAAAGTGTATATGTCATTACAGCATAAAGTTCCTGTGGTCTGCAAATGAAAATACATTATGTGTCCCAATAAAACATGAGTCTTTGAAAGCCACCAAAACGCTATTGCTACTGAGTGCTACATCTGAGCTCTGTACCCACAGATGGTCATCTGTCTCCACAGTCTGAGTTAATGATTGTGATGCCTTAATCTATATAAATGTACCATTTAAGTATGTTATCTCTTCAGCAACAGCACTTTAAGAGCTGTGATGTGGTTCTTGTTACACTTGGATATTTTTTTAATGAATGAAAGTTGATGTAAAGGGATAAGTATTGATTAGCAATCTAGTGGTGTTAAACAATGTTGATCTCACCAATGCACAGCCAAGCAGATGGCATTCATTAAAGGGATAGTTCAACATTTTGGCAAATTGGCCCATTGCCATAATCCCTACAGTTTTAGGAGTAGGTTTGTTACCTTTAATTGACGATGCAAGCTATTTTTAGAACAGCGGAGCAGAGCTGTGAGCTGCTCAGAGCTACGCTATGGAGGCTAATGGGATTCCTTGGTTTCTCTCATCAAACTCATCAAATACACAATCCAACAACTCCAAAACACTCTGGTGGACAAGTTGTGACCTGCACATTCACCACGTTATGAGATAATAACAGAACGTTACAAGACAGAGTTGTTTTCGAGGTAAATTCACGCAAAAACGCTGATGCGGGTTCCCATCAGGAGCAGTTTTTCAGCAAGCAGTCTCGGCATTTGCCTCGAAAACAACTCCCATCTTGTAACGTTCCGTTATTATCTCATAGCGTGGTGAATGTGCAGGTCACAACTTGTCCATCAGAGTGGAGTTGTTGGATTATGTATTTGATGAGTTTGATGAGGGAAACCCCAAGGAAATCCCATTAGCCTCCGTAGCATAGCTCTGAGCAGCTCACGGCTCTGCTCTGCCGTTCTAAAAATAGCTTGCACCGACAATTAAAGGTAACGAACCTACTCCTAAACTTATAGGGATATGGCAATGGGCCAATTTGCCAAAATGTTGAACTATCCCTTTAAGATGAAACTTGCTGACAAGGAAACTTCATAGAGAAAAGTCTCTATAGCACTGGAAGGAGGAACTCCTACAAGCATCATTGCTACTGCTGCAGTTGAAAAGTCATGGGGCCTTCGTGTCTTTACTGTACCTTGCAGTGGTCTGGGGAGCCTGCTCTGGGTATCACACACACTGGCAGAGGTCACAATGGGTTCAGACTGGGGTTGGATGGGCTGGAGGAAGGCCACAGTGGGGAAAGGCACTGACTGGATATGGGTCACGGAGGAGTCGGACAGGGAGTTTGCCACCCCTGCGTGGCTGCTGTCCTTAAAGCTCGTGGGTATTCTCCACCGGGGTAACGGGGAAGGAGACACGTCCTCACTGGAGGAGCCGGGGACACTGGGAGGACTGAGGGACTGTTCTGGGGTTGATGAGGATTTGGGGAGGAGGTGCAGGATGGAGGAGAAGAAGGAACAGGATTCAGGAAGGGGGATGGTCCCGATCCCACTGTCCAACGTTCGCATCTTGCAGCCGGAGCCTGCGGCACAAGGAGAACAGTTGAAGTGGCTCAGGGTAGAGGGAGGAAGAGGGAGCACAACAGGAATGAAACAACAGGGTAACCATGGTTGAAGTGGCACTAAAGACACCTTTGATTGTCATCCTTTTATATCCCCAGGACTGTAACTGCAGCTCCAGTGTCTCTGGACTTAAAACAGTGAAAGAGCCGACACTATCAAATGAGAGCAGTGGTGACGGAGGCGCTCTGCAGCATCATGACATGGTTTCCATCATATCTCTTTGCTATTCCTTCCACATTAACTTCACTCTGTTTGAGCTCTAAGCTGTTCATTTTACTGTTGTGCTTTGGTCATTTTAATGCAGACATGCAACAGATGGTTAGTCTTGTTTTTTTTGTGTTTTTTTTTTTTTGTTCACCCACTCTCCATGGATTCCCATTAAAAGCCAAGTTGAAAAATGGTGGTTCAGAACAATCTAATTACATGTTAAGTGTGAATCAGGGTAATTACTTTTTTGTGCTAATTACACCACAGAGAATGACTCAGCCAATGCAAATCAAGCCCACTTAAACCACTGCTTTGTGTCACAAATGTTATTTAATGGGTGCGTGACTGCTGGCATGCACATACTCTCAACATGAAATGCATGTAATGGCATGTGAGATGAAATTCAAATACACCGCAGTCTTGTGTATTTTGTTTTCAATATATAAATCCTAACTGTGAGACAAACCCACCAATCTCTATTTTAAATCGTTATTTTTTAAAGAAAACAAGGATGAAGCTTTGCACATTTCTAATATGCAGTGTTTGTAACATTGTTTGTATCAGCTGTTGTCGCGCAGGCTTATGTTTTAATATGTAGCCTTTAGCATGAACCTGTAGGCAATCATACGCTGGAGAGAAGGCAGCAGCTGCTCCCCCTTTATTAATTAAAGTGTGCACACAGGAGACTTCACTCCGCTCTTCTGGGTTTTCCTACAAGCTCATTTTTCTTCACTTCTGTTCTCATTCCATTTTTAAGCCAGAATGCCCAAATTAATTGAGTTCTTTGAATCTGTTTCATTACAAGTCACACTGTGCTAAAAGAGTTTTAAAAATATGGAAGAGGTAAAAGTATTACAAATAGGCTACAGTTTGATACTAGGCCTACTTGTTGCCAATTTGCCATGAAAATAACTTGTGTAATGCAGTTGCATGTATCATTCAGCTTTAACCGGACACTGTTCTAAACAGCATTGAAACATCTGAACAGCTTTATTTGGAGAACGTCTTAGAGCTCGGGCCTGGCAGCTTCACTAACATCTATGACGGATGTCTGTGCAGCTTCTGAGTGTCAAAAATGGTCTTTGAGTATCTACACCGGTTAGTTAAGCACCACTCGAGGTGAAAACCAACCTGGTCCTGTTGTAAACAAGAACAGATAATTTAACTGGCAAGACATAGAACAGAGACTTTATTGATTAGTTTGGTCTGTAGTTGGAAGTTAACAAGAACAACTGTGACACAGTCTTCCCTGGAAAGGCAGACTCACTAAGGCTGAGAATTGATTGGTCTCAACAAGCTTTTCACATGGAGATTGAGGTTGTTGTGCTCGTCACATCTTCTCTCTGTTGAACCGAAGCTCAGTCAATCAACTCCATGATGTCAGAAGACATATTTAATATCTTAAAACATGGCATTGTATGTGAATGAGAATAATGTGTTGAATATGTTCAAGTCCTACTTGTTTGCTACAAGATACAACCCATAATAGACCTCCCAGTAGCAGGGGCCAAATGATCAACATGTGCTTATCACTGTGACATGGACATAGTTTGGTTATGTTTAGGCACAACAAGAACTTGGTTAGGTTAAAGGGATAGTTCAACATTTTGGCAAATTGGCCCATTGCCATAATCCTATGAAGTTTTAGGAGTAGGTTTGTTACCTTTTATTGATGGTGCAAGCTACTTTTAGAACAGCGGAGCCGCGAACATACGAGACAGAGTTGTTTTCAAGGTAAATTTTTGCAAAACCGCTGATGCGCGTTCCCGTTGGGGCAGTTTTTCAGCAAGCAGTCTCTGCATTTGCCTCAAAAACAACTCTGTCTCGTAACGTTCTGTTATTATCTCATAGCGTGGTGAATGTGCAGGTCACAACTTGTCCACCAGAGCATTTTGGAGTTGTTGGATTGTGTATTTGATGAGTTTGATGAGGGAAACCAAGAAATCCCATGAGCCTCCGTAGCGTAGCTCTGAGCAGCTCATGGCTCTGCTCTACCAATCTAAAAATAGCTTGCACCGATGATTAAAGGTAAAAAAAAAAAAAAAAACCTACTCCTAAAACTACAGGGATTATGGCAATGGGCCAGTTTGCCAAAATGTTGAACTATCCCTTTAAGTAACTGATCATGGTTTGCACTGAAATTAGCAGGTCCACCTTTAATTAAACAGGAGCACCTTTATGGTCATTGTTACAATAATATTCAGTTCCGTTGGTTTGTCCTTATGGCAGATGTTTGACTTAGACGGACAAACAGAACAAAGTGGTCTCCTTGCTTTTGTTACTTGTCATTATCTTGTTTTTTTTTACCAGTAACCCCATCAGCCCACAATTGTTCTCTAGAAGGAAAACATGACATGCAATTTACTAAGGTCTCTATGCTTTGGAAGTAAACACGGGCAGAGTGGCCATGGGGGCAACTGACTTCAATCCCACTGGACTGTCAAAGCCTCCATAAAGGTTTTACTGGCTCTATCAGTCTCTTTATCTGCTCGTCTCATTTCATTGGGCTTTGTAGCACCTTGCTGTCCACCCGGTTACTTCTCTTTTTAAACTTCATCTCTTTTCTGTTTCCTCCTGCCGTCCACACTAATTTTCAAGAAATAATTTTATTGAAACCACCATTTTAAAATGGAGACATCACAATGTGGACATGTCCAGCACATGTGAAGAGAGGGAAAAACAGTAGCAGCTCAAAGGCTGTAGATGTGGCAGATGTAGCTTAGAACCTTTACTTTGAATTGATCTGAAAAAGATGAAATCAAAGACAGACTAATTGTGATGGCCCGGAGCCTTGGGCCTTTTTGTGTTTGTTTGTGTACAGGTCCTGGGCTGGGAGAAGCAAGGCTGATGTTATATCAGCTAACTGGAAAGACGTTCCTACAGTAGTCTTTCGATTTAAAGGTAGGGTCGGAGATCCTGAAAAACGGTTCTAGGAGGCCACATTTTGAAAATACACAATACCGCTAGCTTTTCATTCATATGAAATAAAACACCTAACATCACAATAAACCACCCAGCAGGTAGATTACCACCTACCAGACTGAGGTGTGGTACATTGGACTCTGATTGCGCACATCATTAGTGCAGTAGAGCGGTACAGAGGAGGGAGGAACAGAGACGGCAGCTTGATTGACACATCACAATCCAATTGCTGCGTTCACAAAGATTGGATACTGTTTTTACAGCATTGTCTGTCCCACAGGGGACTGACTCTTTTCATTTTTGTGAAAAAGCATTTAATTAATTGGTTGTAATTGGAGTGTGAAGAGGATTTCAAACAATTTAGTAAAAAATTCTCCAGAATAGGATCTCCAACCCAACCTTTAACTGCCCCGTCTTGTTGCCAATGTGCTGCTGCCAATGATCTGTAGGCTGGACACTACAGCCCACACCATGCTCTACATGCTCTGTTCTTTTGTGTTTAGTTTTCACACACCGAACATTTTAAACCATACAGAACATCCATGCACTTCCATACACCTACAATCCAAAGATCCACCCTCCATTAACATTATGGTCGTCTTTTGATTTGATAAATCTAACTGTGTTTGTGCTTCAACTCTGTGTACGCCTCCCTTCTTTGTTCCTAAACAAAGGTTTAGATGCAGTTTCTGGGTGTTATGTGAAACCACATAAAACTGCTCTGTCAACATTATATGAGGCCCAACAAGTTAGTGTGTGAATGGCATAATTCAGCTCACAGCTGAAGGCAAAGTTAATTCACTCAGTTGTGGTTTGGGTGAGCGTGCTTAGCTGGAGCGCTGCTGAAATTTAATGAGGTGATTAACCCCCGAGGGCAGGCGTCCTTCCATATCAAACATGCTTGATATTTGCAGCACCCTGCTGATGGTGTCAATCTGACCAATAACATTTCAGCAGGGTCTGTCACCAACCCTCTACCTGAGCGATGTGGAGAGTTTTATAAGTGGCTATTTTTAATATAGTGAGTGAATGCAGTGAAATAACAACCGAATAAAGTTTGACTAGACATTTCACCCTCCTCTCTCTCTCTCTCTCTCTCTCTCTCTCTCTCTCTCTCTCTCCATGTAACTCAATTGCCACTCATTGTCTTGCCTATCTATATGTGTGGGTTGGAGTGAGCCACAGAGATCAGATCTGTAGCGGTAAGTTGCCCCAAGTCCTTGGAGCTGGAGTGTTTTGACACATGTAGGATACTTTCTGCTCCAGAGGTGGATTGGACCCAATCCAGAATGAACAGGTGCAAAACACAAGTGACATCCATTTCATATAGACCCAAGGTTGCTGTAATGTCTGAACCATCTATCGACAAACCTAATTCTAACAACAATGTTGCCTGACAAAATGATCAAACACATAAATGAAAACATAAGTACTTTTTCAGGCTTTTCTCAGCTTTTTATCAGTCATCAAATTTGGAGAAATAGGATGACATGAGGCCACAGCTGCTAAGGTAAAGACCAGGTGAGCGGCAGGGTAATCAAAGACAGATTCATTAATATTGTGTCTCTCAACTTCCAGCTCAATATAGAAAACAATCATCCTAAATGTCTGACTCTCTGCACTACCTAATTAATGCAACGCCTCCTCTAATTGTTTGGGCCGAAACCCAGCAATTCTTAACAGAGCTTTTATTGCTTTGCTGCGCTACGTTTCGATCTGCTATTTAGTGTAGCAGTTACTCTCCTCTCACTGCTTATTCCTCCTTTAGCAATAATGACACATGTAATGAAAGTAGTTATGGAGGTGAGGCTCAGTGTAGAGGAAGGGCTTCTTCGCTTCCCCACAAGAAAAAACTAAACTCTAAATCCAGACACAATGTGCTAAATTGCACCTCCCTAACAGAAGCTACTTGTGCCAGCGACTCAGAAGCACTGGAAATATGATATGATATGATTGGTCAGTCAGTCTGTCAGTCAGGGACAGTCCAGATTATAGGGCTGTCCAATTGTTACAGTCAAGTACTTATGTTTGATTGACTACTGAAACCTGTTCTTCAGTCAGTGGTGCAGTATTTCCCTCTTATTTTATAGCCATATGGTTACGAGAGTTTGATGAAAGATGGCGGCGCGTCCCTTTTTGTGCATTTTTGTGTGTTTTTTTAATGCGTTTTGTGTACACATACCCACACAAACTGGTGCTACAGTCGGCAGGAGCTGCTCGACATTGGTTTTAAATACAAAATGTTACAGCTTATTGTCTGTCTTGTTTCTATGTGGCTGCACTTTAAGGTCTTAGCTTTTAATCTAATTGTGCTGTTGTGCAGTGACAAAATAAAAATTCTTCTGAAATGAAAGAGTAGTATTCACAGACACAGGCGGGTGCATAGAGCACACACACACACTATCAGTTAAACACAAGCAAAGTATGTTGAAAATCCCTTTAGATGTTGGGATCAGTCAGGTGGGAGATTACAACGCTGCCTTGAAAAGTCGGAGCTTCTTTGTATGTGTGTTGTATAAGGTCATGTTGTGTGATGGACGTCTCCTGAGGCTTTTGCAGAGAAGCTTGTTTTTTTTTTTTTTAACTACCTGGTAAATCATTCACAGCGTTTCCACTCATCTTCTAAATTCGTCACCACAGCTTCATAACACATTTGTGATTTTTTTTCACACTTCTTGTCATTTAAAAATCTAACATTTCTTCTATTAGTGCCTTTACTTCACCACAGGACTGTGCTCACTCATTAGGGACAACATGTAATTAACTGACCACAAATAAAATCTGAGTGTGTGCAACACTCCATTATAATATGCTTACTGTAGATGCAAGTGTGCCTGATCGGTTTATTGAATTTGACACTCAAAACACTCTCATGAACAATTAAGATATTAAAGCAGAAGTAAGCGATATTTTTGTGTTAATATAAGTCTTAAATAGTTATATCTTCCGACAGCAATCACTTACACAGAGTGTTTGGTCTGAAACACGGGTCTGTCAGTCACTCTGCTCTGCTCTGAGCCGAGGAGAAAACTTTTCTCGTATCCTACAAGTTTTATCCAATGAGGAGAGAGAACGGCATGCAGGGCTGTGTGTGCAGCCAAGGGATGCGCCTGAATGTGGTGACGTAGTGACGAGGACGGGGGCTGCTAACTCCGTCGGCTGACAAGACGTTATGGTACGTTCAAGGCAGCCCGTAACTCGTGTTTTTCCGACCCGTGAACTGGTACGAGTTCACGGGTCGGAAGTTACGAGTGGCCGTTATAGTGACTTTCACAGGTAAAACAGGTCGGAAAAACACGTGTAGGTTGCCTGGAACGCTACAAAGTCGTAAGTCGTGACTTGAAGCTGTAATTTACGGTTTCAAAAGCCTGCCTGGAACGCAGCATTAGCCAAAACAACCGGATCACTTACTTCTGCTTTAAATACAAACCCCGCTGAACCATGCACCTGTCTGACTGTTTGTCATCCAAACACTGCAGCAAATTGGACTAATCAGTAACTGAAGAGGGAAGTATGTGTATCTTGTGACAACAACAAGGAGCGACTGTCCATTAACAACAACAGTCGCCTCCAAAAGAGGTTGATTGTAAATGCGTCTGATTTCTCCGTTATATAGGCTCAGTGTAACAAACAGTCTGGTGTGTCAGGTTCAGAGCAGTCCGAGGATCACCAGGATCATTAGAGTGGACCCTCTGGGCACCGTGAACATCTCTGTGAACTTTGGCTCCAATCCGTCACGTTGAGACAAATGAAAAGTCTCACTGAAAAAGTGCAAAGCTGCTGACGGCACCAGACATAACACCAGGGAACCACCAAAGCCAGCAGGAGTCATCTTCAGCACTAAGTCGAGTAGCTGTTCATGTCAATGCCAATCAATCTAATAGTTATTGTGATATTTTAATCTGGACCAACCAGGTGGCCAGCATACTCATCACAATGACTGAGAGACACTGTCATCCTCTAGAACATTGCATTGGATATTTAAACAGTCAAACTGCTCTTTGTCACTATCTGTAGCAGCAGCTGGTGGTAAGAGAATGGATTTACTATTGGGAAACTATGTTAAAATTTCAACTCCATGCTCACCCAGCACTGTGATCATTTCCAATAACAACACTGTGATCCATATACAAAAACAGTTGAAGCATTATGGGCCTATCATTACCACTGCTACTTTCAAGACCTGGTTAGGAGGGAGCTCGGGCTCTTATTTGGATGAATATATCCATCCTGATTGGATGAAAGCTGTACATGCAAATTCTCAGAGAATGGATCTGTGAAGATGAGCAGTCACACTCACGTACAATATCTCCATTACAGGGCAAACTCTGAGTGAAATACAACTGGAATGACATGACTCCTATTTGCCCGGATTCAAATTGCCAATCATAACACAATACAGAAATGCAAAAGTAAACAAATAAAATGAGCATAGAAATGGACAAAAAGCACACACCGACAACCTGGGCATTTTGCATGTTTTCTGACTGCTCATGGCATATTCATCATATTTATAACTTACACATATTTGTCATATTTGGTCTTCACTTCTGTCTGCAAACTGTAAAATGGTAAACACAAATAGAACCTTGAAAGGAGACAGTTAATATTGCTATGAAGTACCTGTTTTACAGGTACTGTGATGTTCAAGAGGGACTATTTATACCATTGGTCACTGTCAGCACTTATGAACTATGCGGTGCAATAGAAATGTATAAAAACCTGACCTATTACTGCGTCCTGGCTGGGGCTTTTCACAGTGGATCCATTTTCTCCATCAGCCCTCCGGCTCATCATCTGCATCTGTGTGTTTTTGTACGGGGACAAAAAAGGAAGTAATATACATAAGTATGGTATTTCATATGCAAACAGGTACAGTTTCAGTGTTTGGTTCTGGGTTTTATCCACAGGCCCCTTATCATCTAGTGGTAGCAAGACAAGCGTATAACACATTTTCACACTTGCAATGTACACTTGTGCTCAGGGTCTCTCCATCTCACTATACACATGTTTCACTGTCAAAGTAGAACAAATCAGACTATTTTTTGGAAGGAATACATGGACAGCAATGGTATATGTAAAAGTCTTTAAATAAAGGTTAGTAATGATGAAATGCTGTGTAAGAGGCTTTGAGGGACATTTGGTGAAATTACTCTTAAGTACATTTCATTTGTTAAAACACAGTCCAGTGGTGCAGCAGCTGTCTCTATGACCCGACAGACAAGTCACACACAGTGGATGGCAAACAACTGTCACAACTGTACTACATTCACATCTGTATTTTTTCATGAGGATTTGTGAAATAGCTCAATGTTTGACGATATTTCTAGATATTTCTAATGACTAAAACATTATTTCATCATTAATTTGCTCAACCCCCCCATGTCCAGTCTCTCTCTCTCTCTGTCTCTCTCTTGGTTTCTCCCTTTACATTGCCAACGAACCCTTCTCTCATGGTCAGCCTAACTAAAAGCAACAACGCATACATGTTTATTTGAATATAGAGTGGAGAGGTGAGATCTAATTACAAGTAGACACTCAGCACACATGTGGAGATGCATTTTAATGTCAGGTGATGGGTAATGGGCTTTAGAACTGTCCACTGGTAATCAGATTACCAAAGATAAATGTTATGCTCAGTCTAATTGGGGGCCTTCAAGTCAAAGTCCAATACAGAAAGTAAAAGACTCAGATAACTCTTCCATGACTCACTTCTGTGACTCACATTTGAAAGTGGACATTTTTAAGATTCCACAACCAGAGCACACTAACACCATGTTTCAATATCAGAAACAGGTGAAAACAGTGATTAAAGACGAGATGCAGAGAGCTTCAGGGTATATACATGTATTGTATATCAAAGCAGCCAGGGAAATTCCCACACTGCTGTTGCCTGTGCAGCAGGCTTATCTACAGGGGGCAGGATTGTAGGATCACTAGATCAACCAACAAAAAAAAGTTGAACAGTTGAGCAGCATTGTTACTTTTTGATGGCCAATTATTTACGTAGATGCTGGCACACATTCTTGTTCAATCACTTTGTAATGAGAACTTTTTTTTTCTTCCGTCCGCAACATGATCCTGAAGAAAGTCAAAGTCTTTCTCACTGTCAATTGTAAATTGACTGAATGTTATAGCTTCAAGTTTCTGGATCTGTTGATCAAACTGAACTTACTTCATTGTACTTCATGTCTCACTAGTTAAGACCAACTACACAACTTTCTATACAGACATTTTTGCATTGAGAAATACAAGGTACATACCAATAAAATAACTTGTATATTGAGGATTGATTTGATTTACCTTTGGGTCTCCACTGATGTCAGTATGTCCTTGTATCTCATTCAGGGACATTCCTGGGCAGGGCATTGATATGCATGCCCGCACTGCATCATGAGACTCCCTTCTCCCCACAGAGCTGAAACACAACAGTTTGTCAACAACTGTGAACCTCTGATACTGTATTGACGAAACAAGCAGGATGATAAATCACTCTTGAAAAGTGGCTGCAGTTCTTTGTATGAATTCTACTGCAGAGACGTGGAGAAGACTTGATGAAGATGACCAGTCATTTGAGGCACTACATTACTTCCAGTAAGGTCTGAGGAAAAATGTTGGCCTAAGCAATGAAGTTTTTTGTAATGTTGAGATTACATCAAGTCAACAAATGACATGCATTATTGCTTTACTATATTTCTTACCAGTCTTTTCCATCACTTTTTCTTCTATCTTTCTTCTTGTCAGACTTTGCCTGCTTTCCTCCCAGAAGTGATGTAATCTTTTGCTCCCTCTTCTCTTCTTTTACTTTCGGCGGATCGCTTTTCTTGCTGTTGGGAGCAGGAAGTTTACTCTTACGAAAACCAAACCAGTTTGCCAAGGTTGAACCAGACTTTTGTTTGACTTCCGTGGTTCTCTCCTGTTCCTGAGACTTGTGCAAGTTCTCCTCTATGCCGAGCATCACTTTCTCCTCAATTGTGGTTATGGTACTTTGTCTCTCCGGTTCCTCAGAAACTGGCTCACCAAAAGCGCTTGAAAACTGTTGCTCGATCTGAAGGCGCCTAGCCTGTTCTCGCTGGAGCTTTAGACTTTGAAGCCTTTCACTAGAGGACCCCAGCTGGGATGGAACTGTCAGGCCCTCTTCAATCAAGAAGTTGTTCAAAAGGGATCGGTTCATCGGACAGTGGTAGCTGCTGGAGCAACTCATATTTCCTGGAAGGACATCACCAAGAGAGTTTAAGGAGCTCCCTGAGTGCGTTTTGATCTGGGTGCGCACCTTTCCGGATCTGTTGAAGCTTGGCCTATCCATGTAGCGTGCACCAAAACTCTGGCTACGAGCCTTGGCCCCATTCATGCCCATCACTGGCTTGAGGAGAGGTCTGGTTGACACAGACACAGACCTTTTAAACAGCCAACCCTCTTCATCAAATCCCCAGTCTAACATCACGCCACTGTCTGATGCGACAGGTTGACCACAGGGCTCAGAATCCAGTGAGTTACAGCGAGTCTCAATCTTCCTGCGGCCTTGAACGCAACCTTCATGTGTCGCCTTGGGATCACACGTAAAAGTTTGAAACGTCTGGACAGGTTTTGTTGCCGAGTTTGTATCATCCTTGTTCTGTCTTCCGAAAATAACAAAGGTATTGGTTTCCTGTCCAGCGATTGCCTCGTTTGATTTAGTATTCATGGGAAGAGCCATTTTTAAAGCTCTTGAAGTGGAACTTTGAGAATTATTGGAAACCCCATGGTAGTAAACATTGGAATACGCCGGTGGCAAGACTTCTGAAAGTTTTGGTTCGCTAACGCTCTGTTGGGACCTTCGTAAGATGCTCTGATTTGGGAGTATAGAGGGAACACCATTTTCATGGCAGGTAGCAGTTCTGTCCATGGATAACTGGCTTGAATCAGAAGCTTGAGATTCTTGAACTGGGACAGACGGCATCTTGGTTGAGTGGGTGTGGTAGAGCTTACTGGGGGTATCTTTCAGTGGTTTACCTTCAGCACCCATTTGAGGGGCTGCAGGTTGCTTGTCTTTAGTCACGCCGGCTTGTTGAGGCTGTAAAGCCGAAGAGAGCTGATGTGTTTGCGACTTGTTTGATGGTATCTTCCCAGTGGTAGAACTTTGAACCTGACCTGGAGATTTATGAGCCTCGGATAAGGAGTCACTAGTGGGTCTCAAAAGAAGAGAAGTGGTTCGACCAGGGGGTTGTGGGGCCGGTGGGGATCTAGGGTCTAAATGGGAAACATCACAGTGCTGGTCTTGACGTCGCTGTTTTCGTGGAGAGCAGGGTAAGTTGTCATATATGCTCTCTTCCACTGAGTCGCTGCTCGACTGAGGTCTTGTGATTTGCAAAGATGATTTTGTTGGGCTCTTGGAGGATTCGTTTACCCCCGGAGGTTTAAATGTCTTTGAATATTTCACAGGGGAAGCAAGGGGAGAACGCTGCTGCACATTCTCCAGAGACTTGGAAGTTGTTGATACCACAATATCTTCATCTTTCTCAGCTTTAGATAATGCTCCTTTACTTGAACCATGTGTTTTACTAAGATTCGTCCTTTTGCTAGGAACACTGTGCTCAGTAGGGTTTGACTGTCCTTTGGGCCTGTGGCTCTTAATAAGCTTTTGATGGAGAGGAGAATGAGTATGCTTTGCTTGCTCTGGTCCTCCATCTGCACTCTTGCTCCGCAAAATAAAAGCCTTCCTTGCTGAGTCAAATGGCTGAGGTTTCAGTTTCCTTTGAGGAGATTCTGAGATTGTGTAGTGCTGACTTTGACCACCGGCTTGACTTGCCTGATCCCTGCAATGAGGGACCTCTGCTGAAGAGCTGCGTTGTCTGGCTTCATTCACACAACTAAGGGCTCTTGTTGCTGAATGCGGAATACCTGAGCCCACATCACTTGTCCCAGCTTCCATTTGCTTGATCGTGAGTTTGCCCTGTTGTTTTTTGACTTGATCGAGTCTGGATTTACGGTCAGTAGACCTTTCTTGGTTATTGTTTCTATCGCTGAATTTCATACCTGTTGCTTTTTGTTTTTCTAGCGAGTCCTTATTCTTTTCCTGTCGACGTGTAAGGCTATCTGTAGGGCTAACACCAGGTTTTACCGTAGGGCCCTCCAAAAATTTAAAGTTGTCTGTCACAGGTGAGGGGAAAAGACCAGAGTTTCCAGCAGGTTTCACTGTGTCTTCCAGAAAGTTGCCATCATTGTCCTTAGCGACATCAAGCTTATCCAAGCACAGCTGCTCTTTTGTTGGTTGGTTACTGGTTTCCCCGCTTTGCAATTTAGGTGACTCATCATCCGCATCATCAGAGTCAAGGACAGCGATACTTCCCTCAGTCTTGAAAGGTTTACTTGTAGAGGCTGCTTGTTTGGCTTTTGCCCCTTGCAGGCCACACATTACACCAAGCGAGTATATGCCTTCGTTTGAGGTCATGCAGTCTTTGCAGTGTGGTACAGATGCATTTGAGGATGCCTCTTTGGAGCTGCACATTTGGAGACGCTTCAGGCCTTTCAGAATATGGCCTTCCTTCCATCCCAGGTCTGTCTGCTCGATGACTGCTGAATGATTGCTGGATACCGAACCTGCACTCATTCTTTTGTCCCGATTCGTAGCACTCTGTGGATTACAAGAAATATTCACAGTCAGTGAATTTGCATTTATTAATGAACTTGGTTTTACCCGAAATGGCACATATGTAACGGAGGTCCGCGGGTATAGTCACAGTCACGAGGTACCAGTAAGGAGAAGTGACGGAGTGTGGCGGTTAGCGGTACTGAAGTTCAACTCACTCACCCATAAAATATGTGCTAATCCACTTGCCAAGTGGTCATCGAAACCCAATCAGAGCAGGCCAGACAACATCGGTCACACATAGATGCTACCGAATACTCTACTTTGACAGCCTGTTCACACATCTTATTGAGGGAAGATGGATACAACCCACCTGCTTGGAGAGGCCACGTCCTTCTGCCCAGGTGTGGGAGCCACTGGAGTACTCACTGCAAGCACTGGATAGAGACAGTTCACTGCCACTGCCGCTACCGCTGCTGCGTGGGCATGTGAGGCTCAGCAGGCTGGGCCACCTTCCTGTAGGAATGCCAGCTTTTCCATTTCTTTGGATCTCCTGGAAAACAATAAATGACGTAATCAATCATCAGAAAACACTACAAATAGATGGATGTAGCAGTAATAACATCAGATTATACAATAATTGTGAAATTAGCACAGTAAATATCAAATCAGAAAAGTCATCATTGATGACTTTAACAAAAGAGACCCTTTTATGGGATGTACAATTTCATTTATCAGTGCTGACAAAAATTTTAATTATGGCTCACAGTCACACCAGGGAACTCAATGATCATCCATGTAATTCCATAATATTCTATAGATTCACTCGGCAATGTGACCAATAAACACTACGCCCCATGGCTCACAATTTGTCTCTGCCACAGATCTGAATGGATCAATATCGAGGATACATAGCTGCCTCTTTCCATCCAAAGGCTAATTGAAAAATGGAATGACATTTTCCTCTCCACTAGTGAGATGGCTCTTGTTTTAAAACACGTACGCCATGATTATTTTGGGGGTGGCTGGTGAATTAAGACATCTTAAAGTAATGCTTCAGTTCTGACTTTGAGGCAGACTATTCACAGAGTATGAAGACTTTTTGCATTAGGCGTTTGTTCATTTTTCAGATAAAAGCACAATGACTAAGTAGCATTGGATGATGATGTGGTTGTGTTGGGATCAAGTCGGAATCAAGCAAATTGACATTCACATAGTGTTCGTCTGTCTCAGATGATTATTCACATTTTCACTGGCTCAAGTCGAGTGCTTTTTGTGCAGAATTCTGAAGAAAAAAAAACCCAAACAATTCTACTAATGCCAGAGAAATCATCTACCTACACTGTGCAGAAAGAAAGAAAAGCACACTTTAAGCCTCTTGACTGAATCATTAAGTGCAATAGGAATCATTAAGTGCAATAGCAGGCAAAAGTATAGTAACGTAAAGTACTTGTATTGAAGGTTAATAGACTCAATAATAGAAGTGGCCCTGACAGGAATTTTAAAAGCCTTGAAACGGCATTCACTACATATTTTTTTATCACACTCATTTTATCTTCACTCCACGGTTTTGTCTGGAGCAGCAGTTTCATATAACGTTGACCAAGCTGCCATCTGTCCAGTTAAGGTTTACTGACAATAGATTCCATTAGATGCTGATCAGATATTTCCATCGTTTTGCTTTATGATTTTAGCACCACCAATAAAACCTGCCCATAAAAATTGGTATGGAGATTTTAAGTTCCTATCAACAGGTTCAACAACACATCTACACAAAATACAGTACTTACTCTATAATATGAACCTCATATACAGCATAAACACCTTTCTGGGGCTGGAGCCAATCCAAGCTAATGTAGGGCAAGGGATATAGATGGGAGACACTTACACACTCACATTCTCAACTACATGCAATTTAGAGACACCAATCTAGTGTGCATGTCTTTGCAAAGTGGGGGGAAGCTGGAGAAGCCGAAGAGAACCCCCGCAGACAAAGAGAGAACATACAAACTCCACCCAGAAATAAACCTGCCTGATCTCTGTATATGGAGCACTGGAAAGTTAGTAAGTTAATAGCGGATTGCAATTTCAATTCTCATAATTAGAGGGACTCGAGGAAGAAATTACCATTTGATTAGACAACTACTGTACATGATCTTGGTATTCCAACTGACTTAGATCTAAGCTCCAGCAGCCACAAGGCAACAATTAAATCTGCATTTAATCATCTCAAACATATCCCACTATCAAGTGCCTTTATCTCCAGCAGGGGGAACATCCTCTCATCTGGTCTCCTCAAAAAGACCTTTAGTCAGCTTCAGCTCATTCTTAATGCTGCTGCCGTGACAGCCAGTAACCCCAGCTCTTCACTCCTGCTCTTAAATCTTACTCTGGTTTCCAGTTACTTACAGAATAGATTTTAAATTGCTGCTGCTAGTTTATAAATCACTGGGTAATCTCAGGCCAAACTGCAGCTCTGATGTCCTTGAAGAGTTTAAACTGAGCCTCTATGCAGCACACAGACCCAACTTACTATCGAGATAAAATGGTCCGCAACTCTAAACACTTGTGATGAAATGAAAACCTCTGATTGGTGGATTTGTTGGTTGGTCTCCATTGGTCTCTGCAGCACTTTGATAACCTTACATTTGGGACATTTACAACTCACTGATGTGCTATATCTGTATTTTCTGAAAATCTCATTCATTTTTTTTTAAATTAATTTTGATCTATTTTAAAATCCTTACTTACTTCTTTTGTCTGTCAAGCAGTTTGAGAAGCTCCATGTCTATTTTGCATAATGCCAGTGAATATTGCTTCTTTGCCTTGGCTTATACTCCAAGGCAAAGCCACAAAGTCTCATGAAAGTTAAAATCCTTGATAATGATCATTACATAGGATATAGGATGGAACACCGAGTCACATTTGATTATGATTTTTGTCTCAATTTTGATTTTAATAAATTGAAAGATATAAAATAAACCAAAAAGTGTTTAAAGTAGGATTCTCTATTACAGAGATTCACAGTTTAATGTTTTCATTTCATGGTTCATAGGTCCACTTATCTGTGAAGGCTCCTGTGTGGAAAGCCAAGTCTGTTACTAGGAGCCTCTGGCACTGTTCACTGGCATGCTGCAGATGCTGTTTGTGTTGGTGCCATTTCCAATCACAGGGACCCAAAGGTATCAAGTGTTGCGACCCCATTTAAAATACCATTGATCGTTTGCAAAGCTGCCATGGCCAACTTCCTCTCAAAGTCATTAGTGTCATCTGTTAGCAATAATTAATGTGAATAGGAAATAATTGCATAAGGGAGCTGGGGACTAAAGTGATTTGGTCCATTCATTGATATTCACCTATTATTTGATTATCCGTGCTAGCCTTTATTTCACGAGTACTGTAGGAGAAGGCCACATCTGACTGTGCTTGTGCGGATTAATCTTGGAACTAATTACAGTCAGCGTGTCGAGGGGTATCTGAGATTTGACACAAGTGATATAGTTTAACAAAACCCTCAATCAGCATGGAGCTGTGCTTAAAGTCAAGGGCGATTTCAGTGAGGGCTGAGGGTGGGGGTGTTTTTTTTTTCCTTCATCGCATATCTTAATGTTTTTTCCACTCTGTAAAATGACTTTTCTTCATACTGTATTTCATTTCTGTTCCAGTAAATTCATTATTTCTAAGGCAAAGTGTATGTTTATTCAACTGCAACAGAACTCAGACCACATGGAAAAACTTGTAGGCCTAATTAAAGATGGAGAAACCATTAGTTCTCTTGATACACACTACTGTAAATATACTTTATACAGTCTTCACCCTGTAACATCTGTATCCATCAACCTGTATTACTGATCTACTTTTAAAGATACAGTAGTATCAGTATTGACAAGTCTGTGGAGACCATTACTGCGCTGATGCTCACAAGCTTCTGTAAATATGGAGATCACAAGGACAATTAGAAACTCAGAGCAAAGTCATTTTTCTTTTTATTTAAAATAACATCTATGTGGAGGCAACACTTCCAAATGGAAGAGCTAAAATTACTCTTCAGTTTCTGACTGTGGTAGATCAAAGTAGGTGTGGCACTTACATTGTACATTTGTATGAATACATTCTAAAAACTTTACATATTATATATCTATCTGTCTAATTTGTTCGGGATGTTTTGTGTTTGACTCTTAAAACACTTAAACATTTGTATTAAATTTTAATATTCAAATAAACAGGTCTTCTTCTTTTTCTTTTCTCTTTTCTCACCATAAGTATTATTATTATTATGGTAGTAGTAGTAGTAGTAGTCGTGTCATGATTATTAGGAGGATCTAGCCAAAGAAGTTATCAAGTTGCCTCTTGGAGGCTGTTAGTCAGATTGCATCACAGGCCTGTGTGAATAAATCATAGGATCCCTGCCTCCACCTCCAGCCCTCAGTCAGAATAATACAGTATGTTTCATGTGAGCTGGTGGATCTGCAGTTTATGGGAGCTCAGAACCTCACATGACTTCATACATATGAGTGACTTGCAGAAATGTAACCACTCTTCCCTTCTGGAGATTTCTCTGCCATGGACCTTAATTGATCATCACATATCATATTCCAAATAAACCTAAAGGTAATGTGCTCATGTTGTTGAGATAAGTAGAAGATATAAAGCATTGGAAAGATTCACCGCTGAGATGCAACAATGATGGATTTGTCTGCTTTTTTTAAAGCCCTGCTGACATTTTCTTTAACACGTTTCCTGGCACATAATAAGATTGGAGGCTATTAATTTTTAATCCACTAATTGTCTCAAATTGTGGCAGCAGGATAGTGTATGCGGGATTTCATAATGTGTGTGTCAGTAATGAAAGAACCCAGAGTACCAGTGGGATTCACTGATGTGTTTTTAATGGTTTTAAACAACAATGGAGCGAGATGGTGAGTTGATCCTCCTGTGTGGTTTTGGGCTTTTAATGGGAGTCGTAGGCAGTAACTAAAATATAGTCATAGTGTGCACAGTGGTGTGCTGTATTTGTAATGTTCTCCCTGAATTCCATTTAGTTTTCAGTAGACTATCTACTAAAAGTTTACGGGAGGAACGTGTGAAATAATGGCATGTCCAGGATATTGAAGTGGTAATTTGTTATTGAGCCATTTTCAGATTCGCTGTCACTGAAGCAAGCTGATGATCAGCAAACCATTCAGCCACGAGGACGATGCACTTTTGGGTTCACTTTAAGTCTCACAGCCTCATCCAAATATGTCCAAAACCAAGGTTACACTCACTCAACCAGTTTTCTCCACTCTCTTTCACTATATCACATGCACCAACTACAGCTTCATCCACCGCCCTCGTCTTCAGGCCACTGACATTAATATTTCTCGCTCATCTACACCGTGGTGTCTTCTCTTTTTCAGGTCACCTTCACCTCCTCTGCCCTCTCTCTCCTGGCTGCTGCTCTGTGTTTTGCCTGCTGGGCTGGGCTCTAACAAGATGCACTGCTGCTCAGTTAGGTGTCGGTACACAGACACAGGAGGGGGAAGCAGACTATGCTGGGTGGAGCTCTGCAGGGTGAGGTGTGCTGCTGCTCCAGTAAAAGAAGGACTGACCTTATCAAAACTTATCTGAAGAGAGTTTGTGAGTAAATATGACACAGTAAGTGACAATGATGAGTCAAATGTATCTGCCGTGGTTGAAAAATCAGAAAACAATTGCAATATCAAGACAGCCACTTATTTCCAAATCAACACTGGTTATCAATACATAGTTGTTGTTGTCTTTCTTTGCAAAAAGAAAAATCTCCCAGTTTGGATTCCTTCAGGGTCATTTAAGAGGTTTTAAAGGGATAGTTCAACATTTTGGCAAATTGGCCCATTGCCTTACAGTAATCCCTATAGTTTTAGGAGTAAGTTTGTTAGGCTTTAATTGTTGGTGCAATCTATTTTTACAGTAGAACGGCGGGGCAGAGCCGCAAGCTGCTCAGAGCACATTCACCACACTATGAAATAATAATGGAACGTTACGAGACAGAGTTGTTTTTGAGGCAAATGCAGAGACTGCTTGCTGGAAAACTGCCCCCAATGGAAACGCGCATCAGCGGTTTTGCATGAATTGACCACGAAAACAACCATCTCGTAACGTTCCCTTTCTCATAGCGTGGTGAATGTGCAGGTCACAACTTGTCCACCAGAGCGTTGTGGAGTTGTTGGATTGTGTATTTGATGAGTTTGATGAGGGAAACAAGAAATCCCATTAGCCTCTGTAGCGTAGCTCTGAGCAGCTCGCGGCTCTGCTCCACCGTTCTAAAAATAGCTTGCACCAACAATTTAAAGTAATGTACCTACTCCTAAGACTATAGGGATGATGGCAATGGGCCAATTTGCCAAAATGTTGAACTGTCCCTTTAACCAAGAGCTGAATCGTCCACTGGTTTCCTCCACTCCACACAAAACTGACCAAGTGATAGAGTTTATTTATTCTTTTTACCAGGATGTCCCTTGAGATCTCTTTTGCAAGGAAGACCTGGCTGAATTAGAAGTATGTGATTCACAGAAGCTGACACAGGACACAGAACGTCTCTGAGAAGAATCATTTACTCAACTTTCTTCTCTGATAACTTCACATCCACACATCGAACGATTCAAACTTTCTTTCAGTTGAAATATATATGTGAAAACAACCAAAATATGACATAAAAATGGATAAAAGTCATCCATCTTTGAGTTTTGGGGTTGGCAACCACAACTCTGACAACACTGATGTCACTGACAGACAAAAGTGGTTGTTTGTGTTGTACATTGTATTTGTGTTATAAATCTCCCTGCCCTGCAAAAGCCGGTGATTTTTTTCCACACACTTAAAAAAGGAGGGAAACACATATTGACTCTGCAATAGGACTTCACATGGCAGCAATATCAAATGCCATTTAAGGCACTTCAAAGAGGAAAATTCATTTTGCTTTGTGATGTATTTTCCTTTATCTTTCACTGCAGCCCTGAAGTTTATCTGAGGAACGACACACCAGCTGCTGTTTAAAAATCTCACAGTCCCGGGTCTCCAGAGTGTCGCTCTGCCGCCGAATTACAATAATATTGTGACAGACGACCCCGCCGCAGAGCCACTAGATTTTTAACAGCCGGGGCCTCTCTAGCACAGAGACACAGGGAGACGACAGCGCTGTTCTAAACAGTCCAAAGAGTTATTGAGAAGAAAAAAACACACAGTCTAATCATAGAAATGAATTAACACGTTGTCAGGACTTGTCTGTACATCAGGCGGGTCCCTGTGGTCTGCACCCCTCAATGGGCCGAGCATATCAAACTAAACATTTGTTAATCAACACCCCCGCCCCCCCCACTCCATCTTTAATTATGTTGCTACATCTGCCAGGATTTTCACACTGCGCATTATGTTGTAAATGATAACACAGACACACTTTCTCCCCAGAATATCACACAGAGTCAGCCCTCCATGTTTGCAGGCTGAGATAAGAACCATCACTTCCAGATTTCATAAGCTGGCAGTGGTTAGCTTATTAAGCTAACGTTAGGTCCAGTTCACTAAAGATGTCTAAAAAAAATAAAATTTCTGACTCCAGCTGACTCATTTAAACTGAACATCTTTCCTGGAGGTCGAAACATGCACTTGATGCCCACACAACAAACTCTGTGCTCAAATAAACCAAAGTAAGAGCTAAAAATGAAGTCTCTGATTTAAACGAGAGGAATCAGAATTACGTTATCTTAATCTCTATCTGCTAAACTTCCCTTCATCTGATAAAGAGCAGGACAGACCCACTAACGTTGTCTGAACTTTTGCTGCACCAAGGGAAACACTACAAAGTGAATGTGTTAGTTGTGAACAGTGTTTTATGTAACTAATGCAAACCAATGTCACTAAGTCAATCAAGGATGTGCTTGTTGGCCTTGATCATAATGTTGAAGGGGACATACAGTATTATGGAAATATCACTTTTTGAAGGCTCTTTAACATATATTTAGGTGTTTGTCTTGCCTTCTGGCCCCCAAAATGCCTGTAATTGGTTCTGTAACCTGGGACCGGTAGAAAGGACGGGGCAAGCAGTGGTTCATTTGCATTTAAAGGGACCGACACTGAAACCAGCCGTTCTGAACAGGGCTGTTGTGAGAGGATGAAAAGAGCTGTGATGTTTGATCCTTGGGGGATTTTGACCAAAGCATGTCACAGACATGTCTTTAAGACACCTGGGAACTATTAAAATTTGTGGAAAGGAGGCAGAATATGTCTCCTTTAATGTAATAAACAGTTAGCTAATTACATGTTCACTTTTCCAGTTAACATCAGAACTGATAAACACATTATTAAAATATTCTTTAGACTCTCTAGAGGTAAGAGGGCCTTTGGTTTTGAAAAGGTTATAAAAAGGACAACACTCTCCAAACTCATTTGACTCAATCTGATCACACTTCACCCAGTACAGTCTGTGGCTAAATCTCAAATGTAACAGCTCTGCTGTCATGGTCATGCAATGTCATGTATAATACTATACTGTTTGTTAACACTACCATCAAACATTACATTATTTTATTTTTATTTTTACTATCTGTATGTGATGTGACCGCTGTTGACTTTGTTTTGTCTCATGTAAGCCTTGCTGGCAAGCGTTTGTGTTCTGTCTGTTCTGTCTATAAGTGAGACCAAAGATGAATTTCCTGCCTTGGCGGGACAATAAAGTTTTTCTAATTCTAATTCTAATTCTAATACTGTAGTTATAGCTAGTTGACTGGGACTGTGATTATAATGTTGAAGAGTGAAGGAACAGGTGGATCCTTGTGTGGAGCAGGTGGCTGTGCATATGGACATGTCTCCCTGCTTCTTATTCTTCTTCTGTTTGTGCCCACTTGTCTATATCTTCTGTACATCCCCTCACTAAAACACAGAGTCTGGAAACTCCTGGAAAAAAAACAAAGTTGTTCTTTCTCCCTCTCCCTCTCTTTTGTTTTCTCCTGTGAGTTGCGAGCAGCCTTGCCATAACCTCGCTCAGAGTCAGTCTACCTGACTGGGAACAGGTGTGCCTTCACAGTGATTAAGGAAGCTAACAAGCATAACTCGCAGTGAAAAACAAATTTTCCATTTCAATAAATCATGCATCATTACCACTGTGTTATCTGGCAAATTGATACCCAACCAGTGTTATGTCTCCAATTAAAAAGCCCTCCATCACTGATCATTTCCCTCTCTCCAGTGCTGATGAGGACAATAAAATGACCTGTGCTTCAGTTTTTTCAAATGCTCTGTAGCAGCTGTAACAGAGTGTACAGCCTAATTTATTCCGGCCTCTCTGCTCCTACTTTGTGGAAAGTACAAAGGCCGTGATCTCCTGTTGCAGTAATCGTGCTGTTCATCTGGTCTCGGAGGCCTGGCTCGGCACTGAGAAAGGTGAGCGGTCCAGGCAGGGTCTTTAGAGAAAAGAGGCTTATGAGGAATAATGACCTTCAGTCTCACCATGTCTGGCACTCTGAATGTGTTCTGCATAAATGAGGTGCAGGTAAGACTCCAAACGCATATTGGGAAGCTGTTGATCAAAGTATTCAAAAGATCTGTTTTTCTGGATACAATTAGGTTTAGTTTCCCATCACTAAGTGTGGTTTGAATTCCAAATGTCCAGTACAGATTAAAGGGATACTTCACCCAAAATCAATAATTCACCAATTTCCTCCTCACTGTCATGCCAAGGAAGGGTTCGGAGAACTTTCAGAGTCATCAAAACGCTATGAAACATCCAAATCAACAATCCAAAGTGGCGCAGTAGGTTAAGCAGGCGCCCCATGTGTTGAGGCTATAGTCCTCGTGTAGGCGGCCCCGGTTCGAATCCTGCATCGGACGGCCCTTTCCTGCATGTCATTCCCCCTCTCTCTGCCTCCCCATTTCCTGTCTCTCTCAACTGTACTATCAAATAAAGGTTTGAAAAAGCCCCCCAAAAAAAAGCTTAAAAAAAAAAAAATCGAAATGCCTCCATACTGCTTGTCCGTAAGTGTCCTGAAGCCGCAATATGGAAAAATTGTTCGCAAAAAAATTATTTGATCTCTGTTTTTAGCCTTGTAGTAGTAGCTCCCAACTTTTTCATGTTGCGGCTTCAGGACATTTGGGTCAGTACAGATGAGCAGTATGGAGGTAAAGTGAACTCCATCCGCCGCCATTATATGAAAACCTGTTGCCAGCCGGACCACCCCTGGAACTCCTAAAGCGTTTTCATTACTCCAAAAGTTCTCCAATCCCTTCCTTGGCATGACAGTGAGTAGGAAATTGGTGAATTTTTGATTTTGGGTGAAGTATCACTTTAACCATGGTGAAATGTGAATAAGTCGTAATGAAAAGCAGCTTGAGTTGGAGGGGACAGGGAAAAGGAAAGAGAAAATAAAGTCTAGGAGGCTACTTCTCTAATAATTCTCTGTGTGGACACTGTGTTCCCCTGGTGCCTGTAGCTTTCCTCTGCCTCCTGCCACAGTCCAAATACATGCAGGTCAGTGTTAGTAGAGACTCTACATTGCCTGTAGGCATGAGTGAAAGTGTGACTGCATGGTTGTTTGTCAGCCCTGTGATGGACTGTCAACTGTACCCTGCACTAAGCAGAATGGCTGACGACTGCCTGCTATCATGAGGTTGTATAAGTAAAGCTAAGTTTAAGGCATCTTTATTTTAAGGTGATAGAATATAAAGGGTGTATCAGCAACTTGTAATGAACCATAATCTTACCTAAATCCCATCACCTGTGGATGAACTCATCTGTCATAAGCACAAATAAAACTGTTGTTTATCTGTCATTTTCTCAGGAAGTCCATAATTTAAATACTTTGAAATCAGATATTTACATGCAAAGCCCGTTCTCAAAACTTTTGTTTGTGACTTTGCTGGAGACAAATATAACAACTGTGCTTAAAATTCAAGCTTCAGGGGCGATATAATTATCTTACACAGCTAATGTAGCCTCCTGGACAACTGGGAAAGCTGCATTAGTGAATCAAAGGCTCCGTATTTGGCACATAAAAGTTTTTTCTTCCCTTTTTTCCCCGTCATGCTGCCAGCAATGTTGTGTTATTAACATTTTGAACTTTTTTATGCTGCAAAAACTCATCTTGCCTAGTGAAACACTGAAAGTAGCTTCTAAGATTTGTAATTCAGCGTCCGCACCGAACCAGTGGAAAACAATAACGTTCATTTTCTGGCTTGAGAAAGATCCAATGACTATTTTACTCAGTAGATGGAGCGTTTAATCAGGGGAAACTTGGCTGAAATGTTTGGCAAAGAGGAGCAGAGAAACAGACTGCAGGTCAAACAGTCAAAATATAGGCAGAAATATCCAAATGTATGTAATATTCAGATTAGGGAAGTGTGAATTCAAGATGTGACTAATTAATGGTCTTTCGTAATAAGAAATGCTCATATTAAGCAATTATGTAGTTATACTCTACCACAGCAGAATATTCTTTCACTTAAGATTTAACTTAAACCAGCAGCTAATTAACTGTGAGACCAAGCTTCATCACAACCTGAGGAACAATGTCAGCATGTAGCATACTTCTTCCCAGCAGAAGCAGCTGAGCGTCTCTGCAGGGTTACATGACTTTTCTCCTACAAACACTGAACCCCTCATTTTAGCAGAGTCTGCGAGTTTGACCTTTACAGAAAAGGTCAAAGATGAAGGACAGCATTTCCTGCTCCGCTGGGCTCGCAGCATACTTAATGAACTGGTCTGGGATTTCATAGACTTTCCCTCATGATTTCCCCGAGGCTGGAAATAGAAAATACTGAATAAACTGTATGAATACTTGCAGAAATTCCTATGTTAATGGCCAGTTCTGTCTTTAATGGAAAACCCAGTCCTCAGAATAAGGGGCGTAGATTTGTCCAGGAGAGGAACCACGCTGAGAGCCCCGGCAATCCAAAGAGACCTTTAGAAACAAAGAGACTTCTCTACTGTCTTCTGCATAATGATTGTGACTCTCTGCACAGGGGAGACGGGTCGCTTCATTAGGACTCGGGCAGTTTAGAAAAGTTTTGACTGAGATCCTGCCAGTACTCTGATCAAGACCAATTATGCATCTAAATACTGTATCTGCTGTGTTGAGGATGAGGAAAGGGACTAATACAAGTTCAAAGTTGATGCCATTGTTAATGTTTGCAATGCATACACTCATGTTGCATTGAAGCCCTTACTAAAACATGAATAGTGCTCACTGTAACATCACTTCAGACATTAGAATCTACCCTGTAACCCGGCAACTCACACCCTGGATCGCCTGCTATGCACTCTACAGACACGTGTTATGGTGTAATGGACACAGCATTAAAGGGATAGTTCAACATTTTGGCAAATTGGCACATTGCCATAATCCCTATAGTCATAGCAGTAGGTTTGTTACCTTTATTTGTCGGTGCAAGCTATTTTTAGAACGGCGGAGCAGAGCCGCGAGCTGCTCAGAGCTACACTACGGAGGCTAATGGGATTTCTTGGTTTCCCTCATCAAACTCATCAAATACACAATCCAACAACTCCAAAACGCTCTCGTGGACAAGTTGTGACCTGCACATTCACCACGCTATGAGATAATAACAGAACGTTACCACACAGAGTTGTTTTCGAGGTAAATTCGTGCAAAACTGCTGATACACGTTGCCTTCAGGGGCAGTTTTTCAGCAAGCAGTCTAGAATATTTACCTCGAAAATAATGCCAAAATGTTGAACTACAGATGGAAATTAGCGGCTCCGCTAAATCTGGTGCAGCCATCTTTTTATTGTCTCAATAATTAATGTCACTGCACACTGTCCTTTTTAAATAAATTTAAAAAACTATCCCTTTGACAGGGTTTGAAAACTCATCTTTGTGTCACCAGATTGTAGGCGGACACACTCACTCGCACACATATTAACAATCTTGTTTCCCACAGCTGTTCAAGAATCAAGAGAGACCTGAGCGGGAATAAAGTGTTGTTGTTGCATTGTGGTCACTGGAGAACATCAGCCCCTGTTGTAGCTATGTCTTGACCTGAGGAGTGCTGCTGCAGGAGTGAGTCCAAACTCCAATTCCAAATTGAGTAAGCATTCTGGTACTTCCAGTTCCTGCGTCCCTGAGTCTATTGGTTTTTTAATGGATAGAGGAACAAAATAAAGTCTGTGTCAGCACAAGCTCAACACATTGTAATTCTTTATTCTACAACATAAAGTACAACACAACACACACACGGATCACCTGCAGGGGGACCCTTGCCTTCGGGTCCCCAATTGGGAACTGAACCCGCCACTGGCATGACGGCCACACAGACACAAAACAAAGTTAGAATATAGTGGCTGACTTTCAATGCAATACAGCATTAAAACTAAAACAAAAAACAAAACAAAACAAAAAACAACAGCCGAGGACTATCTTCCTGCCACCTACCAGGAATGAAGGCATGAGGACAAGTGGCTCACTGCAGCAGCATCTGCAGAGGTGTAGCTGTTCAACAGCACACGCTTCAAGTGTGAGGTAATTGGCTTCAACAAGCACATGTAATTCCTGCTGGGATGATAACAGCAAGAGATCCTGATTGCAGCTCAGTAAAGCAGCGTTTGTGTCAATTACAGCTTGCACCTTTTTAAATGTAGAGATGGACTAACAAGCTCATGGCTCAACCAGCCAGTGCAAAGGCTTTATTCCAAAACTCAACTCAGATGCAGAAAGAATCATGTGTCCATCAGAGGTACCATTAATTATTCATAGCAGACCTGTCCAGCTGACTTAAACTTATTATTTTTCTGAGCAGCCACAACTTTACCTGTAACCTGTTTTTAAACCAGTTAAAACCTGTCATTCTGATCAACGCAATGTCTCTGTCCTATAATAATCAATATTTGGTGCTTGGAAATGAACTCCTCTACATGTATGACCTGCTTCACCAGTCTCACTTTGAGAATACTTCTGGTCTCCATGGATTTGTTATTTAGGAAGTGTATCTGTACGGGCAGCTCTGTGCAACATGACAGTGTTGCTGCCTCATTATAGTTTGACACTGACCAAAGTAGCCAAATCCAGCCTGTCAGCAAGGTTACACCAACAGACCTCACAAAAGAAGCTTAACCAATATATGAATCATAGCAGCAACAGTTAGAGGCAAATGAAATTGTACAGCATGCAGTTATATTGTGACAGAGAAGGAAAAGGTGCAAAACTGCAGTTTGTTATTACATGAAAATATTAAAAGGCCTTTAGAAAGCATTGGTGAGAACAGAAACTACATAGCCTATATATAAAAAGAAAAATGTAACAGCAGCATCCGGCCGGATGTTTTAGAATGATCATGTCTGCCCTGAAAACTAATTACTCTGACTTTAAATGTCCAAACAGACTCTTTGCCTGAAGTTTCATCAGCATGTAATGAACTTCATGACATTGCCTAACCTTGTCTCAGTGACATGTCTGACAACCATAACCCCCGTTCCAGAGCTTCTGCTGTCATGAGAAATGACCGCCCTCCAAATTTTTGTTGCAACTTTCAGGCAATAGATTACCACTATGTTGGCAGGCACTGGAGAGTGTATGACTGCTCATCACCGCTGTGAAGACCGGAGACAGAAAGAATACTGGATATGAAAAATCTCAAACTGAATTTAAAGAGTAACTGTAACACTGAATTCATCTTTTTGTGTAGGTAAATTACATGTACAGTTCATTTATTATGCTAACTTCTGATCCTAGATCAACCTTACAGAGTTCATTTCAACACAATTTTCCTTTTTTTCAGTAGTTCTGTCCTGTAGATCCCTAAAAACACCTGGGACACTCCACCCCCAAACTACCAGGTACAGTAGTGACACATTCATTATTATTATTATATTATATTATGGCCACATGAGGGGCATCAGAATGAACTCCAATTGAAACAATTACATTATCACCATACAGTATTCACACAATACTGTTTGGTTCTGGGCAGGTAGCACAGTGAGTTTCTGGGGCTTTTATGCTGAAATACGTCTGTCTAATGCTGCTGGATAGAAGTGGAACTGGCCAAACTTCCCCCTTTAACACAGTGGCCTTGTGGGTAACTTGAGTGTTTGACGTGATATTGTGAGTCTCTCCCAGTGTGTGCAAGAAATATAGTATCAGCAGCTGCATTCAGTGCGCTGTGTGGAGGATGTGGACAGACTGACAAAAGTGTGATTCTCAAACTTTGTCACCTCAGATGACACTAATTAGACCACAGGCCTCCATCTGATTGAGTTTTACTTTTAGTGTTATTACAGAAAGTGTTTGCCACCCGTGACTGAAACAGTCCCCCATTCTGACATACTTATGGATGGAGCTATAATGAAAATAATGCATACTGATAATAATAATAATTCCACTTTGCTTGAAACCCACAGGAAGCCACATTTTGACAACCACTGGTCTAGATAAGATGAAGTTTCAGCTTAATAGTCACTGAAATTGTGCTCACGGCCTCGGGAGAGAGATAAAGTGCTTTTTTCATACTCATACTTTTGGAGTTACAGATCTGGAAAGTTAACACAAAGTTTATCAGAGTACAAAGTAGAAAAACAAATCAGCAGGAAGACACTGCAGCCTACCTGAGAGATAATTCTCTGTGGTGTCATTATTACAAACTCCTGACAATGTCAGCCACATTGATACAAAAAGACTCACTATCTGTTGTTGTGCACTACATATTTGACATCCATCCGTCATCCATCACATCTAATCGGCCTGCGTTAACTGTTCAATGGGTAGTGGGGAAAGTGTCTGTTCGTTTTTACTGTATTTTCAATCCTAAAGGGATAGTTCAACATTTTGGCAAATTGACCCATTGCCATAATAATCCCTATAGTTTTAGGAGTAGGTTCGTTACCTTTAATTGTCAGTACAAGCTATTTTAAAATGGCGGAACAGAGCCGCGAGCTGCTCAGAGCTACGCTAAAGAGGCTAATGGGATTTCTTGGTTTCCCTCATCAAACTCAACGTTCTGTTATTATCTCATATATGGTGAATGTGCAGGTCACTACTTGTCCACCAGAGCGTTTTGGAGTTCTTGGATTGTGTATTTGATGAGTTTGATGAGGGAAACCAAGAAATCCCATTAGCCTCCGTAGCTCTGAGCAGCTCGCGGCTCTGCTCCACCAATCTAAAAATAGCTTGCACCGACAATTAAAGGTAACAAACCTACTCCTAAAACTATAGGGATTATGACAATGGGCCAATTTGCCAAAATGTTGAGCTATCCCTTTAATAATACTGTAGGTTTGGTTTCGTTTTCTGGGTGTGGCGCTTACGACATTACAGTTTGTTTGCTGGCAGTACATCATCATATTTATGTCTGTTGTTGGAAATTGAAACCGTTTTATAACAAACAAGTACTGAACAGAGCAGCTATAAAGCTCCTGAGTGCAGTAAGAAACAGAAACTGAACAATCAGTTGTTATGATGAACTAACAATACAACAGGAGCAGCAGGGTCTGCAGCAGTTACCCCGCCCCGACGCTCTCCGGTTCAGAGCGTCTTAATTAAAGAGACATGTTCAGCACATTTTCTCACTTCTGACTCCGTCACCTTGCAGCCACAGCTTTATGACGGGTCACTTGAGTGCAGTGGAGCAAACCACCCAGACACCAACTACACTATTTAAGAACAGAAGAATATAAAGCCCAAATGAATCAATTTCCATTTCTGAATCCTACAGCCAAACTGTACGAGCTAACCATTTAAATTGAATTGCATTCTGGGTGGATTTCTCTCTCTTTGTGGTCCTTTTGAAAGTTAGTAGTAACCTTTAGAAGTGGAGAGCGCCGCTCATGTAAAATTCAAACAGCCTTCGAGCAGGCTACGTCTGTCAGCGTCTGTGTCCATTGTACCATGTGCTCCTACCTGGGAGACAGGAATCGCGGACATTTTGACACGTTGTTGGAACAGCACACTCAGTATGCGGTTTTGCTGCTCCAAGTCAAACACACGGGTCCGCAGCTTCACACACTCCTCTTTCAAGTCCTGGAAACCCCCACAGAGAGGAGAAAAATGGACACACAACAGTGACTATGGGGATATTTCCCAACTACACGTGTATCAGATGCTAATTTAACAGCTGCGGGACACAATGCTGTATTTATGCAAGAAACACATGACAGCAAAAAAACAACATCAAAGCAACAGCAACAAATAGTCGTCCAGCGTTTTGCTGTGGTGAATCTTGTCATCGTAACACAATGAATTAAACAATGATTTACAGAGAATAGAGTATCAGTATGTGCTGAGCAAACTCATTATAACTTAGCCAGCATAAGCAATGACTCTATGTGTACTATACAACAGTTCTAAGTACATGCAGGTTAAAGGGATAGTTCACCCAAATTTCACTCATTATCTACTCACCCTCATGTCGACTAAGAGCTGTGAGAATTTTCAGAGTCCTCCGTTCCTTCTCTGAGTTACGGGGGGGTCCGCGCAGCAGTATTTGTCCATATAATGGTTGTCAATGGATACCAACTTTCTTCGTCCAAAAAGACACACCAAAAAACATCCAAATACCTCCACACTGCTCGTCTGTAATGTCCCTCTTGTATTGAAGCCCCGACATGAGAAATGTTTCCGCCGGTCAGTGCAAATCACGCGAGATTTGCACTGACACAGGAAGAGCGGTGAACCGACACACTGGGAGCTTCCGCTACAAACAAGCTTAGAATAGTTAATTTTTTTCGGAACAATTTCTCATGTCGGGGCTTCAATACAAGAGGGGCATTACAGACGAGCACTATGGAGGTATTTGGATGTTTTTTGGTGTGTCTTTTTGGAAGAAGAAAGTTGGTATCCATTGACAACCATTATATGGACAAATACTGCTGCACGGACCCCCCCTGTAACTCAGAGAAGGCACGGAGGACTCTGAAAATTCTCACAGCTCTTAGTCCACATGAGGGTGAGTAGATAATGAGTGAAATTTGAATTTTGGGTGAACTATCCCTTTAAGTGCTTACCTGAGAGTATAGTTATATTATTGTATTGTGGAGTATTTTCACTTATGTATTTAAGTTATAAGCAAAATTCAGTAGGTACGTTTATTATGGTTAATTCTTCAGTTGAACTGAGACTGATGTGTTATCTGATGTGCATTAGAGGCTTTTTATGAATGTTTAAATATTTGCTCATTTTCATCAATCAGAAAAATAGAACAAAGGCAAATAAATAAAGTATTTAGTATTCTTATTTAGGGAATCATTATCCCCTTACTCCATTACATTCAACAGATGGCTGCAGCAGTATGGAGTCCAAATGCTAAACTTTTTTTTTTTTGACACATAACTATCAAGCACCAAAGTACAATTGTGTACTGTTCACTGAACTGTTGATGGAAGTTAAAATGTAACTGTATGTTACACAATTGTTGTTGTATTGATACATTTATTTCAATGATTGTAATGAAAATACTCATTAAATAGAGCCTTTAGTTCAAACCATGAATACAGTTTAGATTGAAATTATAAATAGATTTTCCAAATCCATGTGCATTAGTTTGTTTCTATTTTTCCTTATTCACTCCAACATTACTTCCCATCCTGCTGACTAATTATTGATGCAGTCATTAAGAAAAGTAATTGTTGGAAAATCAATGTATATGATGTAAATATACAGTATATTGTACATTTTTCAATAAAAAAGTTGATCACAAAAAAGAAAAGTCATTGTTATGTAAATCTGTACTGTTCGTTGTAAAGTCTGTCAAGTCTTAGTCTTACACCTTGTTCAGTCAGTTTTTATATTATTGGCTGACTGCAGCTTCATTGATTTTAGCAGCAGCAGAGAAGTTAACATGTGGTCTTACTTGGCCACAATTCAGCCACTGTTTCAAACTTCAAACTTGTACATTTGGACCTAGAACTGAGCTGAAACTCTCTAACAATGAGCTGAATGCAAATACAGCCAACAAAGGTTCTGACTGACTGAGACAAACCTTCTGTGTGAGCAGGGCCTGGACCACCTGGTTGGCCACCTGAAAGAGAGAAAGTAAAACATATGTCAAAATATTCACGAGTCTGGTCATTAGTCTGAAAATGGATTTTGGAAACATCTGTGGAGCTTTGAAATGCAGACAGACTTTAGAGAAAAACGACCCACTGTGAACACCATCACAGAGAATCTGGAGGCATGTACGATGCTGTGAGGACAAATTGACAGCATGTTGCATCACCGACTCAGGCTCAGTGAAATCACATGGCGGTTGCCTGCAGTTAGTATACCCAACTTTGTCCACAGCACATAAATAAACCAAATTGTGTTGTAAAAAAAAAAATCTGAACAAAGGTCTTTTTCTTTTATGGTTCCTATTTTTATGGTCCCTGAGTTCCTTCCTTGCCTTAAGATAGGACTGACCTAACTTTTCTATACATCTCAACAAAAAGTTCAGTTTAGCTTTTTGACTATGGAACAGCACGATCAGAAAAGCTTTCTCCTCTACTTATTTTGACTTCTGAAGCAGGAGCACACATTATACCTCGACACAGGAATAATAACTATCATCTATCCATCAAAGCGACTCGCCTCAGCTCATTCAGACCATGACAGGAAGCCTCCTGAATGGTTTCCCCCCCAAAAACGATTCATGTGTATAATAAGACTGAAAAAGCAGCAGAAGAGAAATGAATCCCTCGGCAGAAACTCTTTTCTGTCCTCAGCACAGAATGTATGCTAGATTCTCATGGGCAGCAATCTCCATGGTAACAAGCCCATTAGTGAAGGGCTGCTAAGAAAAAAAATAAATAAATAAAGCGGAGCGGCGGGCTTGCCGGCTGGAGATAGATGGAGGAGAGACGGAGGGGAAAAGAGATGGAGAGACAATCAGGGTGTTGTCGGGGAGAAAAAGAGGAGGGAAGGAGTCTGTCCTCCTGAGCGCTGAGCTCTCACTCCCAAAGCGCCCAGGGCTCTGTTGTCTGTCTGCTTCAATTAGAGACACAGCCCTCTCTGGGCTCGCCTCTGTGGACCTCACTAACACTCCAGATAATAGAGTGTGTATGAGAGGCTCCTGGCTGCAGGAGCTGATGGTCAGCTCTCAGCGTCCGAGGCCGGATCACCAAAGAACACGGCCCAACCTTAAAGTCTTTGTTTTCTGAGAGTGAGATGAGTAGATTGATCCTATTAGTGTGTTTAAGTGACAGTTGGGGTTATTTGACGTAGGCCGGTGTGTGAGGTTCTTATCTATCAGAGTCAGAGTTTTATCTGCAGTAGATTCAGACCAGTGCGTTCAGGAGAACAGAGGCTGAGTGATGAGCTGCTGGAGCACCCAGACCCAGACATCTGGTCTGTAGAGTAACACTGGATGAGTGCTGCAGCCGCACTTGTTTGCAGTGATCAGTGATGGGAATAACAGCGTTATAACGGCGCTACTTTTTTCAGTAACGAGTTATCAAAAAAGTTACTGTTTCCTCCATTATAACGCCGTTACCCTTACTGACAATAAAATGTGCTGTTACTTGACTCAAGAAGTCCCATTACAGAATAATACTCCCGTTAAAGTGTAAAAAAAAATTGAAACAAATACTAGAAATACACAAATATCTGAGACTGAATAATGTTACTTTTTTTGTATATTCAAATTAGGGCCAGTGGCATGAATTTTTGGAAAAATGTCAAGACATATCCCGAAAAAAAATGTGGTAAAATTTTGAGAAGAAGTTGGGGATCACCTTGAACCTTCTCAAGGACCCCTGGGTGTCCCCAGACCCCACTTTGAGAACCACTGCAGTAGATAAGTGGGAGGTTAGGGTTATGGTGGTTAGAGGGTTAGGAGGGCGAGTCGAGTCCAAGTATTTTGATATATTTGAGCATTTTTATAAAACAGTAACGCAATAGTTACTTTTCCTGGTAATTAGTTACTTGTATAATATAGTAATTCAGTTAATAACTCAGTTACGTTTTGGGGAAAGTAATTAGTAACTATAACTAATTTTAAATTTTAAAGTAACGTGCCTAACGCTGATAGTGATACATACAGTTGTTCAAGTTTTACAAACTGTGGTTCCAAGGTAAAGGCTGTGTGAAAATGTGGTCATCTTATAAAGAGGCTAAAAAGGTGTTGTTGCAGATGTCCACATCCACAGCTGCTGCTGCTGCTGCTGCTGCTGCTCTACACTGAGAGCAGAGCCGCTGGTCTACTGTAAATCTGCTGCTGGTGACACATTGATTATAGATAACTACCTCACTCAACTCCACTTCAGATAACCTCCACTGTGCCTTCATGTGCGAAGCTGGAGTCACAACTTGGTCTACAGCCTATAGCTTAACAAAAAAAATAAAAAATAACAGAGGGTGGGACAACAGCTAGACTGGCTCTGTTTAAAGGATAAAAAGAATAAAACATATTAACAGGCTGTAGTGACCTTTGAAAAGAAATGTGATCATGTTCATTTCCCAGAATGTTAAGGTTCCTTTGAGTCTGGAATATTACCAGTGTCTAAATACAGCTCTGATCATGCCTCATATGGTTTCTCTTCTTTTCTAACTAGGGATAGTTCAACATTTTGGCAAATTGGCCCATTGCCATAATCCCTATAGTTTTAGGAGTAGATTTGTTACCTTTAATTGTCGGTGCAAGCTATTTTTAGAACGGCGGAGCAGAGCCGCAAGCTGTTCAGAGCTACGCTACAGAGGCTAATGGGATTTCTTGGTTTCCCTCATCAAACTCATCAAATACACAATCCAATAACTTCAAAACACTCTGGTGGACAAGTTGTGACGTGCACATTCACCACGCTATGAGATAATAACGGAACGTTACCAGACAGAGTTGTTTTAGAGGTAAATACAGAGACTGCTCGCTGAAAAACTGCCCCCGAGGGGAACGCGCATCAGCAGTTTGCTGAATGAATTTACCTCGAAAACAACTCTGTCTGGTAACATTCTGTTATTATCTCATAGCGTGGTGAATGTGCAGGTCACAACTTGTCCACCAGAGCGTTGTGGAGTTGTTGGATTGTGTATTTGATGAGTTTGATGAGGGAAACCAAGAAATCCCATTAGCCTCCGTAGCATAGCTCTGAGCAGCTGACGGCTCTGCTCCGCCGTTCTTGCACCGACAATTAAAGGTGACAAACCTACTCCTAAAACTATAGGGATTATGGCAATGGGCCAATTTGCCAAATTGTTGAACTTTTCATTTAATAAAACCTAGTTGGTCGCAGCAAACCTTTTCTTTTTTCTTTTTTTCTTTTTTGAAAGTGAGAAGACCAGGACTCACCTCATCCAGACAGCGTTCATACTGCTTCCTCTGATTGTCGTTTTCCATCGACAGAGCAGAATTCTCCGCCTGCACAAACAAACAACAGACAGGTAAACAGGAGGAATTACAGTAATAACCACTACCCAGATATCATTTTGGGGAAAAAAAAACCTTTCATAGCCAAGGTTTTACATCTCAGCCGTAGATACAGTACTGTAAATACTATGGTCGCTCCATCAGAAAACCTAACATGGAACACTCTTCTGAAGATGTTGTCAGACGGACAGATCCAGAAACTCTCTCCCTGCAGCGCTGTGGGATTTGCAGGTTCACCGGAGAAAAATGATTCTAAATGAACGATGCTTTAAATTTCAGGCATCCTGCAGATCCTCCGTGTGTCTGCAAGGCTCACTTGAGGTACCCCAGGTATAATTCAATTACTGACAGTGGTTTTGCCCGACAGGGAACAAAAAGCATTCTGGGAACTCAGGAGGTGACTTTCCACTGAAATGATTAGTTCAGTAAATCTTAGGAGCTGAGCTACGGAGCTGGCTTGTTTTCTCTCATGTGCTGTGGGCAACTCCTCCTCCGCACAGCAGGTCCACAGAAAATCTCAGTAATGGCTGATAATCAGAGGAATGAGCAGTTTTCAACGGAGACCTCACCTGGCAGCTCGCTATCACCCTCACTCTACCCAAACATGATGATGCACAAAATTACAAAACAATTTTTTTAACCCTGGCTGAGGCCTCGAATCTTGATTTATAAAATGTGTTTTCGAAACTGCACGCTGTACTAAAGTGTTGAAGTGAGTGTTAAAAATAAATCCCTTGCTAAGATGTAACCTGCCATGCTCCCTTATCCTTGTTTTCTCACAGTTAACATGGTTGATGTGCAGGGATCATCACATCAATCAGTGTTTTAAGCTTAACTGTCATATTCCACTGGAGCTGAGAGGAGTCAGTGACTTCTCCTCTGTCAAGAACCACAGCCAGCTCAGTCTGTTTTTTATAATTTATCTTCTTGCTCTTATTTGTAGTTCCTAGAGCAATTTTATTTTCATTTTTCAAGCTAGATTACATGGGAGGTACCCGAGTGTGGAATAATGACGGGAAAGTAGTCGAACTAAATGGAAAACCGTGTAATGTTTCTTCAGGTCAGCGTTAAAGTTTAATTACAAGTGTGCCTAAAATGAAGGCAGAAAGCATGAAGAGGCAGCGGCATGAAAACCACAGAGTACACTCCCTCAGAATTATCCATGAGGGTCAACAAAGCAGTCAAGGAAATTGGTGTTATCTAAGTGGGCACTTAATTCTCAGAGATAATTACAATTGACAGAGCAGTTATGAGGGTTTTCTTAAGCGCCACAGAAAATGAAATATCACAAAAATATCACTGAAATAATTTACAGTCATTTCCAGTAATTCAGCAAGCACCGCTGGAAGTAAATACTTGAACTCAAACCCAATTAACCAGAGTATAAGGATGCAGAGTATTTCTCATCAAGCCACATGTTGAATGTAATATTGCTAAGATATGAATTCATCAATATATATTAATATTCAATTATATTAAAATATCTATCAATCTAATGTGTATAGCCTACCTTAGCATGATTTTATTGTTAGAGCAGTCTGGGATATTCATAAATGCTGTACATTTCTATGTGGAAGGTACAGTATTTCAGGTATTTTAATTTTTTTTTAAAAATGTTAAGTTTAAGAACTTCAATAGGTTCCATCGAGTTTTGAGACATAAACAGGAAGGATACAGTAATGGAGTCATTAAGTAAGTTCACTATTAGCAGAGTGTGACTCATACACAGTCAGGGGAGTCAACTTTTCCTCTGAGGTAAAAAAACAAACAAACAAACAAACAACTCAGTCAAGTGAGTTGTGGAAGAATGAAGTAGCATAAAATGAAAATACCAAAATGAAATACAAGTACCTCAAAACTGTACATAAAGCACAGTACTTACAGTAGAGTAATGTAAGTCAATGTAATTGTGAAAATGGTAAATAAAAAAAAGGTAAATAATGAACTTTTTTTCCCCGAAAGATTCTACAGCAGTGCTTCCATTGCATCACTGCTCATCACCAACCCCCATTTGTTAACATTAGATTATATGTGAATGAACATGGGACAGTTACAGGTAAGAAGGATATAGATACATTAATATATAAATTGTTCTCTTTTACCGGGGAGTCTTCACTTGGAGCGGGTCAGAAGAACCCACAATAACCTCTGTGATTCAGACCCTGACAGTGGGAAAGATTAGACCTGCTTTGTTGCCCACATTTATTTACATTATGGCAAATTATAATTATGCTGAGTGAGTGGTTACCACTTTTTGTTAATTGTGTATCCACGGCTGCACAAAATACTATCACTGAATGACTCTGATCATGAAGAAAACTTTAAAACACAATGATTCTCATATTAGGCAGCTTCTGGAATTACAAGGATGCTGAGTGTTTCCAAGTGTATTTATAGATGTTTGTTTGTGATGAACATTGGAGATAATCGTATCCTCAAAAGGGGTAAGACACATGGATTCTGTTCAGATTCAAAAGAGTCATGAGTAAGAGGGGAATGAATGCACTGTATGACACATATTGTGGAAATAAGGTAAGACCAACAATGTGATTCATTCTATTCAATGATTTGTGCGGGGCTTCACTAAATCTCCATAAATTTCATTTAGTTGTTCAAGGCATCACTGACTTAAACCACTAAGCTACATTTTAATTGTAATATAATTCCTGGATATTCATAGTTGAATAATAAACAAAAAAGAGAAGGATTAAACCATCCGACACTAATCTGTGTTAAGCTTTTCACTGTACCAGCCAACTGTTCATTCATCATTCAACAGAACTGTACTGTACTGTACATTCACACTGCAGGAGATCAGTGTTTTCTCACAAACACCACTTGTTTCAGTTATCGCACATGTTTGATTTAAGTCCCACACCCCTGGTGAGTGTCAATTCATTCGTATATTAATATCTTACAAGAGACGACTGTGGTTACTGTACAGTTAAGACAGTGAGGTGAAATCAGAAAGGATAATAAATAAAAACTCAGTTCTACAGTTGTCTGCTCCATGTCCTTAAATAAAGTCGACTTGAACAACAACTTCACATCCTGCAGTGAGGGCGAGCAGAACGAGGCAGTGAAATCTGTTTTGTAGCACTATAGCAGTGTGATCAATGGCCTCTCAGCAGATGGTAAGTCCTATTAGCTCTTCAGCAGGGCACTGTAGGTGTGACAGAGCTACTGTACATTCACTGGAACACCGACTCCAAATGTTAAGTACCCTGTCAGCGTTTTAATTATCACCTCCCGGATATGAATAACTCCTTTGTCTTCTGCTGCTCCTCTGCCCCCAGGATCACTGCGCAGCCTGATGGGCTCTCATTTACTGAGGTGTTGGGAGGATACACACAGAGTCATGAGGACACACTGATTGCGCTTGTTTATCATCAACATGTGCTGCTGATATTTTCACATGAAGCCACATTGACTGGAATGCTAATAATGACGTGTGATCGTGGTTAATTATCTTTTGGGAGCTATTTGACCTCACAAAGCTACGAGCTATTTAATTAAAGGGGACATATTATGGAAATATCACTTTTCGAAGGCTCTTCGACATATATTTGGGTGTTTGTCTTGCCTTGCGAGCAGTGGTTGCATTTAAAGGGACAGGCACTGAAACCAGCCGTTCTGAACAGGGCTGTTTAGAGAGGATGAAAAGAGCTGTGATGTTTGATACTTGGGGGATTTTGACCAAAGCATGTCACAGACATGTCTTTAAGACACCTGGGAACTATTTTAATTTGTGGAAAGGGGGTATAATATGTCTCCTTTAAACAAGCTAATACTGTTGATTTCACATGCTGATATCCACCTTTTTCTGAACGCCAAATCGTAAACCGGTTTTGCTCTTCCGCTGGAATCGTATGTTTACATTTCCATGGTTTCAGTAGCCGCGGTAAATGCTTGGATTTATTTTTCGTTTTTTTTTCATTGAAAATCTGTTAAACGCATGGATCATCACACCAGCTTTCTAACAACTATGACAACTACTGAAACCATGGAAACGTAAACATACAATTCCGCCGGAAGTGCAAAACCGGCTTCCGGTTTTGACGTTCGGAAACTGGTGGATAAATGAGTTACACAGGAACTGACATGTCTCATGTTGGGGTGTTCTTGAAGAGTCTGTGTTTACCTCAGGAAGCCTTTGAATTATTTTTATCTCGGATCTCAGATTCCCCAGGTTCTTTAAACACAGCTCACTGAGGAATTGTGCAGTACACTAATGCACACTATGAAATCCTCTTTGACATCTTATTTACAGCTTCGTATTACACAGGAATCTGAAGTAGATTTCTGCAACGCGCCTAAAGGTTTTGATGAAGCCTGATGAAAAAACACTATAATTTAAGGAAAGGTCCACAGGCCACAATATTCTGACCTCTGCCTAAGTGAAAAAATATGTGATAATTAGTTTATTGATCTGTGTCGGAGTGAAAGAAGAAACACCACATCAACAACCCCAGCGACCCTGTAATCCATCTTCTACATGGAAGACACAAAGACTGTCCTTGAGCTGGTCACTTATTCAACTCCGTAGATATCAAGTGAAATAATTTAATTAAACATGTGACAACAACGTATCGATCAATCTGACATTTCATGGGTGATGGGAAAGTACACGAGAAGCAGGAAAAGTAGAGGGGGAACAGTTGGGGGGAAGGGTAAGAAGCGGACCATGCAATCCACTTTACCTCCAGGGCTCGGAGCCGCTCCAGCAGGGGATTGCTGTCCTTTGAATTTTCCTCCGATCCACCGCCGGCCTCGGGCGAAGCGGGGATTTCTGCCACGGTGGCTGGAGGACCCTCTAGACTGTCCTGCTGCTTCCACATCTCCTCCAGGAGTTTGTCCTGGAAAGAAGTTTGTGCAGGTCAAAGACTTGAATGCCTCACAGTCAAAAAGAAATGAAGAATACATTTTACATATCAAAGTGGCCTCCACTTGGATAAACAACAGACTGCAGACTGCATGAATAAAACTTCCACTTTCCCTCACTTTAGAATTCTATGCCATACTTTTAATATTGAATCAAACAAAGCTTTACAGAATGAATGATTAATATGTAACTTGCACTGCTGATCTCACTGAGAATCAACACCTCACTTTGCAGTGTTTGCAGCTGTTAGTGATTGTTCACCCAACATACAAAATACCATGAATTATCAATAGTAGTCAATAGGGCTGACCCCACAAATAGTCGACGATTCATTGATTCGATTCGGAGAAGTCTGATTCAACTACCAACCTCGCCGTCGAATCATCGCAATATGTGGGGAAAAAAAGATCGTACCATTAGACGGGGGTGCTCACTGCTGCTGACCGTCTGATTTCACATAGAATTTCTTTGTTTTATAATAATATAGCCCATTTTGACACAAACATCACAGTGGATGCTCAAGTGTGCTGTCCATAGGGCTGTGACACGCCACCCCATGCCGTGCATGCAAGCCTGGATGGATGGAGAATGCCTGATATTGTTATATAAAGCCAACTGAAGAATTAAATGTGTTTATTCAAGTGTTTAGCTCGTTTCTCTGAAGCAGAAAAAGAAGCAAATGAGACCATGAACCAATGAGGGAAAAGACAACTTGATTTGACGATTAGTCGGCTAAAAGCAAAACCTGACGCATCAGATTGGACTATGATGTTAGTGGCCTTAGTGGCCGAGACAACCATGGCTCATTTTCTAATCTTGGCCTTTTGGACTTATTGGACTTTTCAGTGCAGAATTCCACTTTGCCATTGTCCCTTACCAAATCTTCACATTAAATGTCTTGCAGCCCCAAAAAGGTGTGTATGACTTCAATCTGTTGTTGTAATGATGGAATTAATGCTGTAGAAATGTACCATGTGAAATGTGGTAGTACTAGGCTACAGGTAATCCCACTGTCCTCTGTTTTATTTACCCTGCTAGCCTTTATTAGAACCTGTTGGTGCCTCAGCTATTGAATACCGGCTTCAGAGGAGACTTTATGCTTTGGGGTTGCAATGGAAAATGTTGATGTTAACCCATATTATGCTTTAAAAGTGTTGTATACTCATGGTTGTAATTGAACTTCTTTTCACCTTGTGATATGTGGTACCTAGTTAATCCCTTTGATGACAGCAGTGTGAGGTACACCAGAGCGTCCACTCAGGACCGGTTAAAGGTTAGGAGCCAGAGAGACTCCCACAACAGAGTGTCCTGTGGACATTTACAAGGGATTGTTGTGTCCTGGTGGTGAGACTAGGCAGAGCCCCAGAGGTGCCATATTGTGTCTATTGGTATGTGTTTGGTAACTATAAAGACAGTGAGTCTGAGAACATCTTCAGTTCACTCACCCACTGACCGTGTGCTGTTCAGTTGTATGTGTGACCCCATTCATGAATGTTTTATTAAAGGAGAATGTTGGTTGGAGCAAAAAATGCGACTAAAATTGATGCAGGCAAACCAGAGTTACACCATGGCTAGACGGCACTACAGTAGGGATAGCAACAACGCTAACCTATGGGGGCAATTCTTTCAACCACAACAAACACTCAAAAAACAATCAGATATCTATGGTACATGACTGGAATCCTTAGAGACACCACTGAACTCATATAGTGTACAGTATAAACAGTATAAACTTTGTGTTTTTGCATGTAGTCACTCACCTCAGACAGGCTAACTCTGGAACATCCTGGAAAGACATTACTATCCAATCACAGAGCGCCTGCTCTCCGCCACAGAAACAAACACTTTTTCCTTGTTGTGATTATTTCTTTACAAAACTAAACGGTCAAGCAGTGCAGTGGTAATGTCCAAAATATCTCTGACCGTTTATTTTTGTAAAGAAATAATAACAACAAGGAAAATATACTGTATACTGTTTATATTGTACACGAGGCCTACATGAGTTCAGTGGTGTGTCATAAGGATTCCAGTCATGTACCATACTGTAGATATTTTATTGTTTTTTGAGTGTTTCTTGTGGTTGAAAGAATTGCCCCCATAGGTTAGCGTTGTTGCTATCACTAGCGCCGTCTAGCCATGGTGTAACTCCGGTTTGCAACATCAATGCAACATCAATTTTAGTCGCATTTTTTGCTCCCCCCAACACCGGGTGACCATCAGGACAACGATTTAGGGGTCAAAAATGACCGGAATTCTCCTTTAAACCTCAAGAAAAGACAGCCAATGTGTGAAACCTTCCTTTTTAAATCTTTACTGAACAAAGAGAACACATTTTTGCCACCACAAACCTGGCGACCACGAAGGGACCTCACCTGTGAGCAGATCAGAGCCCTCTGAAATAACCAATTAAATATTTACATTTTAAAAAATAGCTAGTATTATTAGTGTTTTGATCTACCTTTTTATAATAAAGCTCTGGCAAACTAAAACTACACAAACTGTTGTCAGGAGAAGGACATCACCTGTTTTCTCCCGAGTGAAAGTCACAAGCTCTGTACATAACAACACCATCATGTCCTAGTCAGCAAGGACAGTCTTATTTACACAGCTGCAGCAGCTCACTAAAACATAGGTGTTGTAAAGTGTTTGAACAAATGTCCAGAGCTGTCATTAGGACCGTCTCCCAGTTGCCGAGCTAAAACAAGCTGCATGCGCTACATGCCCAGCTTGAAATGGCAGAGAGACAAAGAGGCTGGTTGAAGAGGGCGGAGCATTTAACAAGACAAATATTCTCCTCACTGTCGGTGGACCCAATGTGAATAACACCGACGAATATTGGACTTTTGTTCAACAGGTGTCCAGAAAAAAGGACTCCGGTGGGACATTGTGTGTCTGCTCAATTAAACCGTGAAGTGCAGGAGTATGTAAGGGATTCGTGAGATTAACTTCGCTTTTAAAGCTGAATATTTTCATGGACAGAGAGAGAGAGAGGCAGTGGTGTAGCAAAGGCTTAGTGGGAGAGGGTCAGATATCATTTTTTGTCCGTCCTTGTGATTGTGCATTTGTAACAAAGTCATTAAGCTGAAGCCGTAACTTTCCTCCCAACCATTCATGCGTCCTTGAATGTAATTTATCATCCATATGTGTGTTTTAACTTGGCTTCTCCTTCTCCAGGGACGTCAGTTCATCAGGAACAGAACTTTTACTGCAGAGAGCCACTGTCACCATGACTGTCAGCTGATCCCACACAATCTTATAACAAAATGTCATAATGGCAGTACAGGGCGGCAAATTGACATTTCAGTGCTGCATCTTTTGGATGAATCAGGTTTCATTACAATTTGTTGGATTTCTCTATAAAACTGGCACAAAGAACAACATGAAATCCAATTACACTGCAAAAATGAAAACTAGAAAGAGAAATGAACTGACTATATATTGCACCATTATTTTCTTGAATTAAGCAGGTATTTAACATTACCCACATGTTTTGTTTAGATGCAGAAAGCCCAGTGGTACAAGGTTTTTCTAGATTAAGTTCTCAACCAGGCGGAAAATGACTATCACCTATGGAGACATATTCTAATGCTGTTGTCTGATACTTCTGACAAATGATTGTGTTGGAACACAATTCATTTCTGCCTTTCTGATATCTTTACTTTATTAGGTGTCTTGCACGTTGTACTCTGTTTCTTTTGTCTGATGCTTATTGTTTGTATGGCACTTGATGATGAGATGTTTACATTAATGATTGGTTTTGAATGGCAGACACTGAACATTACAAAGCCTTGATTCAAAAGAAGAGGCAGGTGAATGTTAGCATAAGGACAGAAAGGACAGATGACTGATGAAGCTGTGTTGCAAAAAAACTCCCTTACTTATTGGTTTTATGATGTTTTGCATGTTCATCCACATCAACACAACTCACTCACAACTCAAACCACATCAGAGGCATTAGTTTAACTTGTTTAGCACCTTTCACTATGCAGACTCACCTCCCTCTAGAGAAACAAACTTGATTTAATCATCAGTCTAACATAAATAGCCAAACAAAAAGAGCTCACAAAAGCTTTTTCCTATCATTAAAAACTATGCTCTCTAAGTATTCATACCCAAAACACTTTCATGGATAAACACTAATCAAGATGCTACTGTTTCTGAAACAAACCAGCATTCTTTTAAATGTTTTAGATACACAGTAACAACCTGCACACGAAAAACCTCATCCAGCGACTTACATTAGTACAGTATGTTGACAAAGCATATTGTGAACATGATGGGAAACAGTTGTGAAGTGGTTTCATTGTGAGATCAATAATAATCTAACTCTTACATCCGAAGTTAGAAGCAGTTCAGTCAAAAACAATCCATTGTTTGCATGTTTTCATGTCACAGTCTGCATTAACCTTATAGTGCTTTTTTTTTTTTGCCAAATCATTACAAAAAGTGCTGACAGGATTTCACTTGATTCAAATCAAAATGTCGATGGCAAAGCCAACACAAGCATCAGGCCAGTGTTACAAAACAAAAACTACACAGGATTTAATAGAAGACTGGAGGTCCATACCTTGTATGCTTTCATCAGGTCCAGTGGGTCCACCTTGGGACCCTCCAGGGAGTCCTGGTTCTGTAGTAGTGATCGCACCGTCTCCTCCATGCTGCGTTCAAGGGGGGAAAAACAATGCAAATTGGTAAGTATATATCCCACTATGAGATGAGTGAAAGTGTTGAATCAAGGTTCATTCATACAGTATAGAGCCTGTATCAGTAAGGTTTATATTTATATCCTCTCAAAGGCTCGATTCATTGATGGTTCATCACACACTCAAGTCCAATACAGGTACCAGGTGGGAAAACAAATGCTTTTGTTGTGCTTGCCAAAGCCCTCAAGTCTACAGCAGGTAGATTGTAACCCAAACTATCCCAGTCAGGGGACTCTTTGTTAGTTCCCAAACATTCAGTCAGTCATTTCGTCCCCTTGGAGTTATAAAGTTTTATCTGACATTTTTGTCAAAATTGAGTTATTCACATATTCCAGTTCTGGTACTATATTAACATAATAGGAGGTGTATTTTCAGGTTTTATGCATTTTTGGTCATTAAATCTGGAAAACAAAAAGGTTCTATCTACAAACTCAAACTCTGTCTTGGTCTTATAAGGTTCTAATTGATTACGATACGGGACACGTTTGTGTCACGGACTCGCGGTGGCACAGACACAGCTGGTCACAGCTGTGACACTGCGCTGGCCCGTCCGCTCTGATCGCAGGTTTGGTTTCCAGCAGCGGTGAGGGAGGCAGAGAGCCTCCACTCTCCCTCTAACAAGCTACAAGTCATTTTTCTAACATCACAATTAGTCTGAAGCTGGTAAAAATGAAACACAAGGTAAAAATCCTTGATAGTTCTTCTGCCCTGCTCCGCTGATCAGAGCGGCGTCCCTAGCAACGGCCCGTTTTACTTAGCAACGGTCTGTTATACAGAAATAAAAGACCCTAAATGCAGAATCAGTGAGTAATTAATAAGAAAGTAGCCTAATCAAAATGCAGAATTCAATATATCCATGTTATTAAAAAAAAAGTGAATCCCCTCTTTTTGTGAGACTTGTCACAGCCCACGCTGCCACTGATAGATGCCTGCAGTCAACCATTTATTCCGCCTATAACTTTACGTCTTTTGGGATGGAATAAAACTGCAGTCCGGGGTTTTTTTGGCGACTGCTATCACATTCAACAGCACAATATAATCCTGGCATCTTTCCAATAACGTCAATTTTCGGTCTCTTGCTGATTTCCTCCTACTACTCCACTTGTTCTGGTAACGTGACATGCTGTGATCTGTGCCCAGATCGCCCTGATTCGGACACAAATATGGCGGCGCAGAAACACAGTGACGTCATGTGAATCTAAATCTCAAATCTGGTCAGAATGCAGATAGAACCTTATAATCCCAAAGGGACGATTTTCAAAAAATAAAATAAAATAAAATAAAATAAAAAAAGATCTATCATTAACTGTCTAAAGTCCATGAGTTTCTGTACTGAATTTTATTAAAGTATTTCAAGACATTTCAGTGACATTACTGAACTTAGAGCTGTGTTAAATCTAATGAAAATCAGTATTTTGTGTATTTCTGATATTATCTGAAAAGCATTGCCCTGTTAGTTCATACATATACGGCATATCAAAGGTTTCAGAGCATTGGGGCGGTGCGTGGCGCAGTGGGTAGAGCGGCCGCCCCATGTAGAGGCTACAGTCCTCGCCGCAGGCGTCCCCGGTTCGAATCCCGCGTCGGGCAGACCTTTCCTGCGTGTCATTCCCCCTCTCTCTGCCTCCCCACTTCCTGTCTATCTCTACTGTCATCACTATCAAATAAAGGCAAAAAGCCAAAAAAAAAAAAAAGGTTTCGGAGCATCAGCCATCTAATCTATTCACTGTCTTGAATTTTGATGATGGGGATACACATTTGTTTACATAAAGATCACTGACTGAGCCTTTATGTAAAACTTTAAACCATTTTTTATTACTGAGTATTGAAGTGAACAATGTCTGCAGTGCAACGTCATTTTTCCAGTCCGGTGGAAACAGTAATGGAGTCTGCTAATTGGGTGCAGAGAAGCTGAATGAGGCTGATAAATGCGTTAGAGATAGAGGTTCTCGTGTTAAAGGGACAGTTCACGTTGACAGGGCGTCCTCACACTTCATCATTCACAACGACTGCATGAACATTCAACATCAGCACTGGATCAGCTCCCCTGAGATGACCTGACCTACAGTGTTCAGACTTCTCCGCATCCATACCCAATGATGCAACGCTGATTGGTAACAGAAAGCAATCTAAGGGTGGTAATGATTTGAGAAATGCTGTTAAGAACATCTCATCTACTGAATGAACAAGCAGAACTGTTTGTAAAATGTTGTTTGATTAAAACAAATCAGAACAACTTTATGTCTTATTATACAACATTATGTGTTTTTAGATTTTGATGGTGTTGTCTACCCCCAGGCAAAATATAACATGGAGATAAACAAAGAGAAAAAAGTTCAGCTAGGGAAAACAGAATGATGTGCCCCCGTTTTGAACAGATAGACACTCCCGTTTACTCTGCTTTGGTCCCCACTCTGAGGAACATACACATCTGGAAGAGAGACAATGAGATGGTCTAGCCCAGGAATGAGCAAACTTCATCCCACGGGCCACATACAGCACACTTTTTAATTGTCCAAATCATCCTTTGGGATCAATTATGTATCTCTAAATTAAAGCAAAGACCACAAACTTTGATGCGTCAGCAAAAAAAGGATGACCAACAACACTGCTCCCACTGAAACTGAATGTAATTTTAATGTAAGTTTTCTTCTACTTTGAGGTAATGGCTTTTACATATTAGTTCACACAAACACTCTCCATCCATCTTAATACTGGCCCAACCCAGCTGTCAAATTTTAATACTAGTTGTGGCCCCTGAGCCAAATATCCCTTGTCTAGCCCATGTATGAATGCCCGCTGTGTTTTCGGGCCTATCCAAAGTGCATCTTCTGTTGTCTAGCAACCTTAACAGCTGCAGCTCCTTCATTACTCACTGGGAATTCTCTGAGGACTAGACCCTCACACTTACAAACGACACATGACAAAACATAAAGGACGTAGTGATAGGTGGTTATCGAAATTATTTTTGATTTACATTTTCTCCGTTGCCACACGACCTACAGGCAACTATCCAAGCGGATCAAAATGCATTGTGGTGAACAGTTGCATCCTTCAAATTTGGGAGATGAAGGCCACAGCCACATTTAAAGGAGTTTAACGTGGGACGGCCCTCCTGGGTATTGAATTTGAAATTCTAACATTGGGCCTGTAAGACATTATTAAACAGCTCCCCAGCTGAAAACAACACAGATAACAGCGCAGATGCTGGAAAGCTTTGTCTTTCTGTCCAGAACTTGCTGTGGATAATAGCCACTAGCAGGCTGCTTCTATTTTGGATATCTCCTTATTATAAATTCATTTCTGATTTGTTTTTGACAGGAAATGTCACAAAAATGCCACTGTCTCCCTGTCTGCAGCCCTGCCATTGACAACAATAGTGAAAGTTGTCAATTTTAGGCTATGACATGTTGTTGATATAATCTTAATATACAGGTTTTTCTTTGTGTATTTTTGGAGGGAACCACACACAGAAAATAGGTGAAAACGGCAAAACACGGAAACATTTTTTCAGGTTTTGGACTTAGACAAGTCTGTAAAGTGGGAAACAACACACGCAGTTATTTGTTCCATTTTTTCTGTGAAAATGTTCTATGACTTAAACCTTCAATTTCATATATTATCTGATAGATATCAATTGGGCAAATGTTCAAAAATCAAGACTAAAACCATGTTGGTAACAAATGTTTGAATATAATGTAACTCTGATGTACTGTGTGTTCATTGTAAAGTTTATCACCACTATGAAAGCTCTGTTTTACAACCTTTTTAATTACTCTGAGATCTTTTGTGCAAACTCACATTGTCCTACAACAACATATAATATTTTTTACTAAAGCCTTCATAATGCCCATAATGCTGCAGCTGACATTTGCTGAAATGGCTCCCCATGTCTCTGCGTAGTCTTGCATTGTGATTTTGTAATTGTTTTCCCCCCTGAGCTGTGTATGCGTGATAGACACTGACCAATATGCAGTGACATTTTGCTCTGTCACTTCCAGAGCAGTTTTTTCCCCCTGCTTGATGCGTGTGGCATAGCCATTAGCATTAGCTGCTGACTGTGAGCACACCACTGGCATTCCTGCCCCAAGTCACTGCCACTGACCTGAAACAAACCCATCCAAAATGAAAACAGCGGGTGGTGGGGTTGTGGGGCGGGGGGAATACTGAAATGAAATATTCATTGAGTTTTAAGTCCAGAAAAAGGCAAAATGAATCATTGGATGTGAGTATCTGAAAGGCCATATGTCACTGTGTGTTGCTCAAAGGTTTGAGGATAAAAAATGTCAGGGTTGGTGGTTCAGATCCCACTGGGACCAGCCATGCTCAAAGTGCTTGCATTTGCCGTGCTGTGTGTGATGCACTTTGGGGTCTGAACGTGTCCACTGAATGGAAAATGATATGAAACTTTAAATTTGAGACCACATGTGGAAGAGCCACTGAACTGAGTGAGTTGTAGCTGTTTGTGCTTGTTTATAAGCAAACATTAGCAAGCTAAAACGACCACGTTCCTCTGGAAGCTAGTCAGCCTAACTGTTTTTTGAGTTTAACAAAAAAACTAAAACACAATAGGTCCAAAATGTGAAGGGACTGGGGGGGGGGCACCATTCCAACATCCCGCCAGTCCGACATAGGCCTCTATAATTGTCTAAATGGCAACACTTAATTTTCTATCAATGGGTTAGCGTGTTAACAATCAAACCTTGGTACTTCATGGTTAAGTTCTTTCTGCACATGCCTTCCATCTAGATATGAATGCATCCGTAAATATGTGTCTCTATGCATGTGTAACGGATGTGCACTCACTCCACCCATAAAAAACGTGCTAACCAACTTGCCAAGCGGTTGTCAACCTCTTGGCGAAGAGGTTAGCATTGTCGCCTCCGGTGCGGGAGGTCGTGGGATCGAACCCCACCTAGGGCAGGCCGTGAGAAACACAACGCAGAGGGCCAGATCGACATCGGCTACACATGATTCATAACTTTTGCGCATGTTCCACAACTTCCAGTCAAATGCATCGGTGCATGTAAACATCAGACCATCGCAAGTAACTAAAATCTTCCATGCGAATGAAAAACATGTGCATGTATCTGCAGCTTTGAACACAAGTAGCTGCTGTTAAAGGTGCATGCTAAAGAAAAATTTACTTCTCTTCTTGACTGGTGAGTAGCTGTTAATGCTGACGATGGAAACAGAGGCAAAACCTGTAAATGGCTGCATTGAAACTTATGTTGTGATTTCAGTTATTTTCCAAAATACACTGATGATCCAACACATTGAGACAATTTACATAAGTATAGTGTAGGTTGGTATTTCTTTTACATTTATAAAATTCACATACTGTTCCACACAGCACTGACTGTTACATGTACAGTAACATACTGTTAGGCCAACCCCTGAACCAAGTCGACTTTTTGACTCAACCAAACTCACAATCTGATCTGAAATAAACACTAACACCTCACCCACCCTACTTTGACCACCAACAGTCACTCAAATTGCAGCCTAAGGTCAAAGCTATGACATTTTCCATCAGTAAAAACTCACATCTTCCTTTGGTACCTGTATAAATAATTACAAAAAGTAACATTATGTAATTCTCTTTCTGCAACATGGATCATTTTCCCACCACAATCTGGACGTTACTCTACAAAGTTTTGTTTAACCAAGCTTCCTGCTCATGTAGTCACACAGATCCAACTGATTCCCATCAAAATTCATGTTATTCTCAGCAATATTTCATTCATCGGTTCTACTTTTATCGCACTTAGTCATCACTCACCCCATGCTGCTTTCCTACCGATGTTGCTCATTTGAAATGAGGTGAACCACACAGGTTCTCGGTGTCCTTGGTTCAGAGTTAGTCATCGTTGTGTGTGTTTGTGATTGGGCACTGAAGGGAAAGTGGGTCTCCTGGTCTCTCTGTGGACCATGAGGGGAATAATGTGCAGCTGAGTGCTCTCAGAGAGGGGGAAACAAACTCCCACCCTGTCCGGCTCTACCCTAACAAGGCCTCGTACTCTCCATGGCATCCCAGTCTCATGACTGCAGTCTGGCAGGAGAAGTCTGTGGTCTGATTGTCCCTCTGTTTTGAAGCTCGACTCAGAAATGCTGCCCAATGAATTTTTGCATTTGCTCACACAGCTACTATAGGATTTTGCGAAAGCTTGCATTGTAATGAGTTGAAGGGAAATGTTGGGTCAGTCTTTTCAGATACTGAAGATGGATTTGCTCTCACTCAGCCCTTCAGCAGCAGCAGCTGTTTGCAAAACCTGAAATGAAGCCTGCCATTGAAGAATTTCATTGTTGCTGATTTTCGCATTCCTAATTTTGAAAACAAGGTTTGAGATTTTATTTAACCCTTTGTTAGGCCCTAATAAGGTCCTATTCTCTTTTGTGAGCAACAGTTCAATTCAAGGCAGGTAACTCACAGAGGCCAATTAAAGAGGAGTTAATTGGCAGGATTTTCAGAAATTATGCAGGATTTTCACCTTAACTATGCTACATTTGTACCTTAATTAAACAGCTTCTGATGGTTAACTAAATGACTTGTAACGTGTTACAGGGAGAATGGAATCTGTCTTCCACCTAGCGTCTCTTGGCCAAAAAACAACCTTGCAAGATCAGAGCCACCGCCCCGGTGTTCCAGCTCTCGTCTCTGCATCACCACAACACAAATGCACCCTGTAACCAGTAATCTCTTGTTTATGACACAAATATACGCATCGTAACGCGTAGGCTACATGATAAATAACGTTATCCACCACTCCATGGATTGGTTTCTCGCCGGCTTCATTAAAAACAAATGCACATGGCCAGGAGGAGGGTTAGTAAAACAGCGGGAAAAGTGACCAGACTTGCATAGTTCCCCTGTAAGACAGCTGTCACAAGCTAAACACAAATCTGACATTTACGTGTAAAATTGATGGAATTTCGCTTCAGTGGACACAACACACTCATTCACATCACTCGTATGAGGTAAAGCACAAACATAAAATACAGCCTACATCATGAAAATCCTGAATGTAACCATGCCCCTAAATTACACATATCATTATTGCCTATTATCTCATACAAACAAATTTCTCAAGAGGTGTTAGAAGTGTCTTGTTTCGCAGAAAAAGCAGTTTTGGACTGAGGACATTAACCACCTACAGTACATTATCTCCATGATCTAGTTTTACCTAATTGCATTTCACTTTGCAAAATATGTCCAATTACTGATGTCACAAAGTAATAGGGTTGTGTAAATTGTGTTGTGATTACCTTTGCAAACTTTCACTTGGATTTAAAACAGCATGCGGTGCTGCTGTCTGCCACATATGGTTTTCAATTCTAACACAAAGGAGAGCAAAAGTTCTGCAAAAGTTAGAAATATCAAAAGATGAAACAGAAATATGGCTTTAAATGATTTATCAAAGTTAAGTCATCAGACACAGCAACCACAATGACTGCTTGAAACTGTTTGGGTTAGAGGCATGCCAGCAATGTATGGAGGAGAGTAGTATGAGAAGCTTTTTGTAAACTTCGTAATGGCTCTTTTCAATCTGGTTCAGGTAAAATAAAGCTTGACCGGGCACGAGCACCAAGGAGCTGACAGTTCAGCCTGTATGTGCTGCTAAACTAGCTGCTTGCCACCCCACAAGCTGGATACAGATGGACTCTAATTATTACCTGTCAAGTAAATGACAAACTCAGTCAATCTCAAGATCAGTTCAGATTTAGGGCCCTAGTTTCGTCGACCAGGTGAAGTCTGTGATCAGCGCAGCTTCGCCACGTCAACGGGGTGTGGCCCAGGTCCATTTCGCAAGTCTGGTGGGCCGCGCAGTCAGACTTAGACCGGCGCAACCCCTCCCCTCGTCCCTCCCACCGGCGCAAACGGCGAAGAGGGAGGAGAGAGGGCGGGAGGGAGACAGAAGGAGGAGAGAAAGGCGTGGAGTGGGTTTGACACAGCCGAGTCAGATCTTCACCAATCAAAGGAGCTCCTCTCCTCACCTTTAACTGCGCGGAGGGCGATGCGCGCTGCAAGTTTGTCATTTTATACTTTGACATGGACGGAGGAGACAGCGACGCCAGAGGCCGAACCTCTCCCCGAAGGAAACAGCTGTTTCCCCGGAGGTCCGAGCTCAGAGTGACCAATAATGAGTTTACTAATATACTTAACCAGGATTGATCTGATACACTGAGAACCCCTACGCAATCTAAGAAACAACAACTAATAAACTACTAAAGAAACTCACATTTATTCAAACCCTGTGTATAAGATCAGAGGTGTAGGCTACACTAATCACAACATAAACACACACCATGTGGATGAAATCAGCAAGGACGCGCTCTCTCTCTCTCCCTCTCTCTCTCTCTCTGTCCTCCTCTCTCTCTCTCTCTCTCTCTCTCTGTCCGTCTCTTTTTTTCTCTTTTTTTTTTCTGTGATAGAGATGCTGAGTACTGTAGTAGGCTATATACTGACTATCTGATACCGAGGCTGTTGTGCTGGACTAAGAGAGATGATGATTTGTGTTTTGTTTTTCATTACGGCCGCGTGATGCGGTCGCACGTGCTTATGAATTAATAAGTAAATAAATAAATACAGCGATCATCACAAGGGCAGAGTGGTATCTCAACACGGCAGTGACATGCAGTCATCCACCCTCAGTCCTGCTTTTGGGACATCCACAGCTGCTTTTCAGTGCCAGTTCGTCCCTGCTGTGTTAATTCAGGTGGAGTTTCCATTACGCGCCGACAGCCTTTGATCTCTGCTTTGATCTGACGTAAGATGTGACGGGACAATCTATATAGATATAAATTCACGTGTTGATTCCGTTAGTTGCATTAAATAGTGGTTATTGTGGATATTTATTGCATTGAAATGTGTCTGGAACTGTGGAGATCTGCCTGTGAGGTCTTGGTGACGTGTGTGCACTGCAGGTCAGTCAGCCAAACTTCCACTGCACCTGCTGCGCTCCGCGCTGCGCTGAGACTAGACCTGGTTGGAGGTGGCGAGCTTTCAGCGCAACCTCGGCGGGACATTTTCGGACGAAACTTCCACTGCACCAAGCAGAATCTGTGACGCCTCCCCCTGCTGCGCCGCCACGCCTATCTCAGCGCAGCGCGATCTGCCAATCTTCCAATCTGACTTTGCGCTCGGCTGCGCTGGTCGAAACTTGCATTAGACCGGCTGCGCTACCTTGCGCCACCTGCGCTGCGCCAGCAAACTAGGGCCCTTAGTGTCATTGTTGGCCTTTATTACTAATTAACTGTCAATGCAACTTCCTTTGCAGCATCTCTGCAGAATCAACCTAGCAGCCGTTTCAAAACCAGAGCTGACCTCTCTAACTGTTATCCATCTGTGTCTCTCTCTATCACTCTGCTGCCAGTCTGTCTATTCTAAAGGTTGATCTTGACCCTCTTGGTTGGAAAATTGCTGAAATGTTTGAGGTTGACCCTCTTGATTTTCAGTGTCAAATAGGAAAAGCCACTTACAAACAGCAAGTAGCTCTAGGCCTGAGATGTGAATCCAATCATATCTGCATTCTTCATACTGATTAATAGTAGACGGGCTCAAAAAGAGGATTGTATAAAGTCTTCTTCAATATAGTATTAAATATGTACATTTAGCTAATTAATGTCCATTCATGTTATTCAGGAATCTTGAAATATGTAACACCTGCATTATTTACACAACAGAAACAGTACGGCACATGAACATGCTTTACACATCTCACACATGTGCACCCATGCATGTGTTTACTATACGTACATAACACTGCTTCAGTGACCATGCATAGAAAGTTGTTTTAAATGGATATGACCCCCTCCGTCTTACCTGGGGGTTTCTGAAGATGCTCTGTGACATTTTGCCACAGGCGCCACTTTTCAAAGCAAGACCTCCACTTCATCATGCACCACAATGTCTGAATGAACGGCCTAGTTATTCCCTTACATAGTGATGTGACCTTATTCTCCAGCTCAGTGACAACAGAACCACACACAAGTGTTATGGGGAAGCATTTCACTGTCTCTCTGTTCTCATGGGATTTCATCCATGATTTATGTGTATTTGGATAAAGAATCCTTAAAAACCACTGCAAAGACCAGTTGTTTACTACGGTGTTCACAATGGACGTAGCTGAGGCACATGATGGCACGCAGTAGTTTGGTCACAGAAAATGACTGCTGTGTTTCCCCAAATATAGAATGAACATATGCAGCTGGCTCCCTTTACTACTGCTGATACTACTATGACTATTATAATAAACCGGCTACAAATTTTACAAATTAGAATCTAAGTAAACTATGATGTGGTCCAGCCATAAACTGGGTTTTGTCCCGGTCTTGTTACTTCATTTGGAGACAGTCGTCAATTAGTTAATCACTGATGAATAATCCAATCTGCACAAAGAATAACACAACAAGACCACAGAAGTGTGTTTCTCATTATTATTCTGTTATGATTATTTTGTGTGAGAAAAATAAATAAAATAAGTTATTTTTACACTTTCAAATGGTGCACAAACTAATTGCACAGAAATTGTTGTGAGACTAAAAATCAGTATTTGCCCCTTTTTGTATGAAATTGAAACTTTTTCATGTGCTAAATATCTCAAGCAGCTTGTTCTGTAAATAAAAGATGAAACAGAAAAGATTCTTGATTCTTGAATCTCCCCAGCACCAATTTAAGGTCCTCAGGGAGCAGGGTTTAAAGGTTTATGGCCAGTGGATTCGTATTTCATCAGAACGCTCAGAGTCAGAGTTCGCTTTATAAGGCTTCTTCGTGAGGCACTGTCTGCATGGACCTGGAGTCAATGGAAATATAAATATAGAAGAAGAATACGCGATTTCAAATTTTCAAATTATGGGTATACGTCGTTTTTTTAATAACTAACCTTGTTTTCTCTGACTGACACATCCCCTGATATGAACAAGCAAAGCTAAGACAAACAAACAAATGTCTCATTTCCTTAAACACTGGGCAGCCGTTCAAATATCCTCCCCATGGCAGAGGTGAATGAACTTACAGTTACAAATCATCGGGGCCTAATCTCACACCTCGCTGAGTACATGCAGATGGGATCAAACCTGGATCACGAGGGGCCGTCAGCAGCCAAACAGTTGGCTGGACATAAAGCTGGGTTATTATTTCCCTTTATCACACGCTGGGAGGGGAGATCGATAAGTGGGGACACAGTGGTCGTCTCTCGCTGCACAGGGTTGACACTTCATATCAAGTTTAAGTGTCCAATAAAACTGATTAGATTCCCCCCCCCCTGTACATATAGTGGGCTCTCAAGTTAATGAAACTGTTGAAGACACCCAGCGGTGCATCACATTTGGTGTTTGGCCGTTGATGGATGTACTGTATACTATGCATTATGTTTGTTGTATTGTGGGATGGTTTTTGTCATTGAGCCTTGACCACTGGAATTCAATCTGCTGTTGAAGATACAAGGTTCTGTGATAGAGGGGAAACTTTCTGAAACACTGAACCACACAAAAAACTTCATGTCACTTGGCAAGTTATAGTTTTGAGTATGTTTTTTTCCCCATGCACCTTAAAGGGATAGTTCAACATTTTGGCAAATTGGCCCATTGCCATAACCCATATCAGTAGGTTTGATACCTTTAATTGTCGGTTCAAGCTATTTTTAGAACGGCCGAGCCGAGCGGCGAGCTGCTCAGAGCTACGCTACGGAGGCTAATGGGGTTTCTTGGTTTCCCTCATCAAACTCATCAAACACACAATCCAACAACTCCAAAACGCTCTCGTGGACAAGTTATGAGTGGTCCACAAGTTGTTTTAGAGGTAAATGCAGAGACTGCTTGCTGAAGGTCCCTGAAGGCAACGCACATCAGCGGTTTTTCATGAATTTACCTCTAAAACAACTCCGTTTTGTAACGTTCTGTTATTATCTCATAGCGTGGTGAATGTGCAGGTCACAACTTGTCCACCAGAGCGTTGTGGAGTTGTTGGATTGTGTATTTGATGAGTTTGATGAGGGAAACCAAGAAATCCCATGAGCCTCCGCAGCGTAGCTCTGAGCAGCTCATGGCTCTGCTCCGCCGTTCTAAAAATAGCTTGCACCGACAATTAAAGGTAACGAACCTACTCCTAAAACTATAGGGATTATGGCAATGGGCCAATTTGCCAAAATGTTGAACTATCCCTTTAATATTGAAGTCAGCTCGTACATTAGTCATAATAACTATCATAGAGGTCTATAGGAGAGGTAAGGATGCATGAGGGAGGGGCCATAAAAACTAACACTGATTAACAATGGATGGGTGAAATAATGGGCTTTATGAGGAAAATATGAATTACATTCCCTAAAATGTGATTATTTTGGGAAGTGACCAAACATTATATGTTCCAAATGTTACATATTTTACCCTGATGTGTTGATCCAAATAAATAGTAGAATTCATGTTGATACTGAACATATTATGTATGTCAGGTATTTGACTGTGGCTTGATACAGAGAAAAGTTCACAGTGACTCTGAACAAAGGCTGCTAATTATAATTATGTATAATTAAAACAACACCATCTCTCCCTGACTTTAACCATGCTGCATTTGGTGTCTAAACCTAACAAGAGAAAGTGCTGTGGAAGTGAACTCATGTCTCTGGTGTGGCGTTCACTCTGTACAGTGACCATCAATCCTAAACCACATCCTGCCAACTGTGCTGCCATTTATAAATACTGCACGTCATCTGTGCTATAACCTGCGTATTCCAAAGTGACACTAATGGACTCCTGACTTATATCAGTATCAGTGTAGGACAACTTGGAAGTGAGAATGTGTTTAAGGTCACACACAGTTTGTGTTGCATCAACAGCGAGGCAAATAGTTAGCTGCTAAAACCATCAGACTTCACACAAAAGATAAAATCCATCAGTATCTGGTGTCGTCGTCAGTTACAAAATGTAAAGAATCTAATGTATTGTACAGTATAATGTGTATGTATAATGTAATACACTAATTCTTTTTGTTGGTTTCTGAAACATTTACTGTTTTTATAAGTATGCTGCACATCAGCTAATGTACTGTTTTCCACAGCCATGACAGCAGCACAGAGAGATATAGAGAGCATTTGTAGTATTTTTTTCATTGTTGCAAGAAAGATTATTAATTCACTTCACTATGATCCTCTTTCTAACTTTTGGCCTCTAAAGCAGATCAGATATCTCACAGATATACCAGCTGGTATTGCCTTATCACATATACACGTATATACACGTATATGAGCCAGTGTTTTAGTCACCAGAGAGAACTGGAAGCTTAATCTGTAACTTTCATCTCTATAATATCTGGCTCCGAGCATATACTTTTCATTTCTCTGATAACAAAACCCAAGAGACTTTTTTACTCATCATCCTCTCTAACTGTCTGATTCAGTCTACACTTTTTCGTAATGCAACGTCCCATGATGCATCAGTCCAGTCAGGTGTGTCATGCTTGTAGCTTATGTAGCTTGCTTTCCTCAAACGTGAGTATCAGTCATTTTGAAATCTGAAGTCCTCACCTCTGCCTGAATTTGAACCAGATTCAGCTCAGCTCCCTCTGGAGCCACAAAAGACTCATGACATCTTTTTTTTTTTTTTTTTTTCCCCACATACACACTCATGCTCCTCCCGACACCTGCAGTGAAGTCTGTAAGTGTATGTGTGCAGCCTGCTGCGCTGTAGGTGCTACCTGGAGAAGTGCTGCTGCAGTGTCACCATCTGCCGCCCGCCCTGCTGAGACTTCACCCTCTCCCTTCTCTCCACGCCCAGATGTTGTTTGTTCTCCAGCTGGGGATTATTCCTATGGATGGCTCTCTGTGGCGTAGCTGCAGGGGAGAGGAGTAAACACAGTTAGTTTGTTGTTAATCTTGCGTATCATAATTCCCACCGAAGATTTCAAACATACACGTTGCATCTGTTGTTGTCTGTAAAAGCACTTTTTTTTTGTGTTATCTTCCCTCCACCTCACACACTGTAGCTTTGAATTAACGTCGACATGCGTGTTCTCCTCTCAGCTGACAGGTTGGGAATTGGACACACTCCTCCTCATGACATTTAAACAGGGCCTTGAGGTAAACTGTCATGGTGGAACCAAATACCTGTACATCTAAAAAAAAAAGAGTGAAGGATGCCCCCACTCAGTTCTGGTAGAAAACGGTGCAGGTGCAGTTAACCCTCGGATGATCCTTCAATTTGTACCACATCCATGACCCCTGGACAAAATTTAGACATCAGAAAATCGCTTTTAACATGGGTTTCAAAATTTTTAACCCCTTCCTGGCCAGTTGTTTTTGCTGCAAAAACACAACATTTCTGTGGGGCTGGTGCAGTATTTTAGTGATAAAAAGAGATATCCCAAATCCCCTCGGTGAAAACTTCTGACTATAATATGTCAACAAAATAAAACAAGAATTTTGAAAGGGGCTTTATCCATTGTGCAGATTTCGGTTCTGGATATTATCGCATATTTCATCAGATATTGCCTCATTTACATATTTAAACATAAAATTTGACAAAACTTGTAATACAAAAAATATTTGTCTTAAAGTGAGTAATACATTTGGGAAGTTTCATGGTGATATATGTTAGTCAAAATGTTTACTTTAAAATAAAAGGAAACCCATAGGCAGAGGTGGACATTTTTGTCCACTTGAAGGGTCATGGGTGTTGTAAAAATGCATTACAGGTCCAAAAAATGGACTTTCATTCTGAAATTTGAGACATCCAGAGTTTACCCAAAGATACACCTCCTTGCCAAAAATCAGGCCCCAGTGACCTTTCATTTGACCGTGGGGAGTTGGGAAAGTGTGAGAGGTGGACAAAAATGTCCAGGGGTAAAAGTTTAATATGATGGTAACCGTGGTACCTGATGGATCGTCCTGTGGGCGTTCACCTGTCCAGATGCTGCCCAACTGAAAAACTCTGTGCTGCATGTTCAGAAGATTTTCAATGTTTCTGAGAACTGTTGATGTTGTTTTGTTGTCAGTAACAACACAACACAGAACATGTGATTGTTGATGTTGTTTGTCCAGCGGTCTGACAAACCTTTTCTAGGAGTGATTCTGAGCTTGTTAAATTAAATCCTGACTTTAATTAATGTGAATTTTCATAAAGAGAAGCTCATTTCTTCTTTAATGCCAGTCTGTGGAGAAATATTAAGTGGCCAGCCCAGGTGTCAATCAAACTGATAATGGATCCTTTTTCTTTCCATCTGTTTTTTTTTTCTTTTTCCGCTGTGACTCACACTCAATCATTTCTGTTCCACCCTGTAGTGCAGCAGAGCAGGAACAAAAGCTGTTGAATTACATTAAATCCTGTGACTAACTCTAGATTTTGCAAATTTTTGTCTGTTTTGCTTCAATCAGACAGGAACACTGCACTCACTGATCCTGTTTTTGGATCTTGTTTACAGCAAAATCTGTTTCAATGCAGACCAATTGGTTTGGTTCATTACTACATTAACATTTATAGGTTTTAATCATGGAAGACTTTATATAGGTAGATGTCCATTTGTTTGTTCTGGGCCATGTGAAAACTATATCTAGAGAACTAGAGAGATCAAGGTCATCCCTTTACATGTGACAAAAACATTCACTTTGACTCAAGTTGATTTTGAGCCCCATGTATAGAGGCTACAGTCCTCACTGCAGGTGGCCCGGTTCGAATCCCACATTGGGCAGCCCTTTCCTGCATGTCATCACTCCTCTCTCTGCCTCCCCATTTCCTGTCTCTCTCAACTGTTCTATCTAAGAAAAGCATGAAAAGCCAAAAAAATATACTTAAAAAAACAACAACAAAAAAAACACTAGCTATTACGTAAGACAAGTGGTTTATATTGTATCTTGTATGACTGGATAAACAGGGATGTGTCCTGATTGGTGTAGACAGTCAAGACCTCTGTCCACAGAGAAACACAGCCTGTATTCACAAACTGAGCCTTAAAACCAGCCGTCAGGACTTCCTGTGACTTTGTGATGTCACAAGGAAGCGGTGACAACCCTCATCCATGTTCTAAACCCCGCCCACCTACTGTAGTTCCACCATCCAAGTTTGCAAGACTTGTGGTCTCTGTTACTGTTTTTGTTGGAATGTGTCTTATTTTTATTACATCACTAAGCAAACAGTCAGCAAATCAGAAGAGAGACTAAGAGCCTCCTTTCTTCTGATTGGCTGTTCACTAACCCGTCATCATGAGAGCTACACAGATGAGACATGCACACATATTGTACATCTTCTAATGGATCAACACTTTAGACTCTAAAAAAAAACCTACATCAGCCTCCAGTCACTTCACACCACAGCTGCAGATCTGTCTCCACTCAGACGAGGCATCATAGCAGGTAAATAACAGGTATTATTACTAATACGAGAATGGTTCAGTCCTCAAAGTGAAGATGCACAGTGAGAATCACAGGAACACAGGACTCAAGACACCCACACAAGGCCAGAGAATCAATTCATTCATTCATTATTAATAATTATAACATTCAAAATAAATAATTACTCCTGATGTGAGAACTGGCTCAAAAAATATGAAGTCAATCTTGCTGAAGTGGTTGCTATTGGAAATGGGAGAGTGTTCAGCCTGGATCATTCCGTCAAGGACAGCTATTAATCAGTTTTTAAATTACACAACTTTCTATTTCTCCTTTTACAGAATGTATTTAAACCACTTTTTGTTTTTTCTGTCCTTCAACCCAGAACATATGATGAATAACAGCAGGTCTTCACTAACTACACTCTTCATTCATTAGATTCATAGTCGAGGACAAAACCACTGAGGCAGACCAAGAGTCTAAAATGAGCTGATTTCATTGGACGGCTACCTTAAATGTCACCGCAGCTTTTCCAGCTTTTTAAGGGTGTTGCATCTTTAAATTGCAAGTGTCTAACAAGGCTGTAAAATTTGAATCAGCACTGCCACCTAGTGGTTCTGACAGATCACTACCAGAGTTAGTCACGTGGATGTATCACTGCAGACAAAACTAAAATCTGAGGAATTAAAGTTCATGTTTTGTCTTTGGAAGTCGGCAGCAGTGGCATCATCATCTCAACTTTGAATTGTATAATCTGCATCACAGTTATGTATGTAATTGTTATCACATATGATAAAGGGAGGACAAAATACTTTTTTTTTAAAACTAGGAACATAGCAACAATCTCTTTTTATTGCGGAGATTTAGAACAGTCCATTAGGGTTTTGGCTGTTTCTACACACAGCTCCTGACAGGCTCTTTAAACTATTTCAACAATACATCCAGGCCTGAGTGAGGAACCGATTTCAGAGACTTTTTAAACAAACTGATCCTCAAGTCTTGTTTTTGTGTTGATAACCTTTGTTCAGTGCTGAATGTTGTCTGTCTTGTTCTGTTTCACTCTTTTTGGTGAGTGCTTCTTGAATGATAGTCAAATCATCAATGTCAGTGTCATAACTGTCTGGTTGAAATAATCTAATCTAGCAGGAATGGAACTGCTCTTTTTTAATTAATTGATTTTGTTGCATCATAATAGATTATTACAACCTCATACTGTATATCTGATAGGGATGAGATATGTATGATACAGTACATCATCCTCATCCATCATCTATCTGTTTGATCAGTGAACAGGTGATTAACCTCCATGGCTGTCATTACTTTCATTTCTCTACAGCACACTGAGCCTTTATCTGGGAAAACGAAACAAAAAAACTTCTCCATACAGTGTTACAGTGGGAGGGTTTTCACGTCTCATTCTCTTGTTCAGATAAGACATTTTGTACCATCAAGTGTCAATGTATTGTGTTCTTTTTTATCCTGGCTTCAAAATTGTTTCTGTTTTGTTGTACATAAACAACATTCTTGGAGGACACAGACTTAACCTACCACCGTCCACTTACCACCACCTAGATTCAACATCTCTTCTTTAGTCTGCATATAGTTTTCCAGTGGAGTAACCAGCACATTCTGACTCAATAGAAACTTAAAGCAGATATCAGTGGAATGTTTTTGTTAATATAAGTCCTAAATAGTCCTATTTTCCGTCAGCAATCACTTACATGAAGTATTTCAGCCTAAACACGAGTCTCTCCGTCACTCTGCTCTGCTGTAACCCGAGGAGAAAATTTTCCTTGTGGGATACAAGTGTTATCCAATGAGGAGAGAGAACGGCATGAAGGGCTGTGTGTGCAGCCAAGGGATGCGCGTGAATGTGGTGACGTAGCACGAGGACCAATTGATGCCTGACAAGGGCGGGGGCTGCTAACTCATGGTGCGTTCAAAGAAACTCGTACTTTGTGTTTTTCCTTCCTGTGAAGTCATACCAGTTCGATCTGGTACGAGTTCACGGGTCGGAAGTTACAAGTGGCCGTTATAGGGAACTTTCACAGACAACAGGATGGTAAAAACACGAGCTACGGGTTACCTGGAACGCTACCAAGTCGTAGTTGTGACTTGAAGCTGTAACTTACGGTTTCAAAAGCCTGCCTTGAACGCAGCATTAGCCGAAACGGCCGTGAAGCTGATATCTGCTTTAAACAGAGCAGATAATGGGGTAGTATGTTGTTACACAAACAGTGTAACACGTTTTAATGACTAACCCTAACCCCTAACCCAGTGGTTCCCAACTTTTGATCCCAACTCGTGATCCCATTTTGACATCACAAATGTCTGGCGACCCTGTGATCGGGGCCGTCAATCAAGATGCACCAGCTCAGATATTTCTATAGGCTGCATTTAACTCAATTTATATTCAAGAAAGTGAAAGTATAGAATACAGTTGTTTAAGATTGTGTGTGGTGTTTTTAAAACTTTTTTTATCAGTATTTTTTTTTATCAATTACTAGACATTTCAGGCGACCCCATATGAATTCCAGCCGACCCCACTTGGGGTCTCGACCCCAAGGTTGAAAAACACTGCTCTAACCCTTTTGATTGAAATATGTTTGACCTGATATTTACAGTAATTACACTTTGTAGAGGCTCGACAGACGAAGCATCTCTCTGACATAGTTGTGCTACATGAATGTGTTTGTCAGTACTGAGCCAGTAGATGGCAGTCTTCATTCATTTTATCCTGCAGTCTTGCATCATCTGAATGCATCACCTGCTTCCTCGCGTGCATGTCCGCTCATTATTAGATTTTCTTTCCATTTCGCTGTCTCCATCTGACTAACATGGGACCTTTAAATTAGTTATATGAGGGTCTATTCATAAAATAACACATGTAATGGGAAAACACCTTAGTCAACGAACGGACATGTTAAAGAGAAATGATCCGATCTATTTTATTGTAGGCCACTGTGAAGGTCTTGGGTCACAGGTTTTGTTTAGAAGTAATATTTCGGCTAAATTAACATATAAATATGAAATCAGGGATGAGAATTTGATGAAGTGTCTGCAAAGGCTGTTGTCATAAATCTATGGAAATGCTCTGTGTGGGCTGCAGATCAAGAGTCTCATTTCTCAAAGAGTGGAAATCACATTTAGAGCTAAACGTCTTCAAACAAACCCACAGTGACGTGGCTTCTATAGATTAGCCTTTTTTTGTGTGTGTTTCCCCGGGGATGTATGGTAATGACGTGAGCACACTGAATACAAGAGGCTGCTGTGAATGCACATCATTATGAGTCCATTATAATGACGGATCCCTATTCTTCAGCTTCATCCACTCAGTGACAAACAGTTCTTTGGACCAGATCAGACCAAATGTACAAATGTAACAATCACCGCCATGGATCAGTTCTATGGAAATTCAACTATAGGTTTCATTCATTCATTCATTCATGCATCTCAATAGTAGTGAATAAAGACTTTCACTCTTATGAGAAATTGAAGTATAAAGGATTTAGACAGTGACACAAAGTGTCCAGAAAAGTGCAAAAATACAGCATGAGAGTAAAGAACCACTTCATATAATACATGGTAACGTGTAATTTGCTCCATAATAATGTGCATCACAGCTGTCACATGAAGGTATATCTAGATACCAAAATTATTCTCCTTGAACTGTAGAAGTGTAGTAGTTCAAAGTGGAATAAAATGGAAGGTTCGACACTATCAAAGAGAGAGCTCAGCACTGCAGCCGAAGACGACATATGCAAATAGACAGCAGAGAGGAAAACAGCTTTAACACTTTGAAAACATATAACTTCTCCTTTTAGCTGCCGTGTCCCACTGTGTTCAGCAGCTGGTCTCTAACTGAGGCAGTCTGCTGTTTGCTGCTCAGCAGGTAGTGGACAGTGGGGTGTTAGAGCTCTGTGAAAGCAGCTGCCTGCTCCCACAGTGTTGTCTTCAACTGCAGCTGCAGGAGTGAATACATTTATTTAGGAGCTGACTTCAGCTGCTCACGTGTTCACCGGTTCACACTGAGCCTGGATCTCAATTTGCTTCATCATGATATGAATCAATCATCTCCCTCACAGAAAGAACATGGATTGATCTCCTTCTTTAGATTTTCTTGTGTGATTTCCTACATGGCGAGCGATGCTGCTTCACCTGATTTGTCTTTTCTTGCTTCTTTATAATCTGAGTGATGAGAAAACTTGCAATCCATAACAGTTTCTCAATGACCTGCCTGCAGATGTGGAGTAAAACCATCTCCAGAGGTTATTAAAAATGGCTTTGGTTATTTAAAGGATAGTTCAACATTTTGGCAAACTGGCCTGTAGGTTCATTACCTTTGATTGTCGGTGCAAGGTATTTTTAGAACGGCGGAGCAGAGCCACGAGCTGCTCAGAGCTACGCTACGGAGGTTTCCCTCATCAAACTCATCAATTACACAATCCAACAACTCCAAAACGCTCTGGTGGACAAGTTGTGACCTGCACATTCACCACACTATGAGATAATAACGGAACGTTACGAGACAGAGTCGTTTTTGAGGCAAATACAGAGACTGCTTGCCGAAAAACTGCCCCTGACGGGAACACGCATCAGCGGTTTTTCATGAATTTACCTCGAAAACAACTCTGTCTCGTAACGTTTCGTTAGCGTGGTGAATATGCAGATCATAGCTCTGCTCCGCCGTTCTAAAAATAGCTTGCACCGACAATCAAAGGTAATGAACCTACTCCTAAAACAATAGGGATTATGACAATGGGTTAATTTGCCAAGATGTTGAACTATCCCTTTAAGAATGACTTAGAAAACCCAGTTATCTCTTTTACAGTTCAAATAAATTGATCAGAATCACTTACACTACACTGAAACTCTTATCTGATGGTGATGTAACAGTGAGCATACACTGATCACTGCACTCACATTAGATGACATTATCCAGTTCACACAGGAAGCTCTGCAGCCCTCACACATCTTAATGTGTTTTGAAAGCTCTTAATGTTTCTCTGTGTCGGTGCCACTGACACAACACTTTGAACAGTTATTGAAGCCTATACTTTTCAATCACAGTCGTCTAATGCAGAAGAAAAACACAACTAGCATGTGTTTACTTAGCGACCCTTCAGTGAGGAAAGCACTCCAGTGTAAATAGTGTAATTACATGTCTTCCTTTTGGGTGGGTGGGAGGGTAAATTGGTATAATCAAGGCCGCCGCACAGCCTCTGGCATTGATGTTGGAATGAATTAGGACAGGACCTTGTAGAAATGTTGCCCCCTGGGTATTTAATGAATACATACTTCTCCCTCAAATCACATCCTGCTGATATAGTGGCGAGCCAGTCCAGTGACTGTACAGACCAAGTCACACTGGGAAATTAACAGCGGAGGAAATGCAGATGTAAAAAGGGGCTTTGGGTTCGCTCTCAGACGTCAAGCTCAGGCATCATCAATCTCCTACAGTACCTATACACAACTCACAGTGAGGGAACCAGAACAAACAACTCTGGATTTAACAGCTTTAGTTAAGTTTACTTTTGTGGAGTAGTTTTTATCTTTAACTTCCATAGATTCCCATCACTGCCTACTTCTCCATGTGCTGATTCCACTTATATACAGTGGGCTACTATATTTCCAATACTTAAATGTCTTGTATAGCACAAATATTGATTCCCATGTGTTTCTGATTATAAAACCGGTCCCAATTGATACAGTTAAAGTATCAAAGTGTCCAGTCTAACAGAAATACACACAGCCTTCAGATCCTGTTTATTGATCTCACAACAAAACTGTCAGCCACGCCCTGAGACTCACTGCCATGTCTTACAGGATTTGATTTCAGTGATTACCTTAAATCTCCTATATTTCTTTTCAATTGCTCAAAAAGCAAATGAGCTGTTGTCACTAGAGCCTCAGAAAGAAACCTGAGAGAGAACATGTAAAACTATATTGAGGTTTTTTGTTTTTTTTGTTTTTTACCTTTAAAGGGACAACGAGGAGTTTTGGAGAGTGAAGTGTTTTCACACTACATTTCCCATGAGCCTCCGCGCGCACGGTGAAATTCTTGGACCGGCGCAAGACGGACGAAAGCGAAGAAATTTACCAAGAATGTTTTCATTAATCAAGAATGAAAGTTGAAGGTTGGAACACAGTTAGATACCGCCGTAATTCCGACCATAAATGGTGATTCAGCGGTGTTATTCCCATGACCCGCCGGGCAGCGTCCAGGAAACCGAAAGTAGGAAACGCTGGGTGAGCCTAAATAAATAATAATAACAAAATAACGATAAAGACAAAACGATATATTTATCGAAAATGGACCCATTAACAAGTGTGGGTAACGTAGATTCACCCACATTAATATGAGACTCTTTTATAACCAAATACAAACTCCTGGTTGTCCCTTTAAAAAGTCATTAAAAAATCTGCCCAAAATAATAAATAATATAATAACAAACTCACCAATTCATCAAATTCATGTCTGACAAGTGAAGCTTAAAATTTGCTCAGTACAGTTTTTCTTCATTCATTATATTTTTACTCATCCACTGTTACTGTAATTACAATGTTAATTTTCATGGCCCCGCCCACACGATCTGCTGATTAACAGCGGTGCCTGCAGGCATGAAACTGTGATAGCTCTCCTATAGAACTCCATGATACTGATGTAAGAGCTGACTTCAGCATTTAAAATGTATGAAACCATGACACAGCGTTGCCAGTAATACACTCAAACCATCAACTGTGCAACATTTTTGCTTGATTTGAGGTTTTCTATGGGGTGCAATGTTTCAGAAGATTAATCACATAACTCACCTATAGACTTCAATGATGACTGGTCACCACAGTTCAATGACAAGCAACATTCAACAGCAACAAGAAACGTATAACAACAACACATGTGAAAACTAGTTTCTCATGTGTGCCATCGTGTGGGCCAGTAAATTTGTTGGTTGGTTTCTATAGCTGATTCCATGACAGTTTATGTTCTTGTTAAAAAAAAAAAAACGTAATTATATTCCACAAATGTCACTAGCATGGTGGTACATTATCCTCTGGGACTATGAACATGTCAATAGAATTTGATGGCAATCTCAAACAAAAGTGCTGGATCGACTGACAGACCAATGCTTCCACCCATAGACCCGCAACAGTATCATTACAATGCAAATAATAACAATTGCAAACACTAATGTAACAACAAGCATCTAGGACGGTAATGGGTGGTCAAATTCCCAGTGCTTCTAAACAAAGACCTCACATCCCTGCACTGCTTGTAACTGATGGGAAATACTGAAATAAAGATAATGATTTACACTGTTAATCACAAATCCGTCTAAATCAGACCAGTATTTGATTTGAAAGGTTTTTAATTGATGTGGTAAACACTGGAATATTATGCACCCCTCTCTGCTTCTGGTCCACAAATAGTCCTTGGTTGAGATATTTTTAGTACAAAGCTATTTTGTATGCATCCTTGATGTTGCAAAGGTTTAAACTCACTGTAATGCTGTTACCATTCTGTCGTTCCTCCACTCTCTAATCTGATTTTGCAACAAACAGTCAAGTTAAATCTTTGATGAGGAGCTATTTATTGCAGATTACGTTTTTAATTTTAACTGTTATTTATTCAGGGGATGAGTCAGCAAATGTTCTGTCTCAGCTCCTCTCTGCTGTGTTTAGACCTGGGCTCATAAATGCTAGAGGAGACCTACACGAATCCTATCGATTGATTCATATTGAATTTCATCAGGAGCTGATTTGTTGAGCTGTGGTCGTCACAGACTGAAACTGTATCGTCACCTGCCCAACTGCAGCATATTTTTGTATAATGAAAGGGTTAGGAGCAATGAAAAACATTCAGTGTCCAACACATCATCCAACTACAGCTCTACAGATCGTTTTTTACACACTTTTAGCTCATTTTTTGGTCTTAAGATCACAGGTATGTATATTCAGTGCTTTAGTCTCAGCTGTTCACCTCTGACAGGCAGCCATCAGCAGCAAACAGCTGCTTCAGCTCTCTTAGTCCCACTGTTACAATACCTGCCCAGCACCAAACAGCAGAAGGTAAGTTGGCAGCTAGCCTGCAAACATAGTGGAACATTTATACATTAAATGAATTACATTTACTCTAGTACTCTTGTGATCTTACAACCTGCTCAAAGCACTTCACAGATTTACTGCTTTTCTATCTCGCACACACACTGACATGTTACACTGGGGGCAATTTGGGGTTCAGTATCTTGCCCAAGGACTGTTCCCTGCTCTACCCTGTGAGACACAGCCGTCCCCATTTAGCAGCTAAAAAGGCAGAAATGTTGGTGGAGCCCAAAACAGAGCTAAGAGACAGTGAATAGTGGACTTTAAAGGGGAACTACTGTACGTAAGTCTGGTCGCTTTTAGGCTGTTTTGCCAACTCCAGCTGCATTTGTTTTCAACAAAGCCGGCGAGAAAGCAATCAATGGAGTGGTGGTTAACATTTATCATATACATTAGGTCCTACAATGTGTATATTTGTGTAGTCTTATCTATCATTAACAGGAGTTTACGGGTTACGGGGTGTGTTTGTGTTGTTGTGTCGCAGAGACGAGAGCTGGGTCAGAGGCTGTGATCTTGCAAGGTTGGTTTTTGGCCAAGACACCTATACTGTATGAAAGTGGAAGGGAGAGAGCCTCCATTCTCCCTATAACAAGTCATTTAAAAGGGACAAGGAGTTTTGGAAAAGTGAAGTGTTTTCACACTACATTTATGAGCCTCTGCGCACACCGTGAAATTCTTTGACCGGCGCAAGACAGACTCATGTTTTCATTCATTAAGAATTAAAGTCAGAGGTTGGAAGACGATCACATACCGTCGTAGTTCCGACCATAAACGGTGATTCCGTGGCGTTATTCTCATGACTCGCCACGAAACCGAAAGTAAAGAAATACTGGTCAGCTCGACCAGCATTTCCGCCACCACTAATAATAACAAAATAACGATAGAGACAAAATGATATACTGTATTTATCGAAAATGGGCCCATTAACAAGTGTGGGTAGCGTAGATTCATCCACATTAACGTGAGACTTTTTTATAACCAAACAGAAACTCCTCGTTGTCCCTTTAACCATCACATTTACTCTGAAACTGTTTAATTAAAGGAGACATATTATACCCCAGTTCCATAAATTCAAATAGTTCCCAGGTGTCTTAAAGACATGTCTGTGACATGTCTTTAAGACAAAATACCCCAAGGATCAAACATTACCAGTATTCACAGGTGATATCATGCAAATTTGAAAACTAATGACATCACTGGAAGACAACTGAGGGAATGGCTCATCAAACCAAGTGGATTTCAACCCAGGGAGCCTGAAATTTACAGATTTTTTTTGTTTGTTTGCATATTTAGAGGGCCGTAAGGCAAGACAAACACCCAAATAAAGAGTTTTCAAAAAGTGATATTTCCATAATAAGTCCCCTTTAAGGTAAAAATCTTGCATAGTTCCTCTTTAAGTTTTCAACAACCCAGACGCACAAGTCTTCATCCTCTCCTTGTCCGTGTTTGCTTGTTGTGTAAATGGGCAACGTTTTTTGCCATGTTAGCAACAACAATGCATACGTCAGACATTAATCAACGTTAATGATGTCACAGTTTTTTTACTAACACTCCCCAGGAAAAGCAGCAAGCAGCTGATTGTATCACTTAGCAGGTTTAAACAACAAGGTGGTGTCTGCTGTCATTTTAGTGTCACCTGTCGTTGCTGAAAGGCCGTGACAGTGTTAAGAGCATAATTATAGAAGGTGTGACCTTGCAAATTAATCCATGCTCTCAGTAACAGAATGCATCAAAAAACAAGATTAAAAAGAGCAATTTACAAATCAAGGGAACTAAGCAGACATTTCTATGCAATCGTGTTTTTTATAACCAGTCCAAAATCAAGTCTCATTTTAGTTCTTGTTTGGTCTCCAACAACTAATCTCTGGGTGTTTATCTTAATTGATAGGTAGCTAGCTAGCTAGCAAGACTGCACAGAAACAATGATGAACTGATTAATCAATTCATTCCAATTCTTGTGGACGTGATCTTGTCTGTGCTGTGTTGAATGTGTACGTATAAGATTAATTACCCAAACCAAAATGACCTCTGGGTACAAATGAAGCAATGTAACCTAATTTGCCCATCACTTGTTGTAGAGCTTTTTTGTTGAAACAGCCCCTCCCCCCAGAGGATAATAAGAGTGGATTTAAACATACTGTAGCCTACATATGTATTCAGAACAGTGGGCTGATCGAGGCCAAAAAAATCTCCATTAAATTGATTTGATGCTCATTTGAAAAATATTGATTGCTGCAGGTTTAAAGGGTTTCGCTACAACAGCTTGTGAAGGAGAACATTAGGTCTTTTTACACATAATTTTCCTGACCAGTACGGAGACCCCAGCGATAGCCCTCCCTGTCAAAACCTTTCCTTAACCTTTAGGCGACCACTGACCCCTTTTATACGGCTGCACAATACCCTCATCTAGTCTCCCAATCAAATGCATTAGACTGTCTGCTTCAATGCACCAAACATGAAATAGATGCAGCTACAGACAATGGTTATCCTCTTGCCCTAAGCTACTGTACATCATCCACTCCTGTTTAAAGGCTTTTTATACATCGAGGTCAACTTATCTATGTTGCTACAATAATACTTTTCATATATCTCCTGCATTTCTTAACTATGTCAATAGACTCCAAAGTGTCACAGCATCCTATAGAGATGGTAAAGGTCACACAACAATAACAGAGGCAAGACTGAGAAAGAGAGAATTCACAAACCGGGTTATCATTAATGGAGCAGTTATATTCATGTGATAGGTCAGGGTCTGTGTGGTGATGTTTTGTTTTTTTTTGCCTTAAAAGGACAGGTTGTTTAACTTGTCTTTTTTCTCTCTATCTCTTAGCTGTCACTTTTGCTTCAGCGCTTCAGTTATCTCTCTCTGCTTAGCTCAGAGGCTCGAGCTCCATGAACGCTCTCATAAGCAATCTGGTACAGTGTTGATCACTGGAAACACTGCTGTTCTTCAGCTGTCATTAACCCTACACCTACACAAACACAGTCTAGCCAAGTTAATAGTTGCGGTACATGAGAGCATCAGACACGTCTTGGTGATAAGTAACATTAAAGGGAATATATTATGGAAATATCACTTCTTGAAGGCTCTTTAACATATATTTATCATTAACAGGAGTTTACGGGTTACGGGGCGTGTTTGTGTTGTTGTGTTGCAGAGACGAGAGCTGGGACACCGGGTCGGAGGCTCTGATCTTGCAAGGTTGGTTTTTGGCCAAGACACCTATACTGTATGTAGGTGGAAGGCAGAGAGCCTCCATTCTCCCTATTTAACCATCACATTTACTCTGAAGCTGTTTAATTAAAGGAGACATATTATACCCAAGTTCCATAAATTTAAATAGTTCCCAGGTGTCTTAAAGACATGTCTGTGACATGCGTCAAAATACCCCAAGGATCAAACATTACCAGTACTCACAGGTGGTATCATGCAAATTTTAAAACTAATGACATCACTGGAAGACAACTGAGGGAATGGCTCATCAAACCAAATGGATTTCAACCTAGGGAGCCTGAAATTTACCGATTTTTTTTGTGAATCCTCACATTTTGAGGGCTGTAAGGCAAGACAAACACCCAAATAAAGAGTCTTCAAAAAGTGATATTTCCATAATATGTGCCCTTTAAGGTGTTTGTCTTGTCTTCCTGCCCCCAAAATGTGAGAATTGACCAAAAAATCTGTAATGTGCAGGCTCCCTAGGTTGAATTCCATGTGGTTTTACGAGCTGTTCCCTCAGTTGTCTTCCAGTGATGTAACTAGGATTTTAATTTGCATAATACCACCCCTACCTGGTACCAGTAGAAGGGGTGGGGCAAGCAGTGGTTCATTTGCATTTAAAGGGACAGGCCAACCAGCCGTTCTGAACAGGGCTGTTGTGAGAGGATGAAAAGAGCTGTGATGTTTGATCCTTGAGGGATTTTGACCAAAGCATGTCACAGACATGTCTTTAAGACACCTGGGAACTATTTTAATTTGTGGAAAGGGAGCATGATATGTCATCTTTAATGAGCACCGAGCACATTATTAGGAGCACCTGATTATTCATGTAATCAGCTAAATACGTGGCAGCAGGGCAGCACATAAAGTCCTGCAGACACCAGTCAAGGCTTCACTTACACTTCATATGAAACACTGAGTATAGGAGAAATGTGATCTCAGCAGCTCTGACTGCAGCCTGATTGTTGTTGTCAGATGGTTTGAGTTTTTTTTTTTTCCGAAACTGTTGATTTTAGAATTTTCACACACAGCGGCGTCCTAGACTTTAATCAGAACTGACGTGAAAAACACAAAACATCCAGTGAGCATCAGTTCTTGTTCGGCAGTCAGAGGAGAACAGACAGACCGGTTGGAGCTGACACACAGGCTATGGTCACTCAGATAACCACTCCTTGTGACTGGGGTAAGCAGAACAGCTTCAGACTGAACAACACATCCAGCCTTGAGGTGGATGGACTACAACGGCAGAGATCGCATCAGGATCCACTTCCTGTCACCAAGAACAGAGCCCTGAGGCTGCAGTGGGCACAGACTCATGGGCAGTGGACAGATAGAGACTGGGAACGCAGCCTGGTCTGATGGATCTGGATTTCTATTGAGGCAGCAGATGGTAGAGTCTGGATCTGTGGTCCAACCTGTCTTATGGCTGCTGGTTTTGGGCCTTATTTCCAATCAATCATGATTTGATTGCCACAGTCTATGTATACTATGATATGTTGATCCTTTATGGCCACAGCTGACCGTCTTCTAATGGCCACGTCCAGCAGGATCCTGCTCCAGGTTACAAAACTTCAGTGACCTCAACACTCTCCAGACTTGGATACAGTACAGTCAGGGCCGTTGCTAGGAATTCTGGGCCCCCTGAAAGAATACTAAAGTAGGCCCCTGCCCCCCTGACTTTTCCGCTTTTTTTCTTTGACTACATACGTATTATCATTTTTAATTTAGCCTACTTTGTTTTGATGCTAATGCAGCATTACTATGAGTATTAGTCAGGGTCTTATGCAGAATAATTCAGTCATACAACGATTAGACTACTGGGTTTTTTGGGGGGGCCCTACTGGTTGCTGGGCCCCTAGAATTATCATCACCTTTCTCCCCTATACAACGGCCCTGAGTACAGTACAGTACAGTAACACCTTGGGGTGTTACATGGAGCAGAGTCTCAGAGAAGGGTTTCCAAACCTGGTGGATCCATGATTCCACAAACGGAGGTTTGAGAGCAGACAGGGGGAGCTACCCCGTGTCAGTGAGGTTTTCCTAATAATGTGCTCAGTGAGCGTGTACCCACATGTCAGAAAAATCTGGCCCAGATTTGGGTTTATGTTGCCGCCGGCATTTTGTAGCTTGCCGTAAGATATAGGATTTGAACACTGTGCAACATCATTAATGGTGGTATGATGAGGAGCCAGTGTGATACGGTGGGGGTGCAGACACTAACCTGACATTTACATGGACATTGAAATTACTGTATATGGACTCATTTGGCATCAGGATTTATCCAAAGAGACTAACAAGTGAAGGGAATCAGTGGAACTTCAGTACTGTGGGAGACCTTGGCCCAAGTCCTACAGTAGGTACTAACACATATTTTAGACCAAGTACTGTTTCATCATCTGATGACTAAACTGTGAAGGTACATCAGTAGAATTTATGAAATAATCACCTTTGTCTTTTGATTAAACTGACCAAAGAGAACAAGCTAAAGAAATCTGTAAATCCTTCACACGACACAAACCTTTGGTCTTGAAATTCTAAAACTGTGAGGTGAGTGATCAGAATCAGAATCAGAATCAGAATCAGAATCAGAACTGTTATAAAGGTCAGTTTACAGCACGACGAACTTGTCTTGGTGTCAAGTGCAAACATAAAAGTACCAAAAAATAGAATAGAATAAGAATTTAGAGAATTTAAAATTTAAATAAAATAAAATAAAATAAAATAGAATTAATTAAAATATTCTAGTGTAAAAGATACGCATATACTATATACAAAAAGGAAATATGCATACTGTATACAATAAATACATATACGTATACTATATAAAAGAATGGAATAAAGATATATACAAATACTACTAATGTTGTGATGTTGTAATTGTCAATTTCTAAGCACTTCATCAGATGATTGAATAGCTTTGGAACCCCCCCCCCCCACACACACACACACCTTTCTGACATCAGATTAGGAGCTTGTGTCCAACACAACCATCCAACATTCACACTCACGCCATGCTGTGATTGGCCGCCTGTGTGGAGGTGAGGAAGGAGCTCTCTCTCTCAAGCTCTCAGTCTCAGATCACATGAACAACAATATGCAATTAAGATGTGTAAACATTCCTCATATTTAAACAATAATCACTGTCCCCTCTCTATGACAGTCGACTTTTTTCCAGTAACTGGAATTTAAATTGAATCCCTCATACCAACAGACTGAAACCAGCTCTCAGAAATCACCATCAACTCCACATGTGTGTTAAAGCTAAATAAAATCAGGATGTTTTGACCTCTGTTGACCTCTGTCTGACCTCTGGTAAAGTGTCTGTCTCCTGTGGTGAAGACATGCTGATCTGTGATGTAGAACCCCTCAACGTTTTAGGACGGTGAATGAATGAAATCAGATTAAACTGAACAGAACAACACTGAGCTGACCTGGGTTGAACTGTGCTGCACTGACTGACCACACCGACGAGGAGCTGACCGTCACTCTGGTTCATTAAGGATCCAGGAAAGTAACATGAATAATTCAGTATCCAATATGAAGAAATAAATAAATACCCCCCACCCCAAAAAAACATGTCCATTGTTCCTTCCAAGCAGATCAAATGCTTTCACAGACCAAAAAGGACTCCAGTAAATTATTTATCCAGCCTTTGCCATCTTGCCATCCTAGCCTACTTTCTTTAGTACTTTGGGGGGAGGGACAGTGACTTGTTGCCCACTATGATATCTCCCAGGTCATACATTATACATGGAGACACTCTGCATTTTGCATGTATACAATATGGCAGTCCATTCAGCATCACAGCCACAATGTGGAGTCTCCAAAAGGAAAAAGCCTGAGTTATGTTTGTTTTTGTGTCTGAGAAGGAAAAACAAAAACACAAACTGGATCTACAGGGTTGTAGTGATGTGTAACACATATGCACACACATACACACACACAAACAGACAGATAATCAGCATGCAGGTCAGAGCAGTGCATCCTTACCCTGCCGGTTGCTGTGTGTATCCACGGAGACAGATGTCAGCAGAGGCGGGCTGAGCCGAGGTGTAGAGCATGTCTTGTCCGCATCACATTCACAGAGCGGCCGAGGAGCAGCAGCAGCAGCAGCAGCAGCCCGCAGCCGAGAGCCACGACTCCACAGTAATCTGGGTCAGTGCTGCCGGAGCCATCCTCCTTATGATGGAGCAGAGGAAGAGGAAGAAGAAGAAGAAGAAGAAGGGAGCACCACAGACGTCACAGGCCCACAGTGATCCTAGCATCCAGCCACGGTCGCATCCTCCGTCTGCAGCTGTTTGGGATCCAGATGCAATGAATTCCTCTGAGACTCAGATTGGAGCAAATCCATGAGAGGTTTTTTTTTTTTTTTCCTTTCTCACATCCACACGCACGACGAAGAGCTCTCTGCTTCAAAAAAAAACAAAAACACAAAAACACAACAACCCCCGTCTGCACCGAGCATCAGCTCCTCACTTAAAGACGCTCTCTTCCTCCTCCTCCTGCTCTTCTCTCTGACTGCCTAATTCACTGCTTTACCGCTCTATTTCTGTCTTTCTCTGACGCTCACCCATATTTCCACTTCGCTGCTCTCTCTCTCTCTCTGCCTCTCTCTCTCTAATTCTCAACTGTGTCTCAGTGCTCTGCTCAGCCCTGTGCCCAGAGGATGTTGAACATGTGTTCAGGGTGGGGGTTGGGGACTGCTGACTTCATAGGTGGCACGCTTACTTCGCACACTGATAGGTTAAGGGAGGATGGCACTGTGCGGTGCGGCGCCTAACTGCCAGTTGATTTAGATAAAATCTGCTTGGCCTCTTTTTTTTCTCCTTGTAAATGTTCCTATTTTTGATTCAAACATCGTGAATGAGATTAATGGCTGTGATTAACTGTCACACTGCATTCAATTGGTGGAAATCTCTGGTGTAGTAGAGTGAGGAAGGAACGGAGGTTTTTTTTTTTTTTCTATGCGTGATGCGATAAAATCACTGTCGTCTCACTAAATAGCCCCGCAGGACCGACGGCAAGGGCAAAAAACAAACGCCACGGGCGCAGAAATGAAGAAGTGTGTTTGTCTTTGCTCAGATTTAACGCCACCGCCTCTTTCTAGACAGAAAGGGACGCATTTCTCCACATTGTACGACGGGGAGCAGAGGGAAAAAGGGAAAGATGTGGGAGGCAGAGTGTGTGTGTAGGGAGAAAGGAGGGGGGGAGGGAGAAAGGGAAAGGGAAAGGGAGGGGAGAGAACAGAGAAAGCAGCAAGAAAGGCAGAAAGAAAGGAGTGGGAGAGGGAAAGAGAGAAAGAGAGAGAGAACAGAGAGCTTTGGAATATTTATAGAAGGCTGGAGACTGATGTAAAGAAATAAGCTCCTCTATTTCTGTGCTGTGACACACGGTCGCATCGCGGATGATACGCTGTCAGGCTAAGTCATATCAAAGGGATCCTATGGTGATGCTGCTGCTGCAAGGATGCACACAAACTGCAGCAGCAGCGTGCACAAGGATACGTCTTTATTTCAAGCAGATTACACACCAACACACACACACACGCTCACAAAGAAAAATAGATTTAGATTAGGCTTCAGTGGGAAAGTGTCTTCTAAATGGATGTTGCACCACTGAAGGATCCCAAAGAGCTCTTAATGAAGGAAATGATGGCCTTGTGACAATCACAAGAGCCATTAGACTGGAGTCACATAACCAATAAGGTTATTAGGGAGTGAGAGGAAGGAGATGGACATGGGGAAGGGGATTTTTTAGGGGAAAATATGAAATTCAGTGGATTTATTTATAGTCCTTTTTTTTGGCCGGGATGGGAAGTGTGTCTGTTCTCTCAAAAAAAAAAAATCCTTTCACTGTTTGCTGAGAAGAAATTAGTCGAGTCAAAATGGATTTGCAAGACATGCGATCTTTTACATTTAAAAACGTGAGCACAGACGAGTGTGTGTGTGTGTGTGTGGGAGTGTGGAGACCGGGATACCTCTGGGCTTATGCTGTGACCTAGATTAGGCCTTGATGCTCCCAAGCCTGGCAGGCTGAGTGTGTGCATGTGTGTGTGTGCATGTGTGTACCATCCATAGTGTAAACGCATGAGCATGTATGTGTGTGTAGATGCAGAAGAGAGGAGAGAGAAAGGATGTGTCTGTGTGTGAGAAATGGGAAGTCATGTATGTACGCATGAGATGCAGCTCCAGTGGAGCTTGCTGCGTTGCTTGTGTGACTAAGAGCCTCAGCTGGATGGCACACAAAGAGGTGAATGTTCACGCAGTGAGGGAGCTTATCTAAAGAAGTGTGCACACATTGATGAAAATTACACAGCTTCTGCCTCAAAGGGCAAAACTTACGTAACTTCAAACGCAGAGAAATGAGAAATCGCACAACATAACCAAAGTGGAGTAAATTCAGACACCGACAGTGGAAGATTTTCATGATTCACACGACTACGATTTGTCTGAAGCTTAACAGATTAGCGCTCACTTTGTATGCAGATTATTGGCCATGGAATTACTAATTTCCTTTACATATGACATGAAGTTAAACAACATCTTATGATGCATTTAATGGGGCCGACCCTATTTTTGTGCTGCATCAGTATAGTCCAAGTTATTCTTACCAAATTACTCAAATCCATACCTCACTCCATCAATGTGCTGCTATTTAATGCATTATATGAGCCTTATATAAGAAATGACTGGAATCATCTCGCCCCAGTTAATTCCTGACCTGTCCTCTGGCCAAATTTGCGTCCATGTTATTAAACGGTTAATCCTGTGCGTCATGTAGTTGCACTAAGTATAGGTTTTACAAGAAAATATTAGTTTTTATGTATGTTGGTGGTAAATGGCCATAAAAACGATGGATTGGCCGTGCGGGTTGGTAAGTTTCTCTGGGACATGTTCGGCCAAAACGCTGCCAAAGTGCTGGACGATTCTGTCCATGACTTGTGATAAAAATAGCTGTTTCACAGACACATATGGTTTCTCTCACACAGTGTCATGCGTGGTGAGGCCGACGGCGGAAAATGATGGGAAGATACTCATCAGCAGAAACTCATCAGTAAACACAAGTGTCCAATTTGCTCAAAACAGGAAATGACACACGCACTGAAACATTTTGAAATCCACTGTGGAGGAGGATGTGCTTGGGTGTGTGGTGTTGGTGTTGGTTTGGTAGAGGAAACATTTAGAAAGAAAAGAAATATGCTAATCTTTTTTCACACAAGTGACAGATTGGGAAAGTACTGAGCGGAGAATGTGGAAATGTTATATTATTTGATATATCTGACCTCTCTCAAGGAAAGAAAACAAGAAAAGGGATATTTATCTTTTTATGTATTTATTGACTTATAGGCTAAGTCAATTGCTCATTAAAAATGTCGGTAACACTTTACAATAAGGGTCCCTTAATTAACGTTAGTTAGTACATTATTAAGCATTAATTAACTGTTTACAGATATATTAACAATCATTACTATGTATTACTTAACATTAGGAAACACATTAATTAATGTAGCCTATTAGTAAGCAGTTAATTAATGTTTACTACTCAAAGTTAGTTCATAAATTATTAAGCATAATAATGTAATTGGTTATCATTATGTATGCATTACTCAGCATTAATTATACATTAGTTAATATATTAATGCTTAATAATGTGCTAACTAACGTTAATTAAGGGACCCTTATTGTAAAGTGTTACCAAAATGTCTTTATCATTACACATAATCAGTGAGTTTGCTGTTACAGCTGTATTAATTACATGAAATAAATTATAGGTTTTATGTCAAACTGAACAATTAGTACACATATTGATGTAAACAATTAAAAGAGCATTAGTAGGCTAACTATTAAATAGACCATTTGGCAACAGTTTTGGATTCATGCTTCAGTTGTGTGTATGGACTTGCAGTACAGTAAGAGTGACTTTGCTCTAGAGGTCGATGAGTTTTAAAAAAAAATTTCTCCAAAACCAAAAAATACAAGAGCACATCATAAAGCATGTGTGTTTGTCTGCTCTAATGTATGCTATTATGTTAGCATGCTTCACTAACTAGCCGCAGCACTATGCTAGCGTGGCTTTAAAGACCCCCTCCCATGAAAATCGTGTTTTTTGTGCTTTTCACATGTTCCTGTGGTATTTTTCTTGTGTTAGAGCACATATCAGCAGAAAAGGAAGTGCAAAATTGCATTTCTGAGTTTTTCTGCCTTCAAACTGCTGTGAACCAATGGCAGACGCAAACTGGCAGTTTCAGGGAGACTGGAGCTGACATGTCACAACCCCAGGGGAGGGCACTAGTGCTACAAGCTCCCGCCCCGCTCTGCATCTGGCTCAGAGGTGAAAGGCTTGGCAGCTCGGTGTAGCTGTCAAGGTATAACAGGTATAGCTCACCTGGTAGAGCAGCTTGCACCGTGAGCAAGGACTATATTCCAGTCTGGGATTGAATCCCAGTTTTACGCTAAACGCGCTAGTAGGTAATTGTACAATGTCCAGCTGTCAGCGAGGGGGTGGCTGGGCGGGGCAGCGCAGTCTCCGCCCACCCTCTAGAGGTGCATTGCTAATGAGCTGCTGGTTTTAAAATAACCAAAAAGGGTCGCGGGAGGGGGACTTTAAAAGCCACAGAGCATATCTTTAGTAGTTTGTGGGATTAAAGGTTAAATTTTAGTGTTATGGTAAAACATTTGTATCTATTCCTTCCTACTGTACATCACTATACGCTGCTGGTAACTGTTGTTGCCAACTGTGAATATGCAGCCGTTTGAGAGCATGACAGACAAATGGTCAGTTGTCATGATAATTAAAGTGACAATAAACAAAAAAAATTTGAGGTTTTTCTGGTTTAGGTGACGATTACTTTTCACATACGGATCCTGTTCCGCTCTTTCCAGAACTCTGCAATCCCTTGAGTAAGCGCCAACTCTGCTAAGCCCCTGCACTCGCGGGGAGTGAACCCCACTAACGCTGTGCCCTTTGTGCCAACCCCCTGCCTCCCCGCCAGCTCCGCAACCCTGGCTGTGATGAGGGAAGCCGGAGCGTGACAGTACGGCTGCCCTTCGATGCTGAAAGACGGCCAGGGTTCGGCCTCAGTCAGGTGACTGGGTGGGCTCCCCTTCACACTCTCCACATTACAGGCGATTTCCACAGCGCCCTCATGTGGCAAAGCCAGCACCTGCACCCCTGGTAGGCCCCCGGGGGTCGACTCTCTGATGGCCGTGGCGATGCTGCGCCCCATGGCCATGTCCTGCGTGTCGATGGTGACGTTGCAGTTCATGACGTATGGACTGGCCCCAACACCTGCAGCGCATTACAAAGTGCAAAGAAACTGTTCAACATCATGAGTCTTGATTTCCTTAGGGAGAAATGACACAATTTACATCTTTGTTGAACTCACTGTCCCTCACACTGTCTATTCTGCTTCTATTTTGGTAAATTATACTGCTCTGTATTTCCCAGAATTACTTTCATCAGATCCAGGAAATGAGCAATTTACTTTGGAGCTTTCACCTATTGTTCAAACACACGGGTGCAGAAAGCAACAACGCTGTAATTAGTGCTTGTAAAAGCGAGACGGTAAGACCTGCTCGGGTCAAGGATTTTCAGCCTTTCTTTAAAACACAATGTGTGATAGCTGTATTGCATTATTATTCATCCTAGAGTTGGTGGAGATATTGAAATATCTGCCATACAATATACTTCTCCCTGCAAACATGTCAAAAGAGGATTTTCCAATCTGTCTATGAAACACCATTGAAAAGGCATTAGAAATGCATTGGCAATGACTTGAAGGGGTTTTTGTAAGAATAACAAATTTTCCATGACCAAACAATAGTAATCCATGATAAATATAACACCAGCAGCTGTTTTGGAGGAGGTCTGTCTTCATACAGTCCTAACATGCCCCACGTACGATGAAAGATGTTTGGTTGCCGTCCATAATGGCCATGAAATGATCTCTCTCCCTAGAGTGCTAATGTGGCTACACTGTGAGAAATTGGAGAACAAACATTCAGCCAAAGCTAATTTTAGACTTAAAGGGATAGTTCAACATTTTGGCAAATTTGCCCATTGCCATGATCCCTATAGTTTTAGGAGTAGGTTCGTCACCTTTAATTGTCGGTGCAAGCTATTTTTAGAATGGCGGAGCAGAGCCGTGAGCTGCTCAGAGGTACACTGTATAGAGGCTGATGAGATTTCTAACCTCTAACCCTCATCAAACTCATCAAATACACAATCCAACAACGGGAACGCGCATCAGTGGTTTTGCATGAATTTACCTTGAAAACTCTATCTCGTAACGTTAGGTTATTATCTCATAGCGTGGTGAATGTGCAGGTTTTGGAGTTGTTGGATTGTGTATTTGATGAGTTTGATGAGGGAAACCAAAAAATCCCATGAGCCTCCATAGTGTAGCTCTGAGCAGCTCGCGGCTCTGCTCCGCCATTCTAAAAACAGCTTGCACTGACAATTAAAGGTAACGAACCTACTCATAAGACTATAGGGATTATGGCAATAGGCAAATTTGCCAAGATGTTGAACTATCCCTTTAAGCACGATGACTTAGCCAGAGTTATCTTTGGTGGTTATCTTTGCCCTGGTTGGTTCACTGCCAGTGTCTCATTCGACTTCCAGGAAGTCTGAACGCCGTCTCCGTGGCCACATATCTAATTGTCATGCTGATTCACTGGATCTTTGTTGTTTAAAGTTTAAATAGCCGTGTAGCATTCAACTTCCTGGACTAAAGCTCAAATGGACGGGTGGATGGATGGATGTTTGGAATTTCAACCACACAGACTTGATTGGGTTCATAACAATTTGTCTGGTGTTGCTACAGTATGATAGTGCTTTGCGCAACACAACAGAACAATGAGAACAGAAGACTCTGTTCTCCGTTTCTCATAATGATGTTGGGCAACAAAGGAAATTCACTGTCAGTGTGTAGAGGAGAATCAAAGGCTTGAAAAGACTTTTAAGTCTTTGAACATACACATAATGGGGTCGAATGGGAAAGTAGTCTCAGACGTTGCAACCCCACTGTACATGCAGGCGTAACTTAAATTAGCCTAACATAGAGGTCAGCAGTCTTCTACATGATAATGGAGCTACTGAACCAGACTCAAGAAACCTTTGTAGGTGTTTACAGTTAATTATCATTAGGTTGCAATAATGACATTTTCACCATATTCTAATTATTTGAGATAGTGAATTTGGGGTTTTCATTAAATGTAAGCCATGATCATTACAATTCAAAGAAATAGAGACAGGAAATATTTCAGTTGAATGAATCTATATGAGTTTCACTATTTGAATTGAACTAATGAAATAAATTAACTTTTCCATGATATACTAATTTATTGAGATGTCCCTGTGAATCATGTGAGTATTATATTAAAGAAGGTATAATCAAAGCTGCAGTGAATGAAATAGTTTAGATTTTGCCTTTGCTGGAGCCTCTTGGCCAGGTCATGTTTGTAAATGAGAATTTGTTCTCAAACATTTTACCTGAATAAATAAAGTTTAAATGAATAAATACAAATGAAAAAAAGAAAAAGAAAAGGTTTGAAATAAAGCATGGCAGGCCTTTGGCCAAACTGTAACAACAACAGCCAGATGAAGTCACCAGTATTGTATAATCCTGCCAGAAACGATGTAACCTTGCTCTCAGGCTCCAACCTTTACCTACAGCTGCACGCCTGGGATAACATTTCTGTGTCTCTGCAGCTCTGGCTCACCTGTGAGGCCGAAGCGTCTCTGAGGCTGAGGCCCCAGGTCGGCCCTGATCGCCTGCAAGTCTGGCATTTTCTTGAACCAGCCCATCTCCTTCCTCCTCTGTGCCAGGCCCCGCTGGCGGGGGGAGTCTGCCCAGCCAAACAGGAAGGCACTGGTGCCCTGGACCCTGTCTGTAAGTCCCTGAGCCACAGCTGGAGCCGGGGCAGGAACACAGACATGTCAGTTAACCAGCAAATGGAGCGCACGTCATCACATGAGCTTTGAGAAACACAAGAGCCATGAAAGCATGACAGACTAAACACACCTGAGGGGATACAATACAGACAGAGGGAGAAGAATACGCACAGGCGGGCCACTTATTACATGCATGCACATTGCACACATAAATACAGTGATTGTTAGTGAGGGTGTCAGTAATTACTTGGCAATCCCTCCACACGCATTATTAGCATGCTGAGTGTTCACTTCAGGCATGCAGGTCACATGCTGAGCTCATGCTCATTATTAGCAACACACATGGCTAATAACTCAGCTGGCAAACCATGAAACTAATCAACACAAAGATGTCACATGATCAGCCACCAGCAAATATACATTTATATCAGGCAGGTAAAAGTCAGTTTTTTCGCTGTTTCATATGAAAACAAGAAAATATACGTAGAGTCAAAACATCCTCCTCTCAGTCGTATGCAGGACAGAATACAAAAGAGACTGTTTCCTGGAAGCTAATGAGCAGATACACACTCCTACAGTAAGTGCACACAAACAGGGTTACACACACACAAATGGCATCTCACCCTGAGCCTCTTTAGCACAGTCCTCCACTCGCACTTCCTCCCCCAGGGGGTAGATGGGCACGAGGTCGACGGCACCCATACATGGATGGACCCCCGCGTGAGCCGACATGTCAATCAGCCCGCAGGCTTTCTCACAGGCCGACAGAACCGCCTCTCCTGTCGCACATCACAAGTTACATCAAACAATACTGTACTGCACGTCAAATATCCTGGCAGAGTGGAGGAAGACCTGGTGTGATGTGTGGGACAGGAAACATCATGTGAAGCAGGTGGTCTCTGTGTATGAAAATAAGCTGATCTATTTGATCTGTTCGTCTTGAGCTATAATTGACAGCTTTGTCTGCACTGACAGACGGTTGAGTTTTGCATTAATCAACGTTTTTTTCTATGATCTTTGACTGAAAATGTTCATCCTGAATTTTTTTTGTGTTTAAATCCCTGACAAAGCTTATTAAAGGATTTTTTTTGCTCTCAGCGGATTGGAACGCAGGGAACAGGGACTGAATCCCTACTGTAGCAGGCGCAGCATCGCTACAACAAGCAGATGACAAGTAGTGTGCTAAGATTAATGTAGAAATCATACACACCAATGAGGCTTCAACAAGAAAACATAAAGATTAAATACTTACTGATGGAGTCGATGCTGGCCACGATGGTGATGACGGAGCGGTTGTAGTCATGATCATTAAAGATGTTCAACACTGTGGTTCCCTCTCGTCTGACACCTTATGAATGACAAAAATACCTAATTTAGATTATTCTTTTTTATTATTATCTTATTTTTTATTCATTTTATTCAGATCATCTTTGTTCTTACTGTAATTATACTATCACTGTGTTCTATGGCAATGGTTCTCAAAGTGGGGTCCAGGGACCCCCAAGAAGTCCTTGAGAGGATTCAAGGGGGTCCCCAACTTTGAGAAATTATTTTTATTTATTCATTTTATAAATTTTGCCACATTTTCTAGATTTTTTTTAAAAGTTTTTTTTTAAAGAAATTCTACCACATTTTTCCAGACATATCTCTACAATATTTCCAAAAATGAATTCATCCATTGGCCCTAATTTGAACAAACATTGACTAAAAAAGTAACGTTATTCAGTCTCAGAACAAATACTTGTGTTCTGGTGTTTGCTTCAAAATGTTGTTCAATGGGGGTCCATGGTCTAATTTGTGTCAATTTAGGATTCCTTCATGTAAAAAAGTTTGAGAACCACTGTTCTATAGTATCCCATGACACATTCTTATGTCTTGGGCCCACTGTTGGTCTTGGAGCCGGCCCTAGGGTTTTGGTGGCCCTAAAAAAGATTTTGTTTGTGGCCCCCAAAACACTCCAAGTGCAAACACCCCCCAGTGATTGTGGCCCTAAACAACCGCATAGAGTATTTATGCCAGCGGCCGGCCCTGGAACTTGGTCTATAATTAACTGTTGTTGCAAACTGGAGAGCGTGACAGACAAATGGTCAGTTGTCATGATAATTAAAGAGACAATAAACAAAAATCTTTTGAGGTTTTTCTGGTTTACGCAGGCGACGATTACTTTTCACATAGGGATCCTGTGCTGCTCTTTCCAGAATTCTGCAATCCCCTAAGCGCCAACTCAGAGCCCCTGCATATAATCAAATTGGTTGATTATATGAATGAAAAATAATAGTATTATAGTCTACATTGTGTCACTGTGGTCAGAAAACCTCCAGGAACCACATCTGGTGTTATCGTAGAGGACGTGAGGAGAACTTGCTGAGGACTCATAAGGTAATGTGTGGAGGAAAATTAAATATAAAAAACAACAACAGTTCATCAATATTCAGACTCATTCAAAACCTAAAACAAATGCTAAATATTTAATAACTTGCCCTCAGTGCTGTATAAAGCTGCCTTCGCCACTGTCTCCACCAGATCTTTCCTGCGAGCCTCAGAGACGTTGAGGAGACAAGCCACCAGTCGTCTGCCCAGGGAGCTGGACGCCATGTTACTGCAACTGTAAAGACACTGAGTGACTTAAAGCTGGACAGACTTAAGAAGAAACAAATGCTGTAAAAAGAGAGACCATGTAATTTCTTCAATGACGTGGGCTGAAGTCATAAATACTAAAGCACATTTTCTCAGTTCAATACACTGAAAGGTCCATCCTCTATGTGACGTGGTCTGGCTTTATCAGTGGCTTATGGTGGCTCAGGTTGGCTGTGTGCTTCTGTCATTTTAGTATCATTAGCAAAGTTATTACCCTGACAATTTGGCATAGCTATCTGTTGTAGTTTTTTAGCTGCCATAGAGTTCATGGTTAAACTGTTTAATAACAACAGCCCATTCAAAATAAGTAGCCTATTTGCCATCTACAGATGCTCTGCAGAGCTGTCCTTAACACAGTGTAAGTTACTGCATAATTTAAATGCAAAACTAACAAGCAAACAAATAAAACATTCAGTGAGTGCACCCTAAATCTGCCAACAGTAACGTTAGTTCTTTAAATCTCCAGTGAACATACACTGGTGCAATATTAGGTTTGCTCTAGGTTACCTACAGCAACAAGGAGAGTCTCCCTATGACTCATCTGAAAGTTTAATCATTGAAGTGTTTAATAGTTGATGAGGTCTATGGGGTTTCTTCAACCAAGTGTTGTTGCTCCATATCAACGTCCCTACTGAAAACATGTTCAAAGTCCAACCTGGTGACCACTCACTCACTCACTCGGTCTGTGGCATGCAAGTCACAAACATGGCAAAGAACCTGACATATCTGTGCATAAAGTGTGCCATACTTGCGTTAAATTGACCTGGCATGTGCAGAGCAATGTTTTGTGGTGATTACTCTGCGTGCACACCAGAGCACTAACTTCAATACCTGTACTGCAAACTTATTCACGTACCAGATCCAACGTAGCCTACCACAAGAAGATTTTTTAGCATGTGTGGCTAGGTACCGGTTTTAGCAAGATAGTTACCTCCTGTTTTGCCCATCAAGAAACATCCGTCTTCTGCAAGACGTTCTTTTTTTTTTTTGCACTGCATAGTTATGTAAACCTTCTTTACTGAGCGTTGTTTTGTTTTGATGATTGAATTATTTTTAAATTTCTAATTCGATGTTTTTCCATAAATGCATAGGGCACTATATGAATATTGTATTTCATGAATGGTTGAGTTTTAGTGTGTGTGTTTTTTTTTGTTTTTTTTTGCATGTTTATGATGTATACATGATTCATACTGATCATTTTTCAAGTTGATTTATTTATCTATCGCCTATCTATCGTGGTTTTTCCCCCACACTCCTCGGTCCGTGTTCTTGGATAATGTTCGGTCGACCGACTCAACAAACACGGAAGTACTATGCAGCGTGTCATCTCTACTTCGGTGTCTTTGTAAAACAACGCACATGCGCACTAGTGCAAACGGTTTGGCTCCCCGACAGCTACGCAGCTACGTCACTCATTATCTACCGTCGACAGTTTGTTTGTGATGAACAGCGCCTCTTTGTGGCCGGACACGACCAAAACTGTCAGAATATAATAAATGCTGGACGCTTTTCGTTTAAAACAGCCTCGACGCGAGAAAGATAACAGCAGAGAGACGGTATGTAATGCTAAGTCGTCTATTCGGAGCCACATAACAAGTTTACCGGTGCTCGCCTTGACGGTAGCTGCGGATAACGTGATGCTGTGTTGCTAACAAACCCAGCAGCTCCGGTTTGTTGTGCAGGCAGTGCAGCTAGCTGACAGCAGCAGCAGCAGCAGCAGCAGCAGCATGGAGTGACTGCGCAGGGAGAGAAAACGCCAAATCATTTTCTTATTTTAGAGTCCATGCTATCCGCTCAAGCAGTTGCGGTGGGTTTCACACAAAGCAATGACCTCTGTAGCATCTACGGCTGAGTCCCGGGGGCTGCACGCGGCAGCCAGCAGCCGGGATGCGTGCAACGGGAACCCGCGGCAGAGGCTGCAGAGGCTGGCCGCGGTGCCCGGGTCCGCCCCGAACCGAGTCAACGACCTGCTGCTGCTGCGGCCGGATGCCAACAACCAGAAGGAGAGGAGCGCTAACAGGCATGTGGTGTTCTTCCACGGGGATATTCAGGTGAGTGGGGCGGAGGGTGGGAACCATAGACTGTAAAAAGAACATAATCAGGGAGGAATCAGGTGGGAACATAATCAGGGAGGGGATTATTCACGTTATCTATAGGGTCCACGAACCAGTTTAATCACTTTGTGGCAGTAGTACAGTCACAGTATTAGTGACTATTTCTGCACAGGTCTGGTGTTTTTGTAAACAGCACAACCTGTGGGATGATGATGATAGAAGATGAGGGCATTGAGTTCATGATGGCCTCCTCCTGCATCCCCAAACCTCCAGACAGCCAGTTTAAAACCTCTAGGTTGTAGAAATGTTAAGATCACACTAACTAAACTGCGACTGTATGTTCACACTAACAATAGCCCGATTAACAGAGACTGTGTGACTGTATTAACAATTTTCCTGAAGGTCAGGTTGGTTTGTTGCTGGTGGTCATAAAGTCACTGTATGCTTCTTTCACGTGCAGCCACATGACTCACTTAAATTACCCTCAAATGCCATAAGATATTTACAGGGTAACTGTAATGTATTCCTCAGATGTAAGAGGCTTTTATAGATTTAAACATCATGTGACACCTTATGGGTGTCACCAAAGGTTATCAGTGCGGTAAGGGACTTTTTCATTTTACTGCTTCATAAAAAAAATAGAACAGCTCAATGACCTGTGTGTGGGAAAGCACATAAAGCATAGGCTTACTTGCATTAGAATGATTGTTTCCCACATGAGTGTCAAGTGTAAATGCACATCACTGTAAACTGTCACTTTCTAACACAGATTTGGTAGGGTATCACACAATAGCTGCTGTCAGCTACATTGACATCAAGTCAGATTTATTAATATGAAGTCATAAGTGTCTAGAGTTCAGTAAGATAATCACAACATTCAACTAAAAGCAGCACCAAGTTCCACGTATTCTCCATCACAATGTGATGTGATAAAATTCAACATGTTCATCTGAGTGGGAGGGAGCTGACAGTAGCCAGACTACAACACCCAGAATTCCACTGTGTAAAAAGTTTATCGTATGTTATTACAAAATAATTGAGACAACAACAATGCAGGATAAACTTGTTCATCCAAATATCAGTGTACAGTAAATAGAGACCCACAAACACACACAGTGACGTTGATGTGAGTCAGCAGCTTTTTAGTCTGTAACATTTTTAATATACCAATATCACTAGAAAACAAAAAAAAAAAAGAGAGAGAGAGAGAGAACTTCCTAAATGCTAACAAGGGGCTACACCAGACCAGGTTTGGTGTTGGTACGTTCAATGTATTAACACCATTGACACCAACAGAATATTTAGCCAAGTATAGATATATCTGTAAACCAGCATTTCCTATTCATTTAACTGAGTAGAGCAAGACACAAGGATATATGTTGTTGTTTTTTTTTTTTAGTATTTTTTGGGCTTTATGCCTTTAATTAACAGGATAGTCGGAGAGTAAATGGGGGGAGAGAGAGGCGGATGACATGCAGCAAAGGGCCATCGGGGGATTTGGCTGCTGCGAGGACTAGAGCCTGGCCGGGACAGATGCTCAACCCAGTGAGCTGAACCAGTGGTCCTCAAAGTGGGGTCCGGGGACCCCCATGGGTCCTTGAAGAGGGTTCAAGGGGGTCCCCAACTTTTTCTAGAAATCTTACCACTTTTTTCTAGAATTTTAAAAGTTTTTTGAGAATTTTTTTTTACCACTTATACACTTTACCATTATTTTTTTTTCACTTTTCTTTTTTAATTTTACCACTTTACTGCTTCATTTCTTTTCTTACCAGTTTCTTCTAGAATTTTTTAAAAAACCTTTTTTTTTTTTGAGAAATGTTACCTCTTTTTTGAGAAATGTTTGAACGTTTTCTGAGAAATTTTACCAGTTTTTTTTCTTCAGAAATTTCTCTACAATATTCCCAAAGATTCACGCCATTGGCCCTGATTTGAACGTACATTGACTAAAAAAGTAACGTTCTTCTGTCTCAAAACAAAATAAATATTTGTGTATTTCTGGTGTTTCCTTCAAAATTTTGTCCAGTGGGGGTCTGTGGTGTAATTAGCCTGGTGTCAGTTTAGGGGTCCTTGATGTAAATGAGTTTGAGAACCACTGAGCTAAACGACACCACTTCTTTCACTTTTTATACCTACATCTGCTGATGCCTATCTGGATACATCATCAGTGATGTTCCTGGAACCAGCAGTGTTTCCGGTGTTCCAACATCGTACACCCTCCTCCAGGAGAACCCAGCTGGGCTGATCCCAGCCCAGCTTGTGTCCAGATGGCTAGCTACTGCAGACTCATTGGCTCTCCTCTTCTCAGCCACAGACATCTAGAGGCTCTTTCTGCTGCAGCTGACTCTCCTCACTCTTTTTTAGTGCATTTGCCAAGTGGGAGGGATATAGTCGAATAACTAGCCTAACTATAAATTCACAACACTTGTTCTTCGATATGACTATACCGTATATACAGACTTACATAAGGTTCGGATTGAGTCACAAGCATGAAATAGGTGCTGTTGGTGGTTGGTTGCTACATTTACAGGAGTCTGAAATGTTTTTCTGCTGCTACTCATAGTTTCCTATCAGATATTTGGCATAAATATGAAGATATTAGATTTTGACTGTTCTTTGGCTTTAAATGTCCCTGCTACAAAGAAACAAAGAAACGTGGGATTACGTTATGTCCTCTCCCTCTTTTCAACGAATGAACTGCACCACAGCCTTTGTCTTGACCATAAGACACTTGTGTAAAAACAACAAAACAAGTGTAAGGAAAGAACTGAGCTGATGAAAGAAGAGGAGAGTTGCTGAACAACAGTGCAGCTCAGATTTTTTTCTTTATTTTTTTTACATTTACAGCGGGTATCAAACCTGCAGCTGTCAGATTATGCGAAGCTGTCTCACAGACAGTTTCCTTTTGTAGTCAGTTGAGGAGACACTTACTAATCAAGTGACAAAAAATAGAGGAGGCAAAGAAGATAAATGTCACACGTTTGTTTTTCTTTACTAATTCTTCTCAAGAATTAAAAGACCTGCCCTCATTTATTATGAAGTGTCTGCGTCCTCATCTGCAATTCATTAGGCCACTTTCTTAGCAAGTGTTAATATTCCCACAGTGTGCTGCTATTTCCCAGGAAACGTTCGTATGCACAGGACGCTGTCACAGGGACGTATCCATATAAATAAAATGAATGAAGTCATTGTGTCCGGGACCACACACTGACAGTCTGACAGCAAAGTGAGAGGAAGCTGCTGATGGAACTAATTAAGTGGGCCAAAGATACACTGAAGTGTGTTTGACGTCTTTAGTCAGACTCACCATGGCTGTTACCAGCCGCTCCAACCAGTGTTCTCAGAGAAACACAACAATATATTCTGAAAACATCTCTGACTTTCAGGTTGTTCTAATGAAGCAATTTCAGACTAGGTTCGTGTTTTTGGTTTATATTTGACATATTGTTTACAGGCTCAGTAACATGGTCAAAACAAAGCTCAGTCCTCTACAGACACATGAGTTTATACTGCAACATGGTCTTCATCTTGTTTATCTGGGCTAACTATCTAGTAAAAAACTAAGACAAACTGGAAAATTATTAAGGACACAAGTGGTGTTTATCAATCTAGTTATGATATCAGTGTTATGTGATGCTCACAAGGCCACCAACATTGTGAGGGACCCCTCCCACCCCTTAAACAGCTTCTTCAGCTTCCTCCCATCAGGGAGAAGTGTGTTGAATGTGCAGGTCACAACTTGTCCACCAGAGCATTTTGGAGTTGTTGGATTGTGTATTTGATGAGTTTGACGAGAGAAACCAAGAAATCCCATGAGCCTCCGTAGCGTAGCTCTGAGCAACTCACGGCTCTGCTCCGCCGTTCTAAAAATAGCTTGCATTGACAATTAAAGGTAACGAACCTACTGCTAAAACTATAGGGATTATTGACTTTGTCTTCACGTCCTTTAATAACTTATCTGATTTTAATATTGTTATTGTTTCCCCTCATGTTTTGCACGTGCTGTGGTAGTGACAGTAAAAGCTCCTTGAACAGATCAGCTGTGTACTGCGGCTCTCAGCAGCCTCTGTCTGTGTGCTGTCTGTGCAGAACTTCCAGGAGGAGATGGCTCTGCAGCCCGAGGGAGCCCAGTGGCTGTCCTGGAGTCTGGAGCAGGTGGCCTTCACCCTGGGCCGACGTTTCCCCGAGCGACACATCTGGGTGATCAGAGCCTCGCGCATGTATCTACACAAGTTCAGCTGCTACCACAACTTTGTGGAGAGCAACATGTTCGGGGCACCAGAGCACTCACCTTACTCTCCTGACTACGGAGCCTTCCACCATCTCAGGTTGGTGTTCTATGTTGGGATGGAGGGAGGGAGGATGGATGGATGGAGGGACAATGGATGGATAGATGGAGGGAGGGAGGGAGGGAGGGAGGATGGATGGATGGATGGATAGATGGATGGAGGATGTGAGGTAGGCTTGGGCGATAGGTTAAAAATTTCCAATCGGCCACCGTACCCCTTTAAATCGGCGATTGACGATATATTCGGCAGTTATGACACGTGTGCGGAGCGCAGGTGTGTATGTATAAAGCGGATCAATCACAACCAGAGCACCGACGCGTCAGAGAGAAGCGAGGTGAGCGCAACGCACACCTTATTCTCCTGTGAGGAAGAAAAAAAAAAAAGCCCGTGGTCCAACCTGACCCGAGTTATTAAATGTTTACGTTTATTTAGAAGTTTAATTGGTGCTGATTAAACTTGTAAATGAATGCTGCTCTGGATCCAAACAACAGAACCATTTTATTATAATAGACTATATATTTTCCATCTTTGCTGAGCATAAGGTTTGTTCTAAATTAAATAAAAGCCTGTCCCATAGACGCGTGTCCGCTCGGCGCACACACACACACCCTCAAAAAAAAAAAAAAAAAAACTATTGGCAGAAGTCTGGGCCGTGAGAACCGGCGGCCTACCTTTCGTATGGATAATCAGCTTGATAATCTAACGGATTTGATCTGTCCCGGAAAATCCGTTGTTGTGATAGACACATGTGTTTTCATAACGCAACTCTGTCCGGAGCTTCGCTACTTTTATTTCCGTATCCTTCGTAACAGTAACAGTAACCCCCGGTACAAGGATTTCAAAATAAGGGCACACTGAATATCATAAAACATAACGCTCTTCTAAAAATAATTCAGACTCGTCGGAAATCAGTGTGAATAACATAGAACAACATACATATTACATAACTATAGCTGCCAGATCCAATTTACGCACGCTTTGAATTGTGCTCCATGTAAATTAGAGTTGAATTCTGTGGAGGCAGACCATTAATTTGGCGAAATAAAATGCAAAAAAAATCGCCCAGACAATCGCCAAAAATTAAATCAACCGTGACGGACTCAGCCGGTGGTCGATTGGCGATACATTCGTCCTATCGCCCAAGCCTAATGTGAGGATGGATAGATGGAGGGAGGGAGGATGGATGGATGGAGAGGGAGGAGGGATGGAGGGAGGATGGATGGAGGGATGGGGTGGAGGATAGATGGATGTAGGGAGGGAGGGTGGATGGATGGAAAGATGAATGGAGGGAGGGAGGGTGGATAGATGGATGGATGGAGGATGGATGCATAGATGGATGGAGGGAGGGAGGATGGATGGATAGGTGGAGGGAGGGAGGATGGATGGAGCGAGGGAGAGAGGATGGGAGGATGGATGGAGGGAGGGAGGATGGAGGGAGGGAGGGAGGATGGATGGATGGATAGGTGGAGGGAGGATGGATGGATGGAGAGAGGATGGGAGGATGGATGGAGGGAGGGAGGATGGATGGATGGATGGAGCGAGGGAGAGAGGATGGGAGGGAGGGAGGATGGATGGAGGGAGGGAGGGAGGGAGGGAGGGAGGGAGGGAGGGAGGATAGATGGTTGTAGGGAGGGAGGATGGATAGATGGATGGATGTAGGGAGGGAGGGAGGGAGGATGGGTGGAACCTCTCAGCACATCTTCATCATGTGTAACAGCAGTGCTATAAAGCAGCTGCTGTGTGTACCAGGTGTTGTATCAGGTGTGTGTTGTCAGTCCAGTGTGTGTGACCAGCGTGTCCCTGCAGGTCTCTGCTGAGCCACGGGATGCAGCGAGCCGACCTGCCCAACCCCCTGCAGCCACCAGGAGGCGGCGGCGGCGTCCCCTCTGGCTTCTCTCTGGCGCTGGTGGGCTTCAGCAAAGGCTGCGTGGTGCTGAACCAGATGGTGTACGAGCTGGGCGGGGCCCGCGCCGACCCGCTCACGGCCCCTTTCGTCAAGTGCGTGTCGGCCATGTACTGGCTGGACGGGGGACACCCGGGGGGCAGCGAGACCTGGGTGACGGACAAGCTGGTGCTGAAGGAGCTGGCGGCCAGCGGGGTGTCGGTCCACGCCCACGTCACCCCGTACGAGGTGTGCGACCCCATGCGGGCCTGGGTGGGCCGCGAACACGGACACTTCATCAAGACCCTGGAGGAGCTGGGGGCCTGTCCCAGCAAGAAGCTGCACTTCCAGGATGAGCCCCCCTCCATCGAGAACCACTTCAGGGTCATTCAGGAGTTCTGAGTTTGGCCCACACACACACACACACACACACACAGAAACCTGAGCTGATCACTGAGCGCTTTAGATGAGCCATTAGAGTGCAGGTTGTGTCTTATTTGCTGGTCTTACCTCAACTTTAGGTGATTTAAGGGCTCAGAGTTTAGAGTGTGTGACAGATGTGGGTGTGTTAGACTTTGTACTTTCTTTCTACGGCTAATTGCACTTAATTTGAGGTGGAATGATCATGGCGCCTTCCCCCTTTTCCCCTTTGGCCCAGAGTAGAATATGCAGGTATGAATCTTTATGGTTCAGTGTCTTCCTGCTCTAATATTTTACTCTTAAATGTAAGCTTTTCCATTTGATTTTGGCTCAGACTGTAAGTTGCTGCAGAGCCTGGCTTTGAATGATTCATGTTGTTTCTGATCAGTTTTGCTCATAAGGGAATTTCTGTAATTTAAGGTGTAAATGTTAGTGTAACATTGTGACTTATTTAAATAGTTTGGTTGAGGACGAGCAGCTTATTACATTCTAATACTAATGTTGAGCTATTTTAGACAGGTGAATGTCTGAACGTCTGAACCTGACTCTCAGGTTCAGGCTTCAGTTGGTCTCAGCGGTGATTCTTGATTGTACTTTTAACTGTGGCTGACTAATTAAGCCGAGTGCCAGGTCATTCCTCCAGCTTGACCCTGAGGTCGCTTTTCCACCACTAATTTGTTGTTTTACATGTCTGCTCTTAAGCTGCAGACAAAACCAAAAACTGGCGCTTTATTTTAGTAGCATTCCTTTTTTCCTTAACGTTAGCCAGTATGTTATGCTGCCATCATGACAAATATAACTGCTTTTCAAGGTGGAGACTAGTGAACTTTCAAATTCAATATTACAATAACAATCTTCTTTGACACATATTTACAGATTTATCAGCCGGTATAATAAGAAACTGTACACATCATGTTGTTTTCCAAATATTAACTGATGATATTAATTAGTTTTCTGCTTTAATCAATTAGATCTGTTCCTCACATCTGTTTATTTTGGAAATATACCAAATTACCTTAGTTATCTTAGTTGTAACTAGACAAGATGTAATGATGTTTACAATGTTAACTTTTTTGATAAAATGAGACGAGAAGATAATTTTTCTTAATTAATTTGTTTATTCGTTTTCTTGTTCTCATTGTTGTAAGGGTATGTTCTATCTTTATCTATGTTCTGTACTGTTTTTATCTGACTGCAGCAATGTGCATTGCAGAATGTCAAAATACACACACTTGCTTGTCTTGTTGGAGCTGTGTGGTGAAGTGAAGTGTAGTGGCTTGCTCAGGTTGGACAGCTGACTCCCAGTCAGCGCTGGCAGCATGCATATGAATCTGTGTCAGCTTTTTGCACTGCGCCGACGGCTGCAGCTCTGTTTTGCTGAATGTAACTTCAGACCATTCCATTCTGTTTACTACCTGCTGTTAAACCCCCCCCGCTGGAGTTCCAGCGGGGCGGATATGAACTTTAAAAAAACAATAACTATTTATCTAGCGTGCAAGAAACGTAACACAAGAGTGTTTGAAATCATCACATACATTAACACAGCATCACTTTGCTCTGTTGACGGTTAATGATGGAGGCTGTTACAGTAGCACAGGTGGTGGAGCAGAGTCTCAGCAGGTGGCAGCACTGTGGAGGAAGAGCAAAGTAAAACCGACTCTACTAAAGACACAGACAAACGCCCCATCAGATATTTTCTACTATTTTTATTGAGCTTTTTCAGTTTGCTTTGTGATGCCTACATATTAGCCTGCAGTTGATCAGCATACATACAATGTACAATACAGATTATGTCTCTCTCTTTTTTTTTTAAAGTCATTTCAGATGCAATCATAAGTCTCATACATTAAAAAAAATATATAAAATGCAAAATAAACAAACATCTCTTCAACATGTATTTGCTTGTGCTTGTGGCTGGTTTGACTGGAGTCTACAGTGACCTTCAGGCTCGCTGCAGCCGGGAGAAGAGAGAAAGGAGTGTTGGGTGACATCAGTGGCGCTCCGGTTCTAGAGGAGGAGGATGATGAGCCAACCTCCTGTTCACACAATGAGCGCTCACACACTCACTCACACACACACTGACTGAGGCCACCGAGTGACTAGCTGCTGAAAATAACACAGTACAATAGCTGTACAAAACACAACACCACAGCATAGGTCACGTTCAAGTGACAGGATAAACAATGCCAGCAAACACGAGACGCTTGGTCCAAAAAAGCGTTTCGTCATCCCCGCAAAGTGAGATCCCTGACATCACCGCTCAACTCGTCAAGTCTTGAATCTTGTTTTTAAAACAGGCTGCTGCTGCTGCTGCTGCTGCTGCGGCGGCAGGAAAAGGCTTGTTTCTGTTTCTGTACAGCTGAGCTCGGAAAAAAACTCAGGACTTCCTTTGTTAAGGCACCTCAGCCTGAACGGAGATTACTTTTTTTTTTAAGACAGTCGCCCGTTTGAAGAGGTATTAGAATCCAGAAGTTTTAACTCTTGAGATGAATTAAGCTTATTTTTCCTTATCCAGTAGTAAAATAGACAATAATCTAATAAGCTCCTGACAGCATCACGCCGACCGACGTACCTGTCGGCTTAACCTCAAATCTGCTAACTTCCGTGAGATGAGAATCTTTTATTTTATTTTTTTTACAGTGTGGTGCTCCAGTTTTTTTTCCAGGGATGACAGCATACAGATGAGAGCACGGCCGTGGCCGTAGACGCCCATCTCCCACACACAAAGGCCATTGTGGCAGCTGGCGACAACAACAAACAAACACAATGTGGTCTTATTCAGTTTGGCACCTCGCGACAAAAAGAGGAATGTTTCACTGGAGGTTAAGAGCTATCAGAGTTGCCAGCTTTTTAAGAGAGCCGAGTGTTTTTTTTTTCTGTTTTTTTCCCCCTTATTCAAGTCTTACTTGAACAAAAGATGGTAAATCCTGTGAGTCAATAGCGTTGCATTACATTACATGAACTCATTTGGCAATTACAAGTGAGCACCTCGTATTTCACATTGTACCGGCGGTTCTTGTCACGCCACGTTCCGTCTCTTTCTAAAAAAACCCTTTACCATCGTTTCCCACTTTTCTTTTTTTATCATCATTACCCAGAATGCCTTTCACGCCAACGTATCTTTAACAGCCAACTTCAGAATGTAAACCAACAGGTCCACATCTTGGGAAATAACCCACATTTCATTTGAATGCTTCACTCAAACACATCAAAGTGTGTCATCTTCCTCTTGACTAAAACCCTCTGACTCATCTGAACCATTTCACTTTATTTCATTTATTTTTTTCTCTTTACTTCCTGGTACCACCTTCTATAACGAATCCTCACTTCCATCCTTTTCAAACCTTTATCACTCATCCTCTTTTAAATAAACACCTTGATTACACAGGATCACCGGCCTCCCACCGTTAGACTACAGGACATGTGAGCACATTATTTGCATAAAAATATATAAAGTATAAGTTCAGCACATAAATAATAATAATAAGCCTATAAGAATAACATTAAGAATACAAAACAAAAGGGAGAAAGGGAGAGAGAGAGAGAGAGAGAGCAGCGTGTCCTGAGATGTTAAACAACAGGAGCAGGTTGACTCGGGGCCGGCGGGGGCCCAGGAGCAGCCCAGCAGCTTTTAATGCTGACACTGTGGGAACAGTGAGGTGAATGGCTTTGGTGAGGGACTCAGAGACACAATGAACCTCTCGAGGACACACAAAACTTTCAGAAATAGCTCCTGCTTATCAGCTCAAAACGTGTGCTCATGAAGTAAGCGCTACAGTCGGCCAACAAAGAGGAACGGGGGGGGATGGGGGTGAGGAAATCATTTGAGTAATAAGTGCGGGTGTGGCGTACGAAGCGCGGCGTGACTCATTAGCTCTCTGAGCCGTTACGGGTCGACATTCCTGTCTCACTGTGGAAGGATGAACAGGAATTCAATGAGTACCGTGATCTGTTGCTCACTTTAAACCCTCCTTTTATATATATATATACTGTACAATAACAATAACCCAAGTACAAGACTGTACACACAGAGCCTGTCAGGTCTGAGGACGGGGACCACGCTGTGGTTCCTCTTATTAAAAAGGAGCTTCATCTAAAAAAAAAAAACCCTGAGCTAAATTTAAACCCTCGATCTATAGCTGACATGGAGAAAATGAAAGTGTGACACCGTGGGACTCGAGGCGAAGTGTAAGGAATGTGATAGCGAGCGATCGTGTCCGTCTGCTGGTTGGTTTTTCAAGTACAAGTGCAGTCGTGTTGCAGGTAGGAAGAGACGGAGCTCGGGCAGAGAGCGGCAGGTCTCACTAAAAACGCTACAGTGGTGAGATGAAACATTCCCAGACACACAGCTGCAAAAAAAAAGACTGTTTTCCCATGATGCCGCTGTCCAGCTGTGCCCGGCTCTCATCCACATGCAAATAAGGACACAAACACACTTCCTCATTGCAGCGGCGCTTATCAAGACATCAGGTTTCTGCTGAAGCGCGGTGACAATGGACACTTCACTTCTCGTCTTAAGGCAGAGTGTGATGCGTGTGTAGGCTTCTTTTGACAGATAAGACATAAGATATTGCATAGAGTTCCCTAGAAACAGTCGGCTAGCCTTCATCAGCACAGGGACAGCTGCACACAGCCCCTGAAAACACCAAGGATTTCATACATCCAACGGAATTAAATACTTTAGGTTAAACACGCAGCATTAATTAGACATTTTTTCACACCTTTTTTTAAACAGAGATGGATCAGTGGTGGATCTCCAAACGTAGCTGGTTATCTTTGGTCTGACTGGTCGCTCTTCGCAGATTAGTGGAACAGAAACACAAGCTAAGTGCTCTGAGTGGTGGCAGCAGACAGCTGGTTTTGTGGAGGCTTTAGAAAAAAGACATTAAAAAGCTCAGAGGAAGAAGCGAAGAGCCGCGGCCTTCAGTTCCTCCCCAACCCCCCGTCCATTTTACACTCTCAAAAGTCACCGTCTCCGGGGGCGGAGGTCTCCTCGCCGAATCGAAACCTTTTGGCGTGAGAGTGCGGGGACTCGTGGATGTTCTCCTTGTCCTCGGGGTCTTCGGGCGGGGCCGCCCACTTGCTGCCGCAGCTCCTTTCGCGGCCGGTGCGTGCGGTGGTGGGGTCGGGGCTCAGACACAGCTGCCACAGCCAGGGATGGCTCATGCACTCTGCAGCACTGGGCCGGTCCCTGTGGTCACAACAGAGAACATTAGAAGAGGAGCTGGTGACTGTTTATGTTCATCAATAAATGGGTTTATGTAATTGACTGATAGATCCCAAGGTGATGTATGCATTGTATACTAAAAGATTCATATCAATTTTAATTTAAAAGATCCAACATTGATTCATAAAATCCATTGATCCATCTTTTAATGTCTGTTTAATGTCTTCTTGTCTGTTAGAGATCTGTGTGAATATGTATGTTTCCATTCACTTCTTAAAGGGATAGTTCAACATTTTGGCAAATTGGTCCATTGCCACAATCCCTATAGTCATAGCAGTAGGTTCGTTACCTTTATTTGTCAGTGCAAGCTATTTTTAGAACGGCGGAGCAGAGCCGCGAGCTGCTCAGAGCTACGCTACGGAGGCTAATGGGATTTCTTGGTTTCCCTCATCAAACTCATCAAATACACAATCCAACAACTCCAAAACGCTCTGGTGGACAAATTGTGACCTGCACATTCACCACGCTATGAGATAATAGTGTAACATTACAAAGACAGAGTTGTTTTTGAGGCAAACGCTAAGCCGGAACTACATTCCAGACACGGCTGCTGGGCGGAGTGATTTAGTGTATTTGCTTCATATTATACATCATTATTTCATAGTGTGGTGAATGTGCAGGTCTTACTCCTCCATAGAGCCTTTTGGCGCTGTTGGATTGTGCATTTGAAAAATGTTGAACTATCCCTTTAAATCTACACATAGATTGCCGTATTTGAATTACTGTATCACCCACGACTATACTGAAGAGTTGCACCGTTTACTTCTATAGTGTGTCATGTTAAATAGATGTGCAACTGCTTTAGGGTTTTTCATGTAAATATTAATATTTTCAATAATTCATCAGGTCAGAGAGTTTCATCTTTGTACAATCTGCAGTACAGCATTAGTTCTGTGAAAATCTCTTTCATAACCAAGCAAAATTGGTGTTAAAACAAATATCTCTAAATGAATCAATACTGAATCGAATCCTTGTGAATCTTGATCGAGTTGACTCCTGTGTGACACAGAAGAAAAGCTAATCCTAATGTCTGAGAGGCTGCAGCCAGACTGTGATGCTTTCCAGTGATTATATTAAAAAATCCAATATCGCTACAGTCTAGAAAAAAATGTTGTGATATACAATATTATCCCTGGAGGAGGGGGTGTAATATAATTATATTGTTATTATATGTGTGTTCTCAGCAGAATGGTGCTGCTACTCAACAGAAGTGAGGGTTGGAGTCTGCAGCAGAGTCTGAAAAACTCCAGTTATTGCTCAGTCTACCACTGACTAATTAAAGGGATAGTTCAACATTTTGGCAAATTGGCCCATTGCCATAATCCCTATAGTCATAGCAGTAGGTTTGTTACCTTTAATTGTCGGTGCAAGCTGTTTTTAGAACGGCGGAGCAGAGCCGCAAGCTGCTCAGAGCTACGCTATGGAGGTTAATCGGATTTCTTGGTTTCCCCCATCAAACTCATCAAATACACAATCCAACAACTCCAAAACGCTCTGGTGGACAAGTTGTGACCTGCACATTCACCACGCTATGAGATAATAACAGAACGTTATGAGACAGAGTTGTTTTTGAGGTAAATTCATGCAAAACCGCTGATGTGCGTTGCCTTCAGTGACAGTTGTTTGGCAAGCAGTCTCTGCATTTGCCTCGAAAACAACTCTGTCTTGTAACGTTCTGTTATTATCTCATAGCGTGGTGAATGTGCAGGTCACAACTTGTCCACCAGAGTGTTTTAGAGTTGTTGGATTGTGTATTTGAGGAGTTTGATGAGGGAAACCAAGAAATCCCATTAGCCTCCGTAGCGTAGCTCTGAGCAGCTCGCAGCTCTGCTCCGCCGTTCTAAAAATAGCTTGCACCAGCAATTAAAGGTAACGAACCTACTGCTATGACTATAGGGATTATGGCAATGGGCCAATTTGCCAACATTTTGAACTATCCTTTTAATAGATTAATTAACAAGTTATTTGAGAGGCAATTTTATCTAATCTCATCTCCCATCTCAAATAAAGCTCCTCACTGGTTGTTGTACAACTTCTAGAAAATCACAAGAATGACTGTTGTGCTGGTTCCCTGTTGTTCATCAGGAGAGAGTTTCCTCTTCCACACAGGGACACGAGAAAATCATTATCATCAACAGAGGTGATTACTTGCTAATGACTGAATTCTCAGTGTGTATTCATGTGTTATGATTTTTTTTAAAAAGACTAGTGCTTCATTTGCTCTGGGTGCTGCACATGCTGATGTGTGAGGATCCTTCACGCTCCAGTGCAACGTGTCTAAAATAAAACACTGCGTGTCGGTCGTCGCTCATCTGTGTGTTCACAGTCTCCGTGTCTACTCACTCTGGAGCTTTGACCAGCAGCTTGCGGATGAAGTCCACGGCCAGCTCCGACACCCTGGAGAAGGTGTCCCTGCTGTAGTCCACGTTGACCTGCGACACGTTCAGGTACGTCTCCTGCTTGTCGTCCCCGGCGAACGGAGACTCGCCCGTCACCAGCATGTAGGCTATTACGCCCACGCTCCTGAGGGACGGAAACACGCATGAAGGACAGAGTCAAAACACGGGGGCTGGAGCGGCTGTGGGCCGAGAGGCTCATGGAAATTTAAAACATCCAAATACACAAAAGGAGAAAATTGAAGCTTCTATTTTAATAACTTTAGCCACCAGGGAAGTGAGAAGCAGAAAGAAGAGAAGAAATATGAAGTGTTGCAGAGCCGCTGCGGTCGGTGGATTTACACTGCAGCTTAAAGGGACAGTTCAACATTTTGGCAAATTGGCCCATTTCCATAATCCCTATAGTCATCGTTACCTTTAATTGTCGGTGCAAGCTATTTTTAGAACAGCGGAGCAGAGCCGCGAGCTGCTCAGAGCTACGCTACGGAGGTTAAGGAATTTCTTGGTTTCCCTCATCAAACTCATCAAATACACAATCCAACAACTCCAAAACGCTCTGGTGGACGCGTCGCGCATCAGCGGTTTTGCATGAATTTACCTCTAAATCAACTCTGTCTCGTAATGTTCCATTATTCTCTCATAGTGTGGTGAATGTGCAGGTCACAACTTGTCTACCAGAGTGTTCTAGAGTTGTTGGATTGTGTATTCAGGGCTTAAAGTTAAAAAAAATCCTGAGCCTGAACTTTTTTCCAAGGAGCGGGGTGCAGTGGATCCGACGCATAGCCTACACATTATAGGCAATTTAGAAAACAACTTTTTGGCATTGTGCTTGGTGATGTACACAGGGTTCATACACATTTTAACCAACACATTTCCATGACTTTCCCATGACTTGGCAACAAGTTACCATGACATTACAAGACCTCTAAAACATCAATATATGCATGAAATGTATGAAAACTATGTGTAAAAAAAATAAATAAATAAAATAAAAAATGGAAATGTCAAAATAGATCTAATGACAATGGGCTTTATCCTTTTTCCACTACTTCCTGAGCTCAAGCCAGCTTCATTATTACATAGGCTACAGACAAACTGATAAATCCAGGTGTGTCTGACCTCACAACAATGGTCATTCCCCCCCAGAAAATTTTTTTAATGTGATTTTAACACATTGAAGCATTCTGGTGTACACTGAGAAGAACATGAAGGGAAAATTGGTTTCAGATTAAAAAAAAAAAAAAAAAGAAGCACATTGAGTATTGACTGAGGGTCCTATAGCTTTGTTGCCTTACAATTGTAATCTAGGGGTCTGGACCAGCCATTCAAGGGCCCGTTTCCTCTGTTATGGGGCGTGGGGGGCGGGGGGGGCACGTCCGTGCAGCGTTGCGCTGCGGACATGCACGGAGAAAAAAAAAAAAAACGAAATCGAATGCGCGCCGTTACGTCCGCTCGTACCACCAGGTTCGTTTGTGCCGACGTCAACAGCGGCAAGAGACCCGACGCTAACTGGCGTATCACTGCCTCCAGCGAGTGACTGAGTCACGTCACCAGGCTCATACAGTACGCGCAGGCAGGCCAGGGTTGTCTTGCATACGACTCATTTAGCTTTGTCTTTGTCCTCCGTCTTCTCCGGCCATGAACTTCTCTGTGTGCAGCCAAATATTGTGTGTGTGTGTGTGTGTGTGTGTGTGTTTTTTTTTTTTTTTCTGAAATTTTCAAACGCCGGAGATCCGGCACGGGGCCGGAATACTTTAAGCCCTGTGTATTTGATGAGTTTGATGAGGGAAACCAAGAAATTCTAGAGCAGTCTGCGGCTCTGCTCCGCCGTTCTAAAAATAGCCTGCACCGACAATTAAAGTTAACGAACCTACTCATAAAACTATAGGGATTAGGGCAATGGGCCAATTTGCCAAAATGTTGAACTATCCCTTTAAAAACAAGCTGCGTGAGCCTCTCACACTTTGTGGTGCAGCTGGACTGACGTTGCGTCTTAAGGAACAAATCGCCCACGATACACATTTCTCCTCCAATCGGTGAACAGCTGCTCATCACACACACTAACTCACCACAGGTCGGTGGCTGTCGTGATTGGTTCATAATTCAGGATCTCTGGAGCTGAAGGAAAGGAAAAAAAAAAAAAATCACATCATTAAAATTCCAGTAAAGTCTTTTTTGTCCAGGATCATTTCTGTTCCTGTCCTGTGTTGTTTGGCTTTTCATGATTCACCACTAGTAAAGTTACATATTTGTGTGGTGTCCTCACAAACTGGTTTCTGTTTCACAGTTCTAATGGAAAAACAAATGAAACTCTTGACGGTGCAGGCAGAGAAAAGAGTTCCTTGAGATTTATGTAACTGGATCAAAGCGAGTTTTTCTTGCATGACAGGACCACAGGAGCTGTAAGGAGGGAAAAACTAAAAACACACAACCCCTCTGCACCTGTACTGGAATTCATGCTAATTGAAGAAAATGATTTCTAAATAAGCCTGAACCACTTCATTTGTAAACTTAATGTGCTGAGACTCTATTATCTAAGACAGGTTTCTACTCTGGCGGTTTTCTCCGCCGTACATGTCTTTGAGCGATCAAAGCGTGTTTTTACAAACTTCACCTTACCCACATACTCAGGTGTGCCAAGAATTTCCCGCAGCTCCCCAACCGCACCCAGTCTACGTGCCAGGCCAAAGTCTACGATCTTTATGTCTCCTGGAGGAGTCAGGTTGGTTAGGAGGATATTCTGTGGCTGAGGGGAGAAAAAAAAACACACATAGAGGAAACACGGTGAACGTCGCTTGAAAAGCAGAAATGGTGCTGAGATAAGAAGTGCTTGGGAACAAACCTATTACTCAAATCAGAACTGTTTCTCAACTTCTCTTTGAATGTAACTCCGAGAGAGGGAGGGAGGGAGGGAGGGAGGGAGGGGTGTTGACCTTCCTGTCAGGGCTTCTAACAGCTTTATTTGTTCAAGAACTGAAAATATATGGACCGTGTGACACCGTATAAACACTGGTATTAAACGTTTGCATCGTTCTCTATGAGAGGTGGAGAACATACAGTACTCTCAGTGTATGTTTGTTTTGTAGAGTCGGGGTTGTCTGTATCTACATACGACTCCGTCCATACACAGCTCTGTATCACACACACTATGTGCATACTGAAAACACCTGAAAACATAAAACCTTTCACAACAACACTGGGTGTGCACATGCTGGTGTAAACAGGAAGTAGATGGTCTACGGCTGATGACTTGCAGAAAACGCTACAAACAAGGAACAGTTGTGGTGACAAGAGGCAGAATGAAGTGATGTGAGAGGAGGCTTCATGACCGCCTCGCACAACCTCACCACAAATAACACAAACTGTCCTTTTAAAAGGCACAACAACAGCTGTGACGAGGTCAGTCACACTTGTAATGCACTGTCCGTGTAGCTGTCGCCGCCTTTGGCCCAGGCTGACGGGAACCAATCGGGGAGCGGCCACGGGCGTCTACTGTACTGTACATCTGTGGCTGCAGTTTGGGGTACTTCCATGTTCGCACTAGTCGCGCCGAGCGCATCGGGCGTGTTGACACAGACGAGTACAGCGGCGTGCAGAGCGCTACGCTACAAGCACAGAGGCTGCACTTCAAACTGAAACAAAGCACACTCCTCAGCCTTTACAGTTACAGTACAACTCAGTGATGTCATGGAGCACAACATCACACAATGTGATACACTGAGGGAAGTATCTGACACGCAGGGTTTCCTAAACTCACTGTTACTGTACACAGGCTTAAAGGCTGGATTTAAATGTAGCATCTAAAAAGTGGTGTATGTGGTAAAAACTGGGATCCAGGATGTAGTAGTATGTATGTTTGCCGGTATGCACTTATATAGATATATGTATATACACAGGTGCATCTTAAAAGGTACATTGTGTAGGAATTCCTCCCATCTAGCGTTGCGGTTGTATATCACCAGCAACTCAATCATATTTTTCATGCTGCATTCACGTGAAATTGGGCAGACGGCAGACGGACGACAGCCGCTGCACGTAACGGCATAAACAAGCCTCTATGTAAACAAGTGGTCCGTCAGCACGAGGCAAAACAATACACGTGATGATATGTTGTCATGGTGATGTCATATTGTTTACCTGACCCACGTTTTACCGGCTTTCTCTGGACTTCTGTGACTAAAATGACATCTGGTTTGTTACCGACGGCCGTCTGCCCGACTGCAGGTGAATGCAGCATCAGTGTAAAGGGGCGTTCACACCAAACGCGTTAGACGCGAATTGAGCGGCAACTCTACTTTGAAAATCAATGTATCATGCACGTCTCAAGTGTCTGGAGCGACGCGAATAAAGTTGAAAATATCGAACTTTTCAGGCGGCATCGTGAACGTAAAAACATGGAGACACCACATGGCAGCAGCACCGAGCTTACCCGCTCCATGGAGATATGAATGATATGAACGGCTCATTCGGAGCTGAAAGGAACACTTCAGTTTGTTGATGGGGGGGATTACTGATTCATGAAAAACAGACTTTTGATAATCGGTTTTTCATGAATAGATAACAGGAGAAGTTACACAATGTCCCTTTAAAAAAAAAAAAAAAAACAGGGAGCCAGCAGCTCTTGAGGGAGTGCGAGGCCTCTGTATCTCAGTCTGGTGTCAGCGATGCAGTGTGTGCTGTTGAGCTCCCTCTCTTCGCCCCGGGCTAACGCGCCATTCCCACCTATAATCCTGGTTCTGGTCTTAACTGTGTCATGGAAATAGGAAACTGGGGTTTTGAGAGCAACGGAGCTAAAAAAAAAGAAGAAATAAACACAGCCGAGCACTTCAATGTGTAAACACGTAAAAATAGATTCTTGAGTCTCCGGCTACAGCCATGCATGTGATTCTCTCACTCTCTCTTGTGTGTGTGTGTGTGTGTGTGTGTGTGTGTGCATATATGAACCTTCAGGTCTAAGTGCACCAGGTTGCTCTGGTGGAGGTAGTGGACTCCCTCCAGCGTCTGCCTGATCAGACGGGTGATCTGGGCCTCTGGCAGCAGCTCATCCTGCACACAGTGGTCAAATATCTCTCCACCCGCCGCGCTGGGCAAAGAGAGAAAACACAAGCACATTGTAAGTACACTGACACAAACACACACACACACACACTAACACACAGGGCAGGTTCAAAAAAAGGTCACCGACACACCAGGCAATTTACTGACATCTGATGCCGTGCGGACGCGGTGGACTTTGGACGTAGAAATAGAAAGCGGAGGGCGGCTTCGGTGGTTCAAGTGGCCAAACCTAGAGCTGCAGGGAGATCAGTTTGATCCTGCATGTCCTGGCAACATGTTGATGAGCAACGGTGAAGGTAGTTAGGAGGTGGGAGTGCCGACCGACACAGAGAAAGGCAATCCCTAAAAACTGAGCCTGGATCAGATTTAATTACACTTCAAGTTATTCAAGTTTATAATTTGATATTTCTCTGCAAGCCTGCGTCTGCAGCGTCTTGGCTCTCAGGATTAAACTGAAATCGCAGCAGCAATTCACCTCAGGACGAACGCGGTGTTTACTTTACTTTGTAATCTATGTCTCACATCTACTTTCTGTTCTGATGACACAGAGATGCAAGATGAACGATATGTCAGACAAGGAAAAACATGATATAACACAAATGGCCCAGAGGTCAGGATGTGATGATGATGATGATGATGATGATGATGATGATGCTTTAGAGAGAATACGTCCAGCCACATCATCTGCAGGGTGTCACCTCAGGGTGTTCAGTGAATTCATACAACACACTGGGCCTTTGAGTCAGTGAACAAATATTAGGGAGAAAGAGCTGCTGGTTTTATATTTTAAAAAAGCAGATAATGTGGCAGCGCCGGCTGGATCAACAGGACTTTGCCTGTAAAAAAGGCATTTTACTGGACTGTGCTGCTTGTTTGTGGTTGTGTTAAAGGGATAGTTCAACATTTTGGCATTTGGCACGGAACGTAACGAGACTGAGTTGTTTTCGAGGTAAATACAGAGACTGCTTGCTGAAAAACTGCCCCAGATGGAAACACGCATCAGCGGTTTTGCGTGAATTTACCTCGAAAACAACTCCATCTCGTAACGTTGTGTTATTATCTCATAGTGTGGTGAATGTGCCGGTCACAACTTGTCCACCAGAGCGTTTTGGAGTTGTTGGATTGTGTACTTGATGAGTTTGATGAAGAAAACCAAGAAATCCCATTAGCATCCGTAGCGTAGCTCTGAGCAGCTCACAGCTCTGCTCTGCCGTTCGAAAAATAGCTTGCACCGACAATTAAAGGTAACGAACCTACTGCTATGACTATAGGGATTATGGCAATGGGCCAATTTGCCAAAATGCAGAACTATCCCTTTAACAGTGTTAGAGCGCTCAGACAAACTCATATTAAAACAGAAATAATTAGAAAGACACATTGATGGTTGTTGCCGTTTACTCACTATTCCAGCATTAAGCAGATGTCGTGATCCGTCTCGTAGGCGGCGTGCAGGTTGACCACTCGGGCGTTGTTCCGAGCCGCCTCCAGGACAGCCATCTCGTGGATGACCTCGGCCCGGCAGTCCCGGCCCCTCCTCCGTTTCCGTAGGAACTTAGCAGCAAACACTTTTCCTGAGACCTTCTCCACACAGCGCTTCACCACCGCAAACTTCCCCCTGAGAGACACAAAGTGGTGCCGCAAGGCAATATGTTAAAGCATTTTACATCATCTGCTGTTGTCTGGTTAGCACTGTTCATTTCTGTCCTTAAAGGGTTAGTTCAACATTTTGTAGTTGTTGGATTGTGTATTTGACGAGTTTTTAGGGACAGGGGATCTGTACCATTCACCTCAATTGTGTTCACTGAGCAGCTCACGTCGCTGCCCCGCTGATCTCAAAACAGCATGCACCGATGGTAGGTAATGAACCTACCACTATGACAATAGGGATTATGGCAATTGGCAAATTTGCCAAAATGTTGAACTATCCCTTTAATATTCTAACCTCCCTGACCATAAGGAAATGAACTCTGCATGGGGACAACGGTGCCATACAAAACTGGTACTTGATAACAGGCTTCTGCAGGTTATCTGATGCCAGCGTGCTGCTCTACAGCCTGGTGTTCACATTTCTAGGTCACAGGGTAATTGTTCATGATGATCAAGACTGAGAGGAGATATGTGTCCACTGCCTGTGCCTGCTGGGTTTCAGGATCATAGTTCATCATGATGATGAACCTGAGTAGGAATATAGCAGCTACACAGAAACACAGATTATTTTTACCCATGTTGCATGTCTTTTATTTTATCTATATGTATAATTTTATGTATGTGAGCTGTTTTGTCTTTTATTTCTTTTATGCTTTTTATACATTCATTATTCTGTGCAGCACTTAGGTCCACTGTGGATGCTACAAATAAAGTTGGATTGGATTGGACACAGTGTTCATGGCACATTTGAGTGCATGTTCTCTTACTGTAGGTTAGCATAGAAAACATGTGCCACAAAATGTTAAACTGGTGAGAAGCGGATCTACACTCCCCTTATTACAAAACTTTGGCCATCAGCTGGTACTTATGTAATTTCCCTACAAAGCCTTGCAATGAAAGAAGAAAAAAAACCTAATCCAAAAATAACTGCTTTACAAGCACCAAGAGCAGTGACTGTCAAGGTCGGAGACCCAGAAGGACTTTTCTGGAAGAATAGAACAATGGTGCTGATGATCTGACTCCTGCAGCACCACCTAGTCACATGTTCACCCACTTGGAACATTCAATATGAAAAAAAAAAAGGTGTCTGACGTGTTGAATGTTTGAAAGCTGATTAAAGTGTGGGGAGGAATCTGCTGTTACATGTTAATACCATGTGACTTGTTTCTAAGTTTCTGTTTTGGGCTCCTTATCACTTTAGAATCTTAAGCATTTGGTGACATCATGTGATTTCACTTTTCATTATTCTTGACTTTTTTGTTTTATATTTATTAAAGTAGTAAAATCCAATGATTGAAATCCTCCAATAAGAGAGCAGAGACAAAACCAATCCACAGAGGCCAGAATATTCTGATGCACAGTCTCTGACATGAGCCAAACTCCAAAAACTGCTGCTGGATCTTTTAAATCCCATAATGAAACTTACACCGCATTGCCAGAAAATGTTCAAAACCCGTCCAGCTTCACGTCTCCTGTTGATAACTTCTGCTTTCTGTAGAAGATTTACAGACTGCAGCCACGGCGCTGCCCAGACCGACTGAGCTGAGCTGTTTAGAACTGGGTTTAAAGTTTATTAAGTTTTAAAACGACCTCAAACTTCCTGATATCAGATTGACTTTTAGCATTACTTTACTGCTTTATTGTTGTAAATTTTTAATCTTCATATCTTGTTTTGTGCATGCGAGTGTAGAAAGGTGCTATATAAAGTGGAGTTGAGATAACGGATGACATCATCTGGGTTATTTCCTCTGGACAAAGCTCTTCCACAGCAACAGAAACCACTGTTTGTTTAGACTGAATCGGACTCCTGTTTACATGTAAACACGTCTTCATGTTGTAGAACTGGTTGTCGGCCTGTCCGCGTGAACCCACACTGATCTAACTCTCAACATCTGTCCAGGAACACATAGAAATAAGGTGACAGATAAACATGCTCCATAAATAATTAGAGATAACGTTTTATCTAACAGAGTCCACACGTAGAGGTCACAATTGATTATGATGTTGTTGTACCTCAGCTGTGAATCACATCCTTATCCTTCTATTAATTAACCCTTTGATGCACAACATGGGTCTAAATAAAGTGACCCGGGAAAATATTATTTCATCACATGGTATTCCAGGTATTCCTCAATCAACTTGTTTTTGTACATCCTTATTTTATTTTTAACTTTTTGAATACACACATTTTGTACCACTACCCCTCTAATGCACAACATGGGTCTAAAATGACCCGCATCCATTTTCAATGTGATTTCATGCTGAGTGAGTGTTTCTTTGCTGTAACTTTTGAAATCTATCTATTTATTACTTTAATATCTTGTATCTCATTTTTCTTGTCTTATTTTGTGAACCAAAATATTAGCTAGCTAACTGTTAACAACAACAGTAGAACATGTCAACTGCTACCTAGCTAGCTAGCTGTTGACATGTTCTACTGTAGTTAACTAATACAGCAGAATGTAGAAATGTCAACAGCTAGCTAGCTAGCTAACTGGTTCACCCTGAGACTTTTTGCTTGTTTGTTAATAAAATAAGAAAGTAAAAATGGAAACACTACCCTGTACTAATTAAAAACAAGATATTCAAATAATACTTGGAAGATTCAATCATAAAATAAACCGATTTTAAAAGATACAGCAAATAAACAGTCACACAGCGGGAATTCACATGGAAAATGAATGCGGTTCATTTGACCCATGTTGTGCATTAGAAGGGGCGTGCATATGTTGTGCATCAAAGGGTTAAGTGGCAGCAGAAGTGGATAGAGTACCAGTTTTTGTTTTTTTTCAGTGTACCAGAGTTGCCCTTATCACGTTCTTAAAAATATTCCACCCCAGAACTTCCCTTTTCACACACACACAGAAGTGGTCTGTGTCATTTCTTCTTTCTAAAGTCTGGTTTGCACATGTGCTCGTTTCCTTCCTTCGGGGTTTTGAAAGCAGTACGCGCTTGTATGACGCATTACTTCAAACACACCTCAGGGATCTTTGTCAATGTGATCATCGACCATCGGCGGTTGCCATGGGTCGCACACACGGTGCCAAACACGCGACAAAGGTCTACTGTACTGTAAGCACCGGCAGGGTCGGGTCCCTGGCACAGCATTGCCCTCACACACGTTTACACCGGCTCAAGCTTTACGGGGCTAGAATCCAAAATGCACAACGGCGGCGCAGTTAGGGAAATAGAGAAAACGATACACAATAAGACTCAAATACATTCACATAAAGGACACATGAGTCTTTTATAAACAAGGTGATTCCCTGGACTTCCTCTAAATGTTTCTGTTCTGTCCTGTGATGTCCTCTGGTTCTGCGGTGATGGTGTCATGTAGTTCAGCCACTCTCTATATTTGCTCTTGGTAAAGCAACAGAAACTGACCCTCATTTGTAAATATGTAACGACACATTGCATGCTAACGTTCAGTCCATGTCTGTACAGTCAATAACTGCACGTTTTAACACAGTCTCTGCTGTGGTTAATGAGCTATAAGCTGGTTGTTTTGTTTTTTTAATCATGACTTCTAGTAGCTTTTGTGACGTTTGTTACAAGCTGATAAGACGATATAAGACGCTTTAAAATGCTTGTTCTGTACAACCTAAACTTATTAAAACACACCTTTTATACCCAGTCTTTTGGGTGTCTAATTGTTATATCCTAGTCTGTTGTTCTTATTTAAACTTATTTGGCTCGTCTACTTTATCCCTTATTTTAACATATTATTTTTTAAAGTGTATTATTGAGACCATGTTGCCACCATGGTGATTTTACACTCTAAATAACCTCAACTGAACCAACAATTTCATGTATCTAATCTATTCATTATATTTATGCATTTTACATTCAGCACTTCAAAAAGAAGAGCCTGTCCTCACATTTGTAAGGAAGCAGGGAGCAGCTGCCTGTTTTGAATGACTCATACTTTATGATAGCACCGTTAGTATACTCTGTACTTTCATTAAGTTGCATGTCATAACAAAGTGAACATGGAGAGGCACGAGACACACACACACACACACACACGCACACGCACACACTCCTTGATGCACATCAGTTTTTCCTATGAGCTGTCAGGTTGGGTTCATGACAGTGTTGGTGAACATTCAGAAGAGACATGCTGGTGATGCACTGGTTCCTACACTGTACTGTTTACACCACAACTAATAAAAGTTCATATTAACATTACAAATGTGTATACTTATCTACACTATTCTCTACACTGCACTGTTTACACTACTGTATAACTAATAAAAGTTAATATTAACATTACAAATGTATATACTTATCTACACTATTTCCCACACTGCACTGTTAACACTATAACAAAAAAAAGTTCATAGATAGTAACAACTGACACTATTTTCTACACTGCACTGTTTACACTATAAAAGTTCATATTAACATTACAAATGTATACTTATCTACACTATTTCCTACACTGCACTATTTACACTATAACAAAAAAAAAGTTCATAGATAGTAACAACTGACACTATTTTCTACACTGCACTGTCTATAAAAATTCATATTAACATTACAAATGTATATCTACACTATTTCCTACACTGCACTGTTTACACTATAACAAAAAAAGTTCATAGTAACATATCTACTGACACTATTCTCTACACTGCACTGTTTACACTATAACTAAAAAAAGGTTCATATTGACATGTATGTGACAATGTATATCTACTGAGTGAACACAGTGATCTTCCAGCAGACAGATAGGAGACCCTCACCATCCCAGTGTGTCTCTTGAACAGCCCTCACCTGCCCAGCTCTCCGGTGATGTCATACACAGCCTCCATGGGCTCCGTGCTGATCGGGGTCTGGCTCTCCCCGAGCAGCCCCGCGGAGAGTCCGCTGCGACTGTCCAGCCGCCTCCGAGACATCTTCCTCTGCGGTCGGTATGACTCCTGCTGCCAGAGCCCGGCCCGGGCACCCAGGCGAACACCGAGTAAAAACAAAAAGAAAAGAAAAGAAAAGAAACGAGAGACCGACGGTAAAACTAAGCTAGGTGTCCTGCTAACAGCTGCCCGCCTCACATCAGTTACATGTCACGGTGAGCTCCGCCGGGCGACCGAGCTATTGTTTGGGTTAGTTTTACCGACTCCCGGTTAGCTCAACTGTCGCTAATTAAGTTAGCTCGACGGTCAATGTCGCGGATTCAAAAGTGTAGCCGGATCGATTTTTCCTCAACCGAGCCGACGAGGAGCGAGCCGGGGCTGTGAGTCAAGTCCTGTTGGTGTGTGGTCCGGTCTGCCGCAGCGGGGACACCGTTCAACAGCTCGGCAGCTAAGTTTATCCACAGTTTCCGATCATTTTCACATCCCTCTGTTTGACACTTTGTCGACACGTCACAGCTCGGCGCATGCGCAGCCGCGGCTCCGTTTGAAAACGCGTGGCCAGCGTTCATTTGAAATGAGAGAGGACGTCCTGTATGGAGCTGGAGGACAGTTGTTCCAGCTGTGTGCTCTGTTTGACCCGCAGCCGTCCACTCCCTCACTACAGAGGGTTGTTTCCAGTTCAGGAATGGCAACCATCAAAAGAAATATTTGTATAAAATAAATGAGAATTTACCTAGATTAAAGTTACATTAATGAGATGATAAAAAATTTGACTTTCAAAATGTCATAACTATGAGATCAAGTGGCCTATGTTTGTGAGCTGTGAGCTGACTCTAAGTCAAGATCTCTATTAGTCTTTTTTGAACATATAAATATCAGACAGATGATCATTTTGACTAAATATTAATTTATGGATCAAAATTAGGGGTTTATTAATCATATGTGAGGCATAATAAGAATCAAAACAATATCTTTAAAATATATTTTTTACCCATGTTATCATTAAGATTTTTATTTACTGTAGTTTGTTTTTCACTTTTATATGTATATTTTAATCATCTTTTATTTGGCTGTTCACTTTAGTACGAATATTTTCTCCTTATTTTGACGCATCTGAGTGGAACAATTTAGAACTGGTATTGGTTACTTGAAGATGAATCATTTACTTTTTTCCAAATTACATTAGTTTTTAGAAAGGCAATATCTATAATAGTTCCAATAAAACATAATGTTGTTAACGGATTAAATTAGTATAAAATGATAAATAAGGGTCTTGTGTCATTAATCAAAATTTGCCATTTGTTTTCTTTTATTACAATCATCGGGGTGAAATGGAGACACACATACAGGAGCTTTGCATAGAGTGGAAATCTGAAAAGTGGAGCCGGGTCCTGTCAGAAATGCACTAGGAAAGAAGAGAGGTGCGACTGTCTTCGTTTGGATGTGAAGCAAGTAATCAGTCTTATCAGTGTTCTGCAGCAGAAAAGCCTCATTGTGGAAAATATCAAACTGACCAAGTGATGTAAATCCTAACGTGAAGCGTTGCCCATGCCGGAAATCTGCCCTTCAAGCAAACATGAGGTGATGTTCTGTAAGGTGTTTTTTTTTTTTTTTTTTTTTTTGGCAGAAGCCAGGAGTGGAGATGTGTTTGTTAGACTGAAATAGAGAGCAGGCCTAATGGTTGACTTTGCAAGCCCCAAACCTTTGGTACATTCGGTGCAAAATATATATTTATACACACAACAGGACAGACATACATATACAGTTATATACAAAGAGACGAACAGGACCGCACACATGGTACACGTAACATGTGCTCTCACGTTTCACAAACTCAAAACAGCCCTATTGATTCATCACCAGGTCATGAGCGATGAAACATAACCATCGACCTATTACTAAGATAGGCGGACGCACACATGTGAAAGTAACAACATCTGGAAACATGCTGCCAAGATACTCGCTGTCACACTGTCATCCAGGAAAACAAACTGTTGCATTCACACATCGTCTGATCCCAGAGCTAACACTAAGTGACTGAAACACCGTCCCCCCCCCCAACCCCCTAACCCCAACACCACCACACCTTGTTCCCATGAGCTTCACGCTCACAGTATGACAGTGCCAGGTAAAGCATTAAGGCCGCATGCCTCGAGTTAAAGCGCCACGACCAAAAAGTGACACGACTTAACCGGCTCCCTCACCCCCCCTTTGTTTTCTGAATGGACAGCAATATCCTCATGCAAAAAAGCTAGTAAGGACAGTGTGTTTTTGCACTATTTCAGCATGCAATATCGAGCTATTACACAACGCCACCTAGGGGTTTCTGCCCTGGCACGGCTCACAGAGCTGACCGAGAAGATCCCGCATGCAGTATTGGGCTGGGAGGAGGAGGAGGAGGAGGGTGTAGGTTGGAAGAGGGGGAGGGGGGGGCCGGGCTGGGATACGGAAGTCTGCCTCCACATCTCATCGCATCACATGTGGGGCTCTTTACCACTATTCCAGTCCCTGTGGTCTAGCTCCAACAGGACTCTGTACAGTTAGGTGTAATCTTGCATGCACCCCATAGAAAATGAGTATGTTTGTGTGTCTGTGTGTATGTGTTTGTGTGTGAGAGACAGGAGGGAGGAGGGGGAGGGGGGTCCTCAGGCTTATGGGTGTGTGCACTTAAGAGTTAACAGAAATGTTTTTATCACATGCCAAAGGTTCTTAAGTACAATATCCATACAGCCCTAAAACTCAGTGCTTCTTCCTGACGACATCATTATCATCATCATCATCATCTTCATCATCATCATCATCATCACACCTGGTCAGGTCATTCAGTGTGAACAAAGCACCGCTTCCTTTGCTCTGGTAGTAGCGACAGCACACCTTACTGCCCCCTGGTGGTGATAATCTGCTGAGGGGGAATTTGAAACTGCAGCTCCTGCTGTTGTTGAGAGACACGTGGATCTGGTCACATATTTTTTTTTCACAAGGAAATAAAACAGCTTTCCTTATGAAATTTCACTT